>NC_041383.1:405651941-405792673 GCF_002162155.2 Triticum dicoccoides
GAAGCAGAAGAAGAAGCAGAAGAAGAAGCAGAAGAAGAAGCAGAAGAAGAAGCAGAAGAAGAAGCAGAAGAAGAAGAAGAAGAAGAAGAAGAAGAAGAAGAAGAAGAAGAAGAAGAAGAAGAAGAAGAAGAAGAAGAAGAGGAAAGCAACCTCTCCAACTCAAGGAAGCCTTTGTCAAGGCAGGTGAGGGTACTCATGAAAAGAAGAGGAAAGCAACCTCTCCAACTCAAGGAAGCCTTTGTCAAGGCAGGTGAGGGTACTCATGAAAGAAGAGGAACAAGGAAGTGGGTGGTAATACCAAGAAGGGCAAAACCGACCCTACCAACAAAGCCAACGACTTTAACCCCTCTTATGTTTTGTGCCATGCTAGTGATGGGCATGTTTATGCCAAATTTGTTGGTTCTTATTATGAGTACATTGAATGGTCTATTTGGGTTCCTAAGACCCTTGTTGCTAACCTCCAAGGACCCATTCAAAAATTGGTACCTAAATCCAAGCATTGATCTCTTGTAGGAGTTTGCTTCCAGTGGGGTGTCATCGTTTCTTGATAGTGGAGCAACAAATCATATGACCGGGAGCAAGGACTTGGTGGTGGATGTGCATCCAATTCCATCTATGCCCACCCATGTCCAATTCAGTGATGCTTCAACATCTAAGATATTGGGACTTGGCAAGGTGGTTATCTCTGAAGATTTATCTATTGAGAAGGTCATGCTTGTTGAGTCCCTCGCATGCAATTTGCTTTCCGTTTGTCAACTTGCACTTATGGGCTTTGCAACATTCTTTGATCTTGATACCGTGGCCCTTTTGTGGAGCAAGACTCTTAGAGTAGCCGTTGTTGGGCATGTCAAGAACGGTCTCTATGTGGTGAACTTTTTTGAGCGACCCTCTAAGACCGCGACTTGCCTAATGGCTAAAGTTGATATGGGATGTCTTTGGCATCGCCGACTAGCCCATGTCAATATGAGATATTTATAAAGTCTCCTCAATGGGGACCACATTCGTGGACTAACAAATGTGAGTTTTGCCAAAGACCATGCTTGTAGTGCTTGTATCGAAGGAAAGCTACATGAAACGGCTCACCAACCCACGACTGTCATCTACTCGAAGAGGCCCTTGGAGCTCCTCCACATGGATCTCTTTGGTCATCCATCCTTCGATAGTCTTGGGGGAAGAAAGTATTGCTTGGTGATTGTGGATGATTACTCAAGATACACATGTGTATACTTCTTCAAGAGGAAGAGTGAGACTCAACAAACCGTCATCAACTTTGCAAATGAAGCTCAACACCAATATGAAGTAAATATCTTGATGATCCGAAGTGACAACGGCACTGTGTTCAAGAACTATACCTTGGATGAGTTTCTTAGTGATGAGGGGATCAAGCACCAATATGCTGCACCTTATACCCCTCAACAAAATTGTGTTGCGGAGAGGAAGAATCGGATGTTGATGGACGCGGCAAGAACTATGATGGAGCAATTCAAATCTCCGTATAACTTTTGGGCTGAAGCCATCAACACCGCATGTCATGCATCCAATCGGCTTTACCTCCACAAAGGCCTAAACAAGACTCCATATGAGATACTTACCGGTAACAAGCCCAACCTCAAGTACTTTCAGGTGTTAGGTAGCAAGTGTTTGATTCTCAAGAAAGGTGTTCCTTTGTCTAAATTTGAACCTAGATCTCAAGACGGCATATTTGTTGGTTATGCTACAAACTCTCATGCTCATCGTGTCCTCAACAAGTCCACCGGACTCATTGAGGAGATGTGTAACATGGAGTTTGATGAAAATAATGGCTCCCAAGAGGATCAAAGTGGTCTTTGTGATGTAGGTGATGAAATTCCTCCTCAAGCCATAAGAAGAATGGAGATTGGTCAAATACTCCCCATTGAGGAACCCCTTGTAGCCAAAGGAGAATTACAATGCTCTACTCAAGTGGAGCCATCACCAACACTAGACCCACACGCTTCCGACGAACAAAGTGAAAACCCTCAACCAAGTGAACAAGATCAAGGGCAAGATCAACCTCATGATGATGGTGTTGCACCAAGTGATGCCCAAGGTCCAGTTCATGACACCGAGCATGCTCAAGATCAAGAGGCCACTCAAGATCAAGAGCAAGCTCAAGACGGCGCTCAAGATGATCAAGACGATGATCCTCAAATGCCTATTGAGGAACTCTTGGAGTGTTGTGTCGCCAAGGTGGCTTCCAAGATCAAGCATCAACAACATGTCATGGAGAATGTGCTTCGAAGCTTGAGAAAAGGGGTAATTACTGGTAGACAATTGTCAAACTTTTGTGAGCATTACACGTTTGTTTCGTGTGTTGAACCCCAAAAGGTACATGAGATGCTCGATGGCGTGGATTGGCTTGAAGCCATGCATGATGAACTCAACAACTTTGAGCAAAACCAAGTTTGGGAATTAGTGCCAAGGCCAATGGAGGAACAAAATGTCATTGGGACCAAATGGATCTTCAAGAACAAGCAAGATGCGAACGGTGTGGTCGTTAGAAACAAGGTAATATCGGTGGCACAAGGCTACTCCCAAGTCGAGAGTATCGACTACGGTGAAACCTTTGCCCCCGTTGCACGTCTTGAATCTATTCGCATGTTGCTTGCATGTGCATCTCATCATGATTTTAAGTTGCAACAAAAGGATGTGAAGAGTGCATTTCTTAATGGTCCTTTGAATGAGTTGGTATATGTTAAACAGCCTCCGGGATTCGAGGATCCCAAGCTCCCCAATCATGTATACAAACTTAAGAAGGCGCTCTATGGCCTTAAACAAGCCCCATGTGCGTGGTATGAGCACCTTAAAGAGTTGTTGCAAGATCGTGGGTTTGAAATTGGGAAAATCGATCCCACTCTTTTTACTAAGAGGCTCAAAGGGGATTTGTTCATATGCCAACTATATGTTGATGATATTATATTTGGTTCTCCTAGTGAATCTTTCAATGATGAGTTTGCCGCACTAATGACCGAGAAGTTTGAGATGTCTATGATGGGAGAGTTGAAGTTCTTTCTTGGGTTCAAAGTCAAGCAAAGGAGATAAGGAACATACATCAACCAAGCCAAGTATACCCAAGACATGCTCAAGAGATTCAAGCTAGATGATGTCAAGCCGGTCAAGTTTCCCATGCCCACCAAATGCAAGCTTGACAGTGATCTCAAATCCCAATGGTAAAGCGGTGGATCAAAAGGTATATCGCTACATGATTGGATCCTTGCTTTATCTTTGTGCATCTAGACCGTATATCATGTTGAGTGTCGGAATTTGTGCACGGTTTCAAGCCGAACCTAGGGAAAGCCACTATGTGTCAGTCAAGCGAATCTTTTGATATTTGGATCATACCCCAAACTTTGGCTTATGGTACCCCAAAGGATCAAGCTTCGATCTCATGGGTTATTCGGACACAGATTGGGCAGGAGATTGTGTGGAGTAAGTCAACTTCCGGAGGGTGCCATTTCCTTGGTCGTTCTTCGGTGAGTTAGTCTCCAAAGAAGCAAAATTGTGTGTCTCTCTCCTCCATCGAGGCCGAGTACGTAGCCGCCGCAAGTTGTTGTGCACAATTGCCATGGATGAGGCAAACTTTAAAGGATTACTGTGTCACTTGTGACAAAGTGCCTCTTCTATGTGACAATGAAAGTGCTATCAAGATTTCACACAATCTGGTGCAACATAGCAAGACAAAGCACATTGAGATTCATCATCATTTCATTCGGTATCACGTCAAGCGTGGAGATAATCTACATCAACACTCAAGAGCAACTAGCGGATATTTTCACCAAGCCCCTAGATGAAGTAATATTTCGCGAGTTAAAGCATGAGCTAAATATCGTTGATTCGAGCATTGTGGCTTGAATCTAGGCACACCCCACCGCACTCATCATTTAATCTTGTTCTAGATGTAGATATGGACATAGGGGGAGTGTTGTTCTCTCAATGAACTCTCCCTCCCCCCACTATGCATAAATTGATCAAGTCCTTCACATTAGCCATTTTTATGGTACTTGTGCTTCAAAGATGAGTTTTGGTCATGGACACAAGGTTAAAATATTCGCCGGTGCCATACCATTTGACTCAAACATAGGTGGCTTTGTCCACCACCCTCTCCTTGAGAGGTATTTGGTCCTTCTTGCTCTCTCTTGGCATTTGGCCTTTTGTGTTCTTGCTCGAGTCACTCCAAGTTTGTCTCGTTTTATGCATTTTGTTCTTTGGAGTGTCTCTTCCCGTTTTGCCATTTTTTTTAGTCTCCAACCCAAGCCGTCTCTTCTTCAAACCTTTGAAAATTTGCATAAGCCTCCCTTTTCATCTTTGCTCCTGCCTGCAGACGCCTGCACGGTACTACCGCGGAGTTCAGGCGATACTACCACTTGTTAGCGGTACTACCACCTAAGCGGTACTACCAGGCCTCCTGCCGTGGGTTAGTACAAGGGTGGTACTACTGCTCTCGGAGAGGTACTACCGCTTAGTGACTGGGAGTGGGGGTTATGACTCGGTGCAGGGGGAGTTTCCACTCCCCCATATCCATTCACTCTCTCCTCCTCTCCCATCTCTCACTCTCAGGCGATGAACAAGCATTAGAGGGCCACTGTCGGGCTACTGCTTCCGAGCCATCTTCCGCAATTCCGTCCGGTGGGATCGATCCCCACCCTCTCCTCTTGCCATGGATGCCGGTATTTCTCCCACTCTACTCCTCTTTGGTTCTAGTTTTTGGATCTAGGTTTTAGGGCAATACCCATCGCATTCTTCGATTGTTGGCCAAATCGGGGCATGAGTAGGGCATAGAAGACTGCTAGAATAGGTGGATTGACGTTTGAACAGTGAATATTTGAATTTGGCATCTCCGGTACTTCCAGATTTCATGGTGGATGTGTTCACCCCGCTGACCCTCACCATGACCGGTACTACCGCCCGCCCCCGAATGATACTACCGCGTGCAGGCGGTACTACCGCTCCTAGTGCGCGGTTCTATCGGCAGGAGCTGCCAACTTCAACTACTCCTTGTTCATACATCAATTCCTTTTGGTTCCTCTTGTATTTGTCTTATGCAAATGTTTTACACCTGTTTTCCCTCGTGCTCTTTCTTGTGGGTTCCAGGTGGTACTTACTTTGGGCATCAGGACATCGCAAGAATCCCGCTTGTTCTGGTGGCTCCAAGCGCTACTGTTCTGCTGATGTGCCAGAGAGTAGCACTATGCCAAAGAGTGACGCCATGCTTGTGAGTGGCTCCAGTGAGCAGCCAAGGTAGAGAGTCAAAGTGACTGCTTCCAAGAACAAGGGGCCCAAGGGCGCTCATCAGATGTCTGCTCAGGAGTTCTGTTTGGCGCGTAAGCGCAATCCATACAAGGTGCCTCAGGATCCTTCACTTGTCACTCATCCATTTTGGAACAAGATGCAGTAGTCTATCTAGCATGATGTGTTGAAGACCAATAAGAATCTGTATGTGAAAGTCAAGTCCATTGACCTCACTCATATGGAGAGGGTCATGGCTTGCTTTGGAGCCGCACCTCAGAGGTGCGAGGAGCTAGATATCAAGCGGATCATCTCATTCAACAAGGACTTTGATGCAGATCTTGTGGCTCAGTTATATGCCTCGGTGCACTTTGGACATGATGATGAGAGGACTCTTACTTGGATGACCCATGGTCGGGTTCTGTCAGCTTCTTGGAAGAGTTTCATGGAAAGCCTGTCTTATGATGATAAGGGCGCCCAAATCCCAATTGGGTTTCGCCCTCACCGAGAGGATACTACTACTCACAAGGAGGCTCTATGGCCTTTCTCTACCAGGAAGGTGCCTAAGACTAGGCACGTCTCCTATGAGCTCTAACCCTTTCTTGATATTATGCATCGGATCTTCAAGAACACCTTATTTCCTCGTGTTGGTAACTAGTATATGGTGCATTCCTATCTGGTGGACCTACTTCTCTTCTGCCAGAAGCATCAGGGCACTTAGGAGGTGTTGGATGTGTCTCATGTTATGTGGTCAGAACTTCACTCTGCTGTCTTGGAGCGTAAGTGCATCATCTATGGTTCATACTTTATGCATCTCATAGAGGAGACATGGGCTTCTTCATTTCCGAAAGAGGAGCCTTACACTGGAGACTTAGTATATCATGATGTTATTCAGCTGAGACAAAAGGAGAAGCGGGGGACGTCTAGTCCTGCTCATCTACAACGTGACACTGTTAGGTCTGATGATGACGAGCCGGACTATGAGCCACCGTTAGTGGAGCCCTCTTGGGCTAAGAAGCTCAAGAAGAAGATGAAGAAGTTGTTTTGTTTATAGGCTAAGGGTCAGTCGTGACAAGGCCATCATGAGGCAGGTTGGCCTCGACCCTGCTAGTGGCTCCGAGGACAGATCACCGACGAGGATGCTTGGATCAGACAACACTGCCCATGGACCGATTCTGATGAGGGTACTGGAGGTCCACCACCTACTGCAGATGAGTCAGAGGAGGGGGAGCACGTTTGGTGATGTCGTGGAGTACTGTTACCACCTTCATTCTTAGGTGTACTCTATGCCCTTTTGGTGTCTCGATGCCAAAGGGGGACAGAGTTTAAGGATTTTCCGTGTTATGTGTCGAGTGTGTGTCCTCTTATTTCCCATTGCTTTTCTCACTCAAGCTATTTTATTTGCTTTGGTTTGTGTCTGTCTTATGTGTTTAAGACCATATGGTGTAAGACATATGTGCTACCCTATCTTTATCTGTTATGTCGAGTACTTCATGACATTATTAGTAGTTGCATGTGAGATGTATCTTATGGTTATGCCCTTATCCGTATGCTCATTTGTTATTATGTTGTTACTTGCCTGCTACCATTCTTATTATGTTTTTGCAAGTATTGATTGGTCTATAAAATACAGGGGGAGTGTGGATCCTAAATGTGTGCATTTTGCAATCGAATAACATATCTAAAGTAGTGCACACATCTAGGGGGAGCCCGTCTATATTTTGTAGATCTGTGGGTTTGCACGCCTCATTGCTTTATCTTTAAGTGCAAATCCCATGTTGTAATCAATCCACAAAAAAGGGGGAGACTGTTAGTGCATATTTCTCCCTAAGTGTTTTGGTGATTGATGACAATGTGTTTGCGGACTAATCATGTGCATTGAGCATTTCAAATAATCAAATATATGCATGGCACCAGACGATTTGAGCTCTTCAGAGTTTCAAAGTGAAGACTTTTCTTTCCCGCATTTCATTTTCAGTGGACTTGAGTCGTAGGGAAAACCGTACTATCAAGAGGGGTCCGCTTCAGAAAGGTTTGGCTGGAATCATCACGTACACACTCATATTTGCACCCTATCTTCTTTCTGTGCCAATGGAGCTGTCCCTTTGTTGTGTAGATGGAGTCTTGGAAAGTTGCTAGTGGTAGTATCATGGGTGGCAGCGACACTACCGCTTGTTGGCGGTAGTACCACTCCTAGTACCGTTGGCACTGCTGCTCTCTGCCCGGGCGTCAATTTTTCGTGTCGAGTTCCCAGCAAAGCATGCGGAAGTAGGAGCCGTAGTAGGTGGTAGTACCGCCCCCACCACCACTGCCACTACCGCACGGTGTTCTGCTCTTCACAATGACTCTGCTTCTTACAACGACAGTTGGGAGGTAGTACCACTCTAGCCAGACTATTGTTGCCCCCGCTGCCAATTCACTATGGTAGGGCAACCCCAGCGGTAGTACCATTTGGGGGTGCGGTAATACCGCTCTAGTGGCACTGCCAGCCCCTAGCGTTGTGCCATTGCCTTTGCTCCTGGTGACTACAGCTTGGGCGGTCGCTCCCAAAGCGGTAGTACCGCTTGTGTGCGGCTGTGAGCTACATAACGGTTGGATTCTTTCCCCACTATATAAAGGGGGTCTTCTTCCCCAAGAAGACCCACCTCTTCCTCCCCCAAACTCCATTGTTGCTCCAAAGCTCATTTTCACCCGATCTCTCTCCCTAGCCAATTAAAATTTCTAGGGATTAGTTGAGAAGGCCCCGATCTACACTTCCACTAAGAGAAATTTGATTGCCCCCACTAATCCCTTGCGGATCTTGTTACTCCTGGGTGTTTGAGCACCCTAGATGGTTGAGGTATCCTCGGAGCCACATTTCATTGTGGCGAAGCTTCATGGTGTTTTTGGGAGTCTCCAATTAAGTTGTGGAGATTGCCCCAACCTTGTTTGTAAAGGTTCGGTCGCCGCCTTCAAGGGAACCATTAGTGTAATCACAACATCTCGCATTGTGTAAGGGCATGAGGAGAATATAGGGGCCCTAGTGGCTTCTTGGGGAGCATTGTGCCTCCACACCGCTTCAATGGAGACATACTTCCCCTCAAAGGGAAGGAACTTCGGTAACACTGATACGTCTCCAACATATCTATAATTTTTTATTGTTCCATGCTATTATATTATCTATTTTGGTTTTATATGCATTAATATGCTATTTTATATTATTTTTGGGACTAACTTATTAACCCAGAGCCTAGTGCCAGTTTCTGTTTTTCCCTTGTATTTGACTTTTACAGAAAAGGAATATCAAACGGAGTCCAAACAGAATAAAGCTTTACAATGATTTTTCTTGGACCACAAGACACCTACGTGACTTGGAGAGAGGGCTAGAAGAGTCCCGAGGAGGCCACAAGCCTCTAGGGCGCGCCCCTTGTGGGCCCCTCGGGTGTCCTCCAACCCTAATTCCACCTCTATATATTCTCAAATATTCCCCCAACATCAGTAGGATCCACCAAAATACTTTTCCGCCGCCGCAAGCCTCTATTCCCGTGAGATCCCATCTTGGGGCCTTTTCCGGCACCCTGCCGGAGGGGAATTCGATCACGGAGGGCCTTTACATCTACCTTGTTGCCCTTCCGATGAAGCATGAGTAGTTTACCATAGACCTACGGTCCATAGCTAGTAGCTAGATGGCTTCTTGTCTCTCTTTGATCTTCAATACAATGTTCTCCTCGATGTTCTTGGAGTTCTATCCGATGTAATATTCTTTTGCGATGCGTTTGTTGAGATCCGATGAATTGTGGATTTAGGATCAGATTATCTATGAATATTATTTGAGTCTTCTCTGAACTCTTTTATATATGCATGATTAAGATATCTTTGTATTTCTCTTCGAACTATCAGTTTGGTTTGACTAGATAGTTTTTTCTTGCAATGGGAGAGGTGCTTAGTTTTGGGTTCAATCTTGCGGTGTCCTCACCCAGTGACAGAAGGGGTAGCGATGCACGTATTGCATTGTTGCCATCAAGGATAAAAATATGGGATTTATATCATATTGTTTGAGTTTATCCCTCTTCATTGTTGCCATCATATTGTTTAAGTTCATCAGAATGGAGTAATGCTTTAACACTCTAGATGCATGCTAGAAAGTGGTCTATGTGTGGAGTAATAGTAGTAGATGCAGGCAGGAGTCGGTCTACTTGTCATGGACGTGATGCCTATATTCATGATCATTGCCTTAGACATCGTCATAACTATCCGCTTTTCTATGAATTTCTCAACAGTAATTTGTTTACCCACCATATTTTTTCTTTCAAGAGAGAATCCTCTAGTGAAACCTATGGCCCCCGGGTCTATTTTCCATCATATATTTTCAGATCCATAAACCAAAACCCAAAAATACCTTTCTGCACTTTATTATATTTACTTTAGTTTGCTCTTTTATTTATCTTTTATACCTATCTCTATCAGATCTCACTCTTGTTCGTGATTGTGAAGGGATTGACAACCCCTTTTTCGCGTTGTGTGCAAGTGTTTGTTAGTTTGTGCAGGTGCATATATTGGGGGCTTGCTTGTGCCTCCTACTGGATTGATACCTTGGTTTTAACTAGGGGAAATACTTATGTCTACTTTGGTACATCACCCTTTCCTCTTCAAGGGAAAAAGCAATGCAAGGTCAAGAAGTAGCATGAAGAATTTTTGTCACCGTTGCCGAGGAGGTTCTACATCAAGCCTACCAGGTACCCATCATAAAACCTCATTTCTTGCACTTACATTATTTGTCATTTGCCTCTCGTTTTCCTCTCCCCCACTTCTAAAACGTTTTCAGAAAACACAAAAATATTTGCCTTTTTATTTGCCTTCTTTCTGTCTGCCTTTATGTCTTACTTAGTTTGTTTGCTTGTTTGCTTGCCATAATTGTGTATTTATTGAAAATCAGGAGGCAAAGAGTTTATGGATCCTCATCCACTTGCTAATCTTTTTAAGAGATCTAACTATGATGAACCAATTGCTAGTGAGTTGAGTGCACTATATTATCTTTATGAAGTTTTGCTTGAAATTCGTGAATCTAAAAATTGTGACGAAGTGTTAAAAGAAGAAATTTATAAAGTGATTCACGATAGCTCCTTGAATGAAAAGAATGATTGGAATGGTGTTATTATAATTATTATTAAAGTGTGCTAATAATATGCAAAAGCCCAAGCTTGGGGATGCTAATTTTGTTATTCCACTACTTATTGCAATGATCATGATTGGGGTGATAATGCTTCTTATGATCTTACAAAATTATTTAAGCCTCATGATGAATATGATATTGATAATAGTGTTTGCAATAATATTGAAAGTGGGTTTGGAAGAGTGTCAACTCTAGGTAATAATGATCCCACTACTTTGAAGAATGATCAATCTTATGAATTTTTTGATAAAAGTGGACTTGGAGATGTCATGACTTTAATTGATGTTAGTCCCGCTATTTTGGAAGATTATAAAACTTTTATGCATGATCATGAAGAGAAAATTATATATGATAGTTATATTGTCGAATTTGATTATGATCCTACATGTAATTATTATGAGAGAGGAAAATATGGTTGTAGAAATTTTTATGTTACTAAATTACCTCGTTTTATGTTGAGATTGCTATTGTTTCTTTCATCTTCCTTGCATATGATAGTTTTTGCTTGTCTTGATAATTTGTTTTCTTATAAAATGCCTATGTATAGGAAGTATGTTAAACTTAAACTTATTTTTCACATGCTACATGATGCTCTCTTTGTGCTTCAATTCTTGTCTTTCATGTGAGCTTCATTAAAATTATCAACGCCTAGCTAAAGGCTTTAAAGAAAGCACTTGTTGGGAGACAACCCAACATTTTTATTTTATGTTTTTATGAGAATACACATTATTACCTCTGTAGTAATTGTGTTTTGTTTTTAATTAGTGTTAGAGCCAAATAAGACCTTTGGGATGGTCTATTGTGATAGTTGATTTGATCTTGCTGAAAAACAGAAACTTTTGTTTCCAGTAGCAGAATTTGTTAAAATCACATAGGCACGATAAAATTATGATTTTTTTACACAGGATTGATATAGGAATTTCCTAGGTTTTCCTAATTTTTAAGAATTTTTGGAGTTACATAAGTATACGAAGTTTCCAGATTACTACAGATTGTTCTTTTTTTGACAGATTCTGTTTTCTATGTGTTGTTTTCTTACTTTGATGAATCTATGGGTACTATCGGGGGGTGCGAACCATGGAGATGTTGGAATACAATATATATTACACCAACATAAATTTAGAATGTGTTCACAATAGTACCTAAAGTGGTGATTTATTTTACTAACGGAGCTTACGAGTTTTCTGTTGAGTTTTGTGTTGTGAAGTCTTAAGTTTTGGGTAAAGATTTGATGGACTATGCAATAAGGAGTGGCAAGAGCCTAAGTTTGGGGATTCCCAAGGCACCCCAAGGTCATATTCAAGGACAACCAAGCATCTAAGCTTGGGGATGCCCCGGATGGCATCCCCTCTTTCGTCTTCAATCCATTGGTAAATTTACTTGAGGCTATATTTTTATTCACCACACGATATGTGTTTTTCTTGGAGAGTCTTGTATGATATGAGTCTTTGATTTTTAGTTTGCTACAATCATCCTTTCTGTACACACCTTTTGAGAGGGACACGGTTTAATCGTGAATTTATTAGAATACTTTATGTGCTTCACTTATACTTTTGAGCTAGGCAGTTTGCTCTAGTGCTTCACTTATATCTTTTTAGAGCATAACGGTGGCTTTATTTTATAGAAATTGTTGAACTCTCATGCTTCACTTATATTATTTTGAGAGTCTTAAACATCATGGTAATTTGCTTAGGTTATGAATTTAGTCCTAATATGATGGGCATCAAAGAGGGATATAATAAAAACTTCCATATAAAGAGCATTGAATATATGAGAAGTTTGATTCCTTGCATTTGTTTGATATATGAAGATGGTGATATTAGAGTCATGCTAGTGAGAAATTGTGGGTTGGTAGAAATACTTGTGTTAAAGTTTGTGATTCCTGTAGCATGCACGTATGGTGAACTGTTATGTGATGAAGTCGGAGCATGATTTATTTTTTGATTGTCTTCCTTATGAGTGTCGGTCGGGGACAAGTGATCGTCTTTTCCTACCAATCTATCCCCCTAGGAGCATGCGTGTAGTACTTTGTTTCGATGGCTTCTAAATTTTTGCAATAAGTATGTGAGTTCTTTATGACTAATGTTGAGTCCATGGATTATACGCACTCCCACCCTTCCACCATTGCTAGCGTTTCTAGTACCGCGCAATTTTTGCCGATGCATTAAACTACCTTATACCCTTCCTCAAAACAGCCATCATACCTACCTATTAGGGCATTTCCATAGCCATTCCGAGATATATTGCCATGCAACTTCCACCGTTCCGTTTTATTACGACACGTACCATCATTGTCATATTGCTTTGCATGATCATGTAGTTGGCATAGTATTTGTGGCAAGGCCACCATTCATATTTATTATACATGTCACTCTTGATCATCACACATCCCGGTACACCACCGGTGGCATTCATATAGAGTCATATTTTGTTCTAAGTATCGAGTTGTAATTCTTGAGTTGTAAGTAAATAGAAGTGTGATGATCATCATTATTAGAGCATTGTCCCATGTGAGGAAAGGATGATGGAAGCTATGATTCCCTCACAAGTTGGGATGAGTCTCCGGATTTTGTAAAGAATAAAAGAGGCCAAAGAAGCCCAAATAAAATAAAAGAGGCCAAATAATCCCAAACAAAAAAATGAGAGAAAAGAGAGAAGGGACAATGCTACTACCCTTTTTCCATGCCAGTGCTTTGGAGTAGAACCATGATCTTCATGATAGAGAGTCTCCTATTTTTTCACTTTCATATACTAGTGGGAATTTTTCATTATAGAACTTGGCTTGTATATTCCAATGATGGGCTTCCTCAAATTACCCTAGGTCTTCATGAACAAGCAAGTTGGATGCAGACCCACTTACTTTCTTTTTGAGCTTTCATACACTTATAGCTCTAGTGCATCCGTTGCATGGCAATCCCTACTCACTTGCATCGATATCGATTGATGGGCATCTCCATAGCCCATTAATTTGCTTAATTGATGTGAGACTTTCTCCTTCTTCTTTGTGTTCTCCACAACCACCATATTCTATTCCACCTATAGTGCTAAATCCATGGCTTATGCTCATGTATTGCGTGGAAGTTGAAACAGTTTGAGAACACCAAAAGTATGAAACAATTGCTTGGCTTGTCATCGAGGTTGTGCATGATGAAATACTTTGTGTGATAAAAATGGAGCATAGCCAGACTATATGATTTTTTAGGGATAACTTTCTTTGGCCATGTTATTTTGAGAATACATGATTGCTTTATTAGTATGCTTGTATTATTGTTTTTATGTCAATATTAAACTCTTGTTTTGAATATTATGGATCTGAATATTCATGCCATAATAAATAAGATTGCATTGATAAATATGTTAGGTAGCATTCCACATAAAAAATTTAGTTTTTATCATTTACCTCTCGAGGACAAGCAGGAATTAAGCTTGGGGATGCTTGATACATCTCCAACGTATCTATAATTCTTGATTTTTCCATGCTATTATATTATATATTTTGGATGTTTTATATGCATTAATATGCTATTTTATATTATTTTTGGGACTAACTTATTAACCCAGAGCCCAGTGCCAGTTTTTGTTTTTTTCCTTATTTTTGAGTTTTATAGAAAAGTAATATCAAACGGAGTCCAAACGGAATAAAACTTTACGATGGTTTTTTTGGACCAGAAGACACCTATGTGACTTGGAGAGAGGGCCAGAAGAGTCCCGAGGAGGACACAAGCCTCTAGGGCACGCCCAGAGGGCTTGTGGGCCCCTTTGGAGTCCTCTAACACTAATTCCACCTCTACATATTCTCAAATATTCCCCCAACATCAAAAGCATCCACCAAAATACTTTTCCGCCGCCGCAAGCCTCTGTTCACATGAGATCCCATCTTGGGTCCTTTTCTGGCACCCTGCCGGAGGGGGATTCGATCACGGAGGGCCTCTACATCAACCTTGCCGCCCTTCCGATAAAGCATGAGTAGTTTACCACAGAACTACGGGTCCATAGCTATTAGCTAAATGGCTTCTTCTCTCTCTTTGATCTACAATACAATGTCCTCCTCGATGTTCTTGGAGTTCTATCTGATGTAATATTCTTTTGCGGTGCGTTTACTGAGATCCGAGGAATTGTGGATTTATAATCAGATTATCTATGAATATTATTTGAGTCTTCTCTAAACTCTTTTATGCATGATTAAGATATCTTTGTATTTCTCTTTGAACTATCCGTATGGTTTGGCCAACTAGATTGGTTTTTCTTGCAATGGGAGTGGTGCTTAGTTTTGGGTTCAATCTTGCTGTGTCCTCACCCAGTGACAGAAAGGGTAGCGAGGCACGTATTGCATTGTTGCCATCAAGGATAAAAAGATGGGGTTTATATCATACTGCTCGAGTTTATCCCTCTACATCATGTCATCTTACTTAAAGCGTTACCCCGTTATTATGAACTTGATACTCTAGATGCATGTTCGATAGCGATTGATGTGTGGAGTAATAGTAGTAGATGCAAGCAGGAGTCGATCTACTTGTCATGGATGTGATGCCTATATTCATGCTCATTTCCTTAGATATTGTCATAACTACGCGCTTTTCTATCAATTGCTCAATTGTAATTTGTTTACCCACCATATATTTTCTTTCAAGAGAGAAGCCTCTAGTGAAACCTATGGCCCCCGGGTCTATTCTCCATTATATATTTTCAGGTCTATAAACCAAAAAACTCAAAACTACCTTGCTGCACTTTAATTATATTTACTTTAGTTTGCTCTTTTATTTACCTTTTATACCTATATCTATCAGATCTCACTCTTGTTGGTGACCATGAAGGGATTGACAACCCCTTTTTCGCATTGTATGCAAGTGTTTGTTAGTTTGTGGAGGTGCATATATTGGGGACTTGATTGTGCCTCCTATTGGATTGATACCTTGGTTCTTAACTGAGGGAAATACTTATCTCTACTTTGCTGCATCACCCTTTCCTCTTCAAGATAAAAATCAACGCAAGCTTAAGAAGTAACAAACACATCCTCTTCTCCACCGGCTCCACTTGTGGTTATTTCTTACCTTTTCTTTGAGCAAGCTTTACTTGTGTTTTATCTCTAGCTTGCTTGTGTTGCTTGCATCATATAGGTTGCTCATCTAGTCGCATATCTAGACAACCTATTTGTTGCAAACCCTAACACTACTGCATGATGCTGATAATGCGACACTATGATCAGAGACCCTTTGACGAAACTGTGTGTGATGCATTAATTGCAAACGGTGAAGTAAAAAACCTGTCAAAAAAGATGCAAAATGTTTGTGATGGCGGAGCCATCAAACACGGTTCCGATTTTAGTTGCATGTGCGATGCAGGGCATACGGTTCAGTTCAATTAACTGTTCGTGATGAGGAATAAGAACAGAAATGGGCAGCCAGATGAAGGCGTGCGATCTATACGGCATACAGTTCACCCGGATTAACTGTTTGTGATGAGGCGGAACAACAGAAACGGGCAGCTAGATAAAGGTGTGTGCGATTGAAGGCATACACTTTACAAGGATTAATCATTTGCGATTAGGCAACAGAACAGAAATGGTCAGCCAGATCAAAGTGTCTGTGATTGATGGCATACACTTCAAATGGATTAACTGTTTGCGATAAGCCACAACAAACAAAAACAGTTAGACAGATCAACGTGTGTGCGCTAGATGGGCACACATTCTAATTAAAATAAGCATGCACGATGGTAATAATGAGCACGCATGTGTCACGCCCAATATGCGATACTATCCTAAATAGACTCGAAGGTCCCACCAAGGATAGAACCGCATATTGATACGATTTTGCAAGGTGGATATCATTACATCAACATTACAAAATAGATGGGGATACATACAATAGGCATACAATGCCACATGAATACAACATCACAATACATCAACCATAAGACCAACATCCGACTACGAATGAAACACAAACAGAAGCTCAAACGACATCCACCCTGCTAGCCCAGGCTGCCGACCTGGAACCTATCCCCTGATCAAAGAAGAAGCAGAAGAAGAACTCCAAACAAGCAAACATCGCTCTCGCGTCAAGATCATCATATAACTTGTACCTACAACTGTTGTTGAAGTAATCTGTGAGCCATGAGGACTCAGCAATCCCATTACCATGGGTATCAAGACAAAGCTTAATGGGAAAGGAAGGGGGTAAAGTGGTGAGGTTGCAGCAGCGACTAAGCATGATATGGTGGCTAACATACGCAAATAAGAGCGAGAAGAGAAGCAAAGGAACGGTCGTGAAGCTAGCAATGATCAAGAGGTGATCCTGAACTCCTACTTACATCAAACATAACCCAAAGACCGTGTTTTCCCGGACTCCGCCGAAAAGAGACCATCACAGTTACACACACGGTTGATGCATTTTAATTCGGATCTGGTGTCAAGTTATCTACAACCGGACATTAACAAATTCCCATCTGCCATATAACCGCGGGCACAGCTCTCGAAAGTTTATACACTGCAGGGGTGTCCCAACTTAGCCCATGATAAGCTCTCGCGATCAACGAAGGATATTCCTTCTCCCAGGAAGACCCGATCAGTCTCGGAATCCCGGTTACAAGACATTTCGACAATGGTAAAACAAGACCAGCAAAGCCGCCCGATGCGCCGACAATCCCGATAGGAGCTGTACATATCTCGTTCTCAGGGCGACACCGGATGAGACATCCTACGAGTAAAACCAGACCTCGAGTTTCCCCGAGGGGGCCCCGCAGTCTACTCGGTTCGGACCAGCACTTAGAGAAGCACTGGCTCGCGGGGGCTAAAATAAAGATGACCTTCGAGAGCGCGACTCCCAAGGGAAAAGTAGGTGGTGGTGAGGCAAATGGTAAAACCAAGGTTGGGCCTTGCTGGAGGAGTTTTATTCAAAGCGAACTGTCAAGGGGGTCCCATAAATCACCCAACCGCGTTAGGGACGCAAAATCCGGGAACATAATACCGATATGACGGAAACTAGGGCGACAAGAGTGGAACAAAACACCAGGCATAAGACCGAGCCTTCCACCATTTACCAAGTATATAGATGCATTAATAATATAAGAGATATTGTGATATCCCAACATAATCCTGTCCACCATGGTGCAATCTTCAACTTCACCTGCAACTAACAACGCTATAAGAGGGGCTGAGCAAAGCAGTAGCCAAGCAACAGTTTGCTAGGAAGGGTGAAAAGGTTAGAGGCTGACATGGCAATTTGGGAGGCTTGAAGAGCAATTGATAGGCAGCGCAACAAAGCGATAGAATGAAGCAACTAGCATAGCAATGATAGTAATGAGATCCAAGGTGACGGTCATCTTGCCTGAAATCCCGCTAGGAAGAAGAACGAGTCCATGAAGAAGATGAATCCACCAAGACGAACCAAGCGTAGACGAGCGAATCATCACGATCGCAACGAAACAAGAACTAACGAGAAGGAGCACAACCGGAAAGAAGCAAACAACAAGGTAAACACACAACACGTAAACATGGCATGATGCACAATCAAGTATGATGCATGTCTGGTTCAATGAGGCATGGCATGGCAAAGCGCAACAAACAATACTACAAGTTAAGTGGAGCTCAATATGCAACGAGTTGCATATTGACAAAACCCCACATTGACATATTTAGTTTAATCTCGTTTAAGCTACCAAACAATATTAAATGTTGTTAAACATGGCAAGAGGTGAAGCATAATTAAACTACCTATCTAGGCAAGTTTAAATGAGGCCGGAACAACAAACAACAATTCCGGAAAATCCCCATGTCCATATTTCGAATTTGGTACTGTTCTGCCCTAAACCATATTTTATAGTTGTTAAACATGCAAAACAATGCCACCATGTTAAACTATGTATTTTTCCACCCCATTTACATATAAAGTTTATTAAAAGTGGAGCTACGGTTATTTAGTTAGGAAATAAACCATTTTAACATGTCATTTATGCAAATTAATGCAAACAACAATTTAAACATTTTTAACATGGAAGAAAGCAGCCTATTATGAAAGTACATGAAATCCTAAGCATTTTACGCATATTACATGCTTTATTATGATGCATGGATATTTAGATATGAGCAAAGCAAATTAATGGCATTTCTGAAAATATGCATGCACTGGAAATATGCCAAAATCATAGAGTGGAAAAAAACATGCACGGGCCGGATTGCAGCGCAGTGCAGCGGCCCGGGAGCGAATGAGGCCTAAGTGACTGACTGTGTGGTGAGCAAAAGATAAATAAGAGGAAACAGGGGCAAAAATTGGGGTGCCTGGGAATTAAACCCAGCACCTCGTCGTTGAAAGCAGAGTGCGCTGACCAGCTCGCCTGGAAGATGTTTGTGATGGACACTGGACTTGGGAAATAAACAATTTTAACATGTCATTTACGCAAATTAATGCAAACAACAATTTAAACATTTTTAACATGGAAGAAAGCAGCCTATTATGAAAGTACATGAAATCCTAAGCATTTTACATATATTACATGCTTTATTATGATGCATGGATATTTAGATATGAGCAAAGCAAATTAATGGCATTTCTGAAAATATGCATGCACTAGAAATATGCCAAATCATAGAGTGGAAAAAAACATGCACGGGCTGGATTGCAGCGCAGTGCAGCGGCCCGGGAGCGAATGAGGCCTAAGTGACTGACTGTGTGGTGAGCAAAAGATAAATAAGAGGAAACAGGGGCAAAAATTGGGGTGCCTGGGAATTAAACCCAACACCTCGCCGTTGAAAGCAGAGTGCGCTGACCAGCTCGCCTGGAAGATGTTTGTGATGGACACTGGACTTGGCCAAACATGAACAAGAACAAAGCTTGATCTGGTGAGGCAAAAATTGATGGAAAATAAAGTTGCGCCCGTGGGGATTTGATCCCTGGTCGCCTAGGTGCAAACCTGCCAGTTTAACCAGTAGCAACAGGAGTCCACTTAAGATAAATCGCAGAGAAACGATAACTGAACAACAGTCCGAGCGAACCTGACTGAAAATAACAGAAACAAGATGAAAAAGAAACAGGGGCGCCTGGGATTTGATCCCAGGATCCCTTGGATACGTGCATAGGCTGTTAACCAGATGGACTATGGTAGAACTATGATAAGAATCGTCTTACGCTCCAGATGAACTGTGCTCTGGCATTGACCTGACGAAACTGAAAACGGAAACAGAGATGGCTCGCTCTGTGGCCGTGGCTGGACGCAAACGAGCAGCAGAACTTGCTGATGCAGCAAGGGTGAGTGTGTATGTGGAATAACTGAAACAACAACAAAAAGGAGCTGGGTTTGAACCCAGGACCTCACGGATGGATGCATCGCTACTAGCAACTGCGCTAGCTGCTTGTTAGTGGAGGAAAAGAGCCATGACCCTTTTTGAAGCAAAAGGCCTGGCCTTCTTCTCCAGCGAACACACGGGGTACTCGGAGGTGTCGTCGGCGAGCAAACGCGGCGGCGACTGCGGCTAGAAGACAACAGTGGGCGTGCGGAAACTGGTGAGGGTATGTGTGCATCGACTCGAGCTCGGGCTCCCTCTCGGCTATGGCGACGGCTTGGCGGCGTGGGTGGACTTACCTTGGCGGCAGCAGGAAGACGGGGAGGGGGAAAATGGAAGGAGGAGGAGCCTAGGGTTCGAGAGGCAGGTTTATAGGGCGTGGAGAGGAACTCCGGCCGTCAAATCATAGAGGATGTCGACGTGGCTCTCTGGATGTGCGCCGTACAGGAGGAGGACGAAGCTCCTGTCCAGATGGGCTGGTTGTGCGCTGCGGGCTGCATTGAGAAGGTAAGATAGGTGGGCTGCGCTGGGCTTGCACAGGAGGAGGAGGCCCAAATGCGCTGCTGGGAGGCCCCTGCCCTTTTCTTTCTTTTCTTCAAACAGAAAAATAGGAGAAAAGAAAGAGGTGCTAGAGGTGGAATATTTCAGAAAAGAAAATATCCCTGTAGTCTTCAGAATATGCACAATTTGAATAAATTGGTTTGGCAATTTTTAGAGGAAGAAAAAATAATTCAAGTTTGAACTGAATTCAAACTTGAGCCATTTTTTCAACCCAACCAAATCATATTTATATGAGCCGAAAATTGGCAGAGAGCATGTAGGCAATGAGCAGGATTTATAGGAAAAGAATGAACATTTATGGAGGACAGAAAATGGCACTAGCAAAAATGAAAGGAATAAGAAGGAAGAAGGAGGTGTTGATGCATGGGTAGATTGGAGAGGCATAGCAAGGAGTTTGGTCACATGCAACATGCATAGAGCAAGACAACATCATGAAGAATGCAATGCACATGGTGATTATGATGAAATACAAAATGACAAAAGGCACAGTGCAACATGATCATGGCAATAATCATAGGGAAAAGAAATATGCAAACCAATTATGATAATGCAACAAACATAAAAACACACACGGCAACAACTAAAATAAATACAAGGCATCTGGAGCATCGGTCTCGGGGCGTTACAACACTCCACCACTACAAGAGGATCTCGTCCCGAGATCTAGGATGGCACCGGACAGAAACGGAAGAGGAAGAGAAGAGGTAAAACTAAGTTCCTTCTTCGACAAAAGAGTGAAACCAAAGAAACTTGAGAGGTTGAAAAGTTGAAAGAAAGAACACAACGGAGTTGAACACAATTGAGAGCACTGCGGTAGAAAATATAAAACAAGGAACACCCTGTGAACCTTGGAGGTTGCAAAGCTATGAATGACAAGTACAAAGGACAAGAAGGAATTGGAACAACTCTGGTTAAAATGAGATAAACAAGGAACAAGGAAGAACAAATTCGGACATCACTCCGGTTGAAAAGAGATGCAAGACTTGATAAGATGAAAAGAACTTGAAGAGATGACACGACACTCCGGTTAAATGGATAAGCATGAAATGAGCACAATCCTCACAATTCGAGATGATGAGTGAAGAGAGCAACATCACAATGCCTCCAGAAGAAAGAGTAGAAGATAGATCATTGGAATAGCAGAATGGAGAAGAAAATGCCAACTTCTGCCACAAATGAACTTGGAAAGCACCCTTCCAAGAAGGTTACAACGGGGTTGTTGGAAAACCAACAACGAAATGAATAAGATTGTAGTGGGCTTATGAAAAACATCTCAAAATTATGAGGTGATAACCGACCACAAGCGGAAAAGATTGAATAGCTGAGAAGAAGGAAGGAATGCAAAACTCCACTTTAAAAGAATACGAAGAATTAATTGCACTTCGAGAGGCAAGAAGGAAAGATACTTGAGCTCCTCCAAAGAATCTTGATGAACACTTGAAGAATGAATTAAATCATGATGAGCCACCATAAGAACTCCGGTAACAAAAGGATGACGAGATAAAATTGAAGGATTAAAGGGATAATATTAAAGCCTTGCGATGATTCCGATGGAGGTTCCGACGAGATGGCCGAGGAAGCTTTGAACTCCAGGAAAGAAAAGATGAAAACACTTTGAACCGAGACTGTGATAAGATGAACAAACTCCAAAAAGAATAGATTAATCCACTTGAAGAAAGAAGAATAAGGATTATGTTATGCTTATCCTTCACCAATTAATTGATGAGAAGCCATGGATTGCATACTACTTATTCTCGTTGGAAAAGATTAAGGGAAGATATAGCGCAAGACTTGAGGAAGTCTTCATGAACCACCGGTAGGATTAGGAAATAACAAATGAATTGATATGATAACAGTGGATAAGAATTTTGAACGAACCACCATAAGAATTCAAAAATGACTGATGAAAGACAATGAATCAGCGGGTAGAATTAGAAGAACAAATATGCTTGAGGGGAATTAGAAGAATATCTGACAAATGGAATAATTTGAGAGGATAACATGAAGCTAGAACCACGAAACTTCGAGAGAACAGACACGATTTAGAGGAAAAACTGTTCTTCGATCAAATGACGATGAGAAACACCACCAAAATTGCTGAGATACTCCGGTAGAATGTAAAAGAGGAAGGGTTGAACCAACGATGAAAAGAATTTGAAACGATCCTGGAGATGGCATCTGACTGATGAAATTCATTCTTACGTCAAACTCCGAAAAGAATTAGAGAATAGCTCCGGAATAATTAGAAGAGTCAAGTAAGATCCTAGGAAAAGACCTGTGGGTTAGGGCCCACTAAAAGAAAACACTGTTGGAAAAGGATTGTTGAACAGATAGATGATGCACCGGAACAATTGAAATATTTGAATGAGGTGACAACCTCGAATTAATTGGAACACAGACGAATCTCCTGAGATGTCTTGAGCACTCCGGAAGGATAAACTGGCGAGAGGCGAACGAACAGGGAAAACACTTGATCCAAGGAAAAGTATGTGATCAACCTGGAAAAAAAACTTGAATTGAGTCCACCGGAAAAGAAAAAGAGATAAAGAATGTCAAACAAAACGAGAATTCACCGGTTGAAATAGTTGACAAAAGACTAAAGAGGCTCCACACGAATGAAATTTATGCTCGAAAGAGACTCAGGCTCCGTTAAGAAGAGGGTGGGAGGGCAGGAAAAACAAAGACAACTTGGATGAATAACTTGAAGAGAAAACATCGGTTGAAATGATTGAGGAAAGAATGCAAAGGCTTTGCACGAGTAGAATGGATAGTCGATTACGTACTCCGGATTCGAGAAGAAAAGGGTGGGCGGGTGGGAAAAAATAGATACAAGTCTGGATGGGAAAAACAACATCGATTGAAAAGAGCTGAGGATTGATCTCCCAAAGACAAAGAGGGTCGAATCAGCTTGCTGAGAAACGCATCGGACACAAGAGGATGGACAACGAACAAAAACTAACTGCGTGATCCTAAAGAAAAATTTGAAGGGGAAGAGGAGTAATTCAAAACACCTACGTCAAGATTCCTCACCAGAGCGACGAAGAGGCTGAGGAGTAAAAAGAAATCATACTCTCCGATATAACTAGACTCCGAAAAAGATTTTTTCTAGACTCAACTACGGCCAAACTACACGATCAATCAAGGGGGGATCCTAAGGTCGGTCGAGGCTCTGATACCAACTTGTCATGCCCAATATGCGATACTATCCTAAAGAGACTCGAAGGTCCCACCAAGGATAGAACCGCATATTGATACGCTTTTGCAAGATGGATATCATTACATCAACATTACATAATAGATGGCGATACATACAAGAGGCATACAATGCCACACGAATACAACATCACAATACATCAACCATAAGACCAACATCCAACTACGAATGAAACACAAACAGAAGCTCAAACAACATCCACCCTGCTAGCCCAGGCTGCCGACATGGAACCTATCCCCTGATCGAAGAAGAAGCAGAAGAAGAACTCCAAACAAGCAAACATCGCTCTCGCGTCAAGATCATCGTATAACCTGTACCTACAACTGTTGTTGTAGTAATCTGTGAGCCACGAGGACTCAGCAATCCCATTACCATGGGTATCAAGACTAGCAAAGCTTAATGGGAAAGGAAGGGGGTAAAGTGGTGAGGTTGCAGCAGCGACTAAGCATGATATGGTGGCTAACATATGCAAATAAGAGCGAGAAGAGAAGCAAAGGAACGGTCGTGAAGCTAGCAATGATCAAGAGGTGATCCTGAACTCCTACTTACGTCAAACATAACCCAAAGACCGTGTTCACTTCCCGGCTCCGCCAAAAAGAGACCATCACGGCTACACACACGGTTGATGCGTTTTAATTCGGATCTGGTGTCAAGTTATCTACAACCGGACTTAACAAATTCCCATCTGCCACATAACCGCGGGCACGGCTCTCGAAAGTTTATACCCTGCAGAGGTGTCCCAACTTAGCCCATGATAAGCTCTCGCGATCAATGAAGGATATTCCTTCTCCCAAGAAGACCCGATCAGTCTCGGAATCCCAGTTACAAGACATTTCGACAATGATAAAACAAGACCAGCAAAGCCGCCCGATGCGCCGACAATCCCGATAGGAGCTGCACATATCTCGTTCTCAGGGAAACACCGGATGAGACATCCTACGAGTAAAACCAGACCTCGAGTTTCCCCGAGGGGGCCCCGCAGTCTACTCGGTTCGGACCAGCACTTAGAGAAGCACTGGCCCGGGGGGCTAAAATAAAGATGACCCTCGAGAGCACAACTCCCAAGGGAAAAGTAGGTGGTGGTGAGGCAAATGGTAAAACCAAGGTTGGGCCTTGTTGGAGGAGTTTTATTCAAAGCGAACTGTCAAGAGGGTCCCATAAATCACCCAACCGCGTTAGGGACGCAAAATCCGGGAACATAATACCGATATGACGAAAACTAGGGCTGCAAGAGTGGAACAAAACACCAGGCATAAGGCCGAGCCTTCCACCCTTTACCAAGTATAAAGATGCATTAAAAATATAAGAGATATTGTGATATCCCAACATAATCCTGTCCACCATGGTGCAATCTTCAACTTCACCTGCAACTAACAACGCTATAAGAGGGGCTAAGCAAAGCAGTAACATAGCCAAGCAACAGTTTGCTAGGAAGGGTGAAAAGGTTAGAGACTGACATGGCAATTTGGGAGGCTTGAAGAGAAATTGATAGGTAGCGCAGCAAAGCGATAGAACGAAGAAACTAGCATAGCAATGATAGTAATGAGATCCAAGGTGACGGTCATCTTGCCTGAAATCCCGCTAGGAAGAAGAACGAGTCCATGAAGAAGATGAAGCCACCAAGACGAACCAAGCCTAGACGAACGAATCCTCACGATCGCAATGAAACAAGAACTAACGAGAAGGAGCACAACCGGAAAAGAAGCAAACAACAAGGTAAACACACAACACGTAAACATGGCATAATGCACAATCAAGTATGATGCATGTCCGGTTTAATGAGGCATGGCATGGCAAAGCGCAACAAACAATACTACAAGTTAAGTGGAGCTCAATATGCAAGGAGTTGCATATTGACAAAACCCCACATTGACATATTTAGTTTAATCTTGTTTAAGCTACCAAACAATATTAAATGTTGTTAAACATGGCAAGAGATGAAGCATAATTAAACTACCTATCTAGGCAAGTTTAAATGAGGCCGGAACAACAAACAACAATTTCGGAAAATCCGCATGTCCATATTTCGAATTTGGTACTGTTCTTCCCTAAACCATATTTCATAGTTGTTAAACATGCAAAACAATGCCACCATGTTAAACTATGCTTTTTTTCACCCCATTTACATATAAAGTTTATTAAAATTGGAGCTACGGCTATTTAGTTAGGAAATAAACCATTTTAACATGTCATTTATGCAAATTAATGCAAACAACAATTTAACATTTTTAACATGGAAGAAAGCAGCCTATTACGAAAGTACATGAAATCCTAAGTATTTTACATATATTACATGCTTTATTCTGATGCATGGATATTTAGATATGAGCAAAGCAAATTAATGGCATTTCTGAAAATATGCATGCACTGGAAATATGCCAAAATCATAGAGTGAAAAAAAACACGCACGGGCCGGATTGCAGCGCAGTGCAGCGGCCCGGGAGCGAATGAGGCCTAAGTGACTGACTGTCTGGTGAGCAAAAGATAAATAAGAGGAAACAGGGGCAAAAATTGAGGTGCCTGGGAATTGATCCCAGCACCTCGCCGTTGAAAGCAGAGTGCGCTGACCAGCTCGCCTGGAAGATGTTTGTGATGGACACTGGACTTGGCCGGTCATGAACAAGAACAAAGCTTGATCTGGTGAGGAAAAAATTGATGGAAAATAAAGTTGCGCCCGTGGGGATTTGATCCCTGGTCGCCTAGGTGCAAACCTGCCAGTCTAACCAGTAGCAACAGGAGTCCACTTAAGATAAATTGCAGAGAAACTGTAACTGAACAATAGTTCGAGCGAACCTGACTGAAAATAACAGAAACAAGATGAAAAAGAAACAGGGGCGCCTGGGATTTGATCCCTGGATCCCTTGGATACGTGCATAGGCTGTTAACCAAATGGACTATGGTAGAACTGTGATAAGAATCGCCTTACGCTCTAGATGAACTGTGCTCTGGCGTTGACCTGACGAAACTGAAAACGGAAACAGAGATGGCACGCTCTGTGGCCGTGGCTGGACACAAACGAGTAGCGGAACTTGCTGATGCAGCAAGGGTGAGTGTGTATGTGGAATAACTGAAACAACAACAAAAAGGAGCTGGGTTTCAACCCAGGACCTCACGGATGGATGCATCGCTACTAGCAACTGCGCTAGCTGCTTATTAGTGGAGGAAAAGAGCCATGACCCTTTTTGAAGCAAAAGGCCTGGCCTTCTTCTCCAGCGAACACACGGGGTACTCGGAGGTGTCGTCGGTGAGCAAACGCGGCAGCGACTGCGGCTAGAACACAACGGCGGGCGTGCGGAAACTGGTGAGGGTGTGTGTGCATCGACTCGAGCTCGAGCTCATGCTCACTCGGGCGCGGTCATGGCGGGATGGTGGCGACAGGCGCTAGGTGGGCATGGGGAGGATTACGGGCAAGCTGTTGTGTGCAGGTGTGCAGATGCTTGTGCGCGTGGTAGGACGGAGGCAAGAGCAGAAGCTCCACGAGCTTGTGCTCGTACGCTGGCGTGAGAGCACGGCAGCCGTGCCTCAAAACGATGTGTGCGTCGCGTACACGGAGAAAATGATGACAGGAAGCAGCTGGGAGACGTGGCTGCTCACCATGGGGGTGTTGCTGGAGTCGTACGAGGTCGAGGCCGACCGGACACGGCGGGGGAAGGCGTTGACCGACTGTGCTGGTTGACCGGAGGAAGAAGACGACGTAGAGGACATCGTGGAAGGAGCTACGGGGCCACGTGGACGTGTGCGTAGTCGAAGAAGACGACAAGGAGGCTCACAAGGCTCCGGACGAAGAAGGCGGCGGCTGCTTGGGGTCACGCCGGAGAGGATCTCGGGCTCCCTCTCGGCTATGGCGACGGCTTGGCGGCACGGGTGGACTTACCTTGGCGGCAGCAGGAAGACGAGGAGGGGAAAAATGGAAGGATGACGAGCCTAGGGTTCGAGAGGCAGGTTTTATAGGGCGTGGAGAGGAACTCCGGCCGTCAAATCATAGAGGATGTCGACGTGGCTCTCTGGATGTGCGCCGTACAGGAGGAGGACGAAGCTCATGTGCAGATGGGCTGGCTGTGTGCTGTGGGCTGCATTGACAAGGTAAGATAGGTGGGCTGCGCTGGGCTTGCACAGGAGGAGGAGGCCCAAATGCGCTGCTGGGAGGCCCCTTCCCTTTTCTTTCTTTTCTTCAAACAGAAAAATAGGAGAAAAGAAATAGGTGCTAGAGGTGGAATATTTCAGAAAAGAAAATATCCCTGTAGTCTTCAGAATATGCACAATTTGAATAAATTGGTTTGGCAATTTTTAGAGGAAGAAAAATAATTCAAGTTTGAATTGAATTCAAACTTGAGCCATTTTTTTAACCCAACCAAATCATATTTGTATGAGCCGAAAATTGGCAGAGAGCATGTAGGCAATGAGCAGGATTTATAGGAAAAGAATGTACATTTATGGAGGACAGAAAATGGCACTAGCAAAATGAAAGGAATAAGAAGGAAGAAGGAGGTGTTGATGCATGGGTAGATTGGAGAGGCATAGCAAGGAGTTTGGTCACATGCAACATGCATAGAGCAAGACAACATCATGAAGAATGCAATGCACATGGTGATTATGATGAAATGCAAAATGACAAAAGGCACAATGCAACATGATCATGGCAACAATCATAGGGAAAAGAAATATGCAAACCAATTATGATAATGCAACAAACATAAAAAAAACACGGCAACAACTAAAATAAATAGAGGGCATCTGGAGCATCGGTCTCGGGGCGTTACAGCATGGTTGTTGGAACAAGACCATGTGCTGACATTGCCTATTGCGATGCACTGATACGTCTCCAACGTATCTATAATTTATGAAGTATTCATGCTATTATACTATCTGTTTTGGATGTTTATGGGCTTTACTAAGCACTTTTATATTATTTTTGGGACTAACCTATTAACCGGAGGCCCAACCCAAATTGTTGTTTTCTTGCCCATTTCAGTGTTTCGAAGAAAAGGAATATCAAACGGAGTCCAAACGGAATGAAACTTCAGGAGAGTTATTTTTGGAACGGAAGAAATCCAGGAGACTTGGAGTGCATGTAAGGGAAGCAACAAGGAAGCCACGAGGCAGGGAGGCGCGCCCTACCCCCTGGGTGCACCCCCACCCTCGTGGGCCCCTCGTGGCCCCCCTGACCGACTTCTTTCGCCTATATATGTCCATATACCCTAAAAACTTCAAAGAGCACAGTAGATCGGGAGTTCCGCCGCCGCAAGCCTCTGTAGCCACCAAAAACCAAACGGGGCCCTGTTCCGGCACCCTGCCGGAGGGGGGATCCATCACCGGTGGCCATCTTCATCATCCCGGCGCTCTCCATGATGAGGAGGGAGTAGTTCACCCTCGGGGTTGAGGGTATGTACTAGTAGATGTGTGTTTGATCTCTCTCTCTCTCTCTCTCTCTCTCTCTCTCTCTCTCTCTCGTGTCCTTGATTTGGCATGATCTTGATGTATCGCGAGCTTTGCTATTATAGTTGGATCTTATGATGTTTCTCCCCCTCTACTCTCTTGTAATGGATTGAGTTTTCCCTTTGAAGTTATCTTATTGGATTGAGTCTTTAAGGATTTGAGAACACTTGATGTATATATGTCTTGCATGTGCTTATCTGTGGTGACAATGGGATATTCACGTGATCTACTTGATGTACGTTTTTGTGATCAACTTGCGGGTTCAGTGACCTTGTGAACTTATGCATAGGGGTTGGCACACGTTTTCGTCTTGACTTTTCGGTAGAAACTTTAGGGCACTCTTTGAAGTACTTTGTGTTGGTTGAATAGATGAATCTAAGATTGTGTGATGCATATCGTATAATCATGCCCACGGATACTTGAGGTGACATTGGAGTGTCTAGGTGACATTAGGGTTTTGGTTGATTTGTGTCTTAAGGTGTTATTCTAGTACGAACTCTATGATAGATAGAATGGAAAGAATAGCTTTGTGTTATTTTACTACGGACTTTTGAATAGATCGATCAGAAAGGATAAATTTGAGGTGGTTTCGTACCCTACAATAATCTATTTGTTTGTTCTCCGCTATTAGTGACTTTGGAGTGACTCTTTGTTGCATGTTGAGGGATAGTTATATGATTCAATTATGTTATTATTGTTGAGAGAACTTGCACTAGTGAAAGTATGAACCCTAGGCCTTGTTTCCTAGCATTGCAATACCGTTTACGCTCACTTTTATTATTAGTTACCTTGCTGTTTTCAGATTACAAAAACCTATATCTACCATCCATATTGCACTTGTATCACCATATCTTCACTGAACTAGTGCACCTATACAATTCACCATTGTATTGGGTGTGTTGGGGACACAAGAGACTCTTTGTTATTTGGTTGCAGGGTTGCTTGAGAGAGACTATCTTCATCCTATGCCTCCCACGGATTGATAAACCTTAGGTCATCCACTTGAAGGAAATTTGCTACCGTCCTACAAACCTCTGCACTTGGAGGCCCAACAATGTCTACAAGAAGAAGGTTGTGTAGTAGACATCATGCACCCTATAATGCAAACGCCATGTACGTGGCCAAGAAAGCGTGCCCACGTCACGCCGTCCGGGAATAGTGCCACACTTAGAAATTATAGAACCATCAATAAATTTTGAGCCCGCATTCCGTCACATTCCAAATTGCAAACCTGTTCACACCTATCAAAACCTAAACGGTTTCCCACTTAGGAGTGTATTACTACTCAGTTATAAATACTACTATGCGAAGATGACTGCACATTCCTCCTCAAGTCCTCATCCACAAAAACAAACAAGTTAGTCATCATCGTTCCCTTGCGTCTGCCCTGGCCAGCGTGCGTTCTGGGTAGAGAGATTACCACCAGGGAGAGGCGAGCATGGAACCGGAAGCACGAGAGATGTCCCGCCTCGCCGCAAAAGCAGCCGACATGTCCCTCCACGCAACTGTAGCAGCACAGAGGTCCCGCCGCGCCATAGAAGCAGCACGGAGGTCTAGCCGCACCGTCGATGCAGCAGACTAGTCCGGTTGCGCCACGGAAGCAGCAGAGATGTCCCACCGCACCGCAAATGCAGCAGAGATGTCCTCCCGCGCCACGACAGCCCGGGAAAATGTCCCGCGTGCAGGCGAGGCCTCTTACAGGCGCATGAATGCGATCTTCCATAGGCAGATGGATCAGATCTCCGGTTGGGCGAGGTTGCAGGACGACATAAAAACCTCTGTTGAACAGGTGCTACCTCTTGAGCACTGCGTTGGTTTTCCTTGAAGAGGAAAGGGTGATGCAGCAAAGTAGCGTAAGTATTTCCCTCAGTTTTTGAGAACCAGGGTATCAATCCAGTAGGAGGCTCCTCAAAAGTCCCACGCACCTACACAAACAAACAAGAACCTCGCAACCAACGCAATAAAGGGGTTGTCAATCCCTTCACAGTAACTTGCAAAAGTGAGACCTGATAGAGATAATATGATAAGATAAATATTTTTGGTATTTTTATGATATAGATTGGAAAGTAAAAGATTGCAAACAAAAGTAGATGGAAAACTTATATGATAAAAGATAGATCCGGGGGCCATAGGTTTCACTAGTGGCTTCTCTCAAGATAGCATAAGTATTACGGTGGGTGAACAAATTACTGTCGAGCAATTGATACAAAATCACATAGTTATGAGATTATCTAGGCATGATCATGTGTATAGGCATCACGTCCATGACAAGTAGATCGAAACGTTTCTGCATCTACTACTATTACTCCACACATCGACTGACTCCTGCCTGCATCTAGAGTATTAAGTTCATAAGAACAGAGTAACACATTAAGAAAGATGACATGATGTAGAGGGATAAACTCATGCAATATGATATAAACCCCATCTTTTTATCCTCGATGGCAACAATACAATATGTGCCTTGCTGCCCCTGCTGTCACTGGGAAAGGACACCGCAAGATTGAACCCAAAGCTAAGCACTTCTTCCATTGCAAGAAAGATCAATCTAGTAGGCCAAACCAAACTGATCGAAGAGACTTGCAAAGATAACTTAATCACACATAAAAAAATTCAGAGGAGATTCAAATACTTCTCATAGATAAACTTGATCATAAACCCACAATTCATCAGATCTCGACAAACACACCGCAAAAATAGTTACATCAAATAGATCTCCAAGAAGATCGAGGAGAACTTTGTATTTTGATTCAAAGAGAGAGAAGAAGCCATCTAGCTAATTACTATGGACCCGAAGGTCTGTGGTAAACTACTCACAACTCATAGGAGAGGCCTTGGAGATGATGTAGAGGCCCTCCGTGGTTGATTCCCCCTCTGGCGGAGAGCCGGCGAAGGCTCCAAGATGGGATCTCGTGGATACAGAAGGTTGCGGCGGTGGAATTAGGTTTTCGTGGTGCTCTTCGATGTTTTCAGGGTACGAGAGTATATATAGGCGAAGGAGGTAGGTCGGTTGAGCAACGAGGGGCCCACGAGGGTGGGGGGCGCGCCCACCCCTAGGGGGGCACCGGGCACCCTCATGGCCGCCTCGTTTGTTGCTTGATGTCCACTCCAAGTCTCCTGGTTGGCCTTTGTTCCAAAAAGATCGCTCCCGAAGGTTTCATCCCATTTGGACTCCGTTTGATATTCCTTTTCTTCAAAACACTAAAATAGGCAAAAAAACAGCAATTCAGGCTGGGCCCTCCGGTTAGTAGGTTAGTCCCAAAAATGATGTAAAAGTGTAAAGTAAATCACATAAACATCCAAAACAGGTAATATAATAGCATGGAACAATAAAAAATTATAGATACGTTGGAGACGTATCAAGCATCCCCAAGCTTAATTCCTGCTCGTCCTCGAGTAGGTAAATGATAAAAACAGAATTTTTGATGTGGAATGCTACTTAGCATAATCCTTAATGTAATTTTCTTTATTGTGGCATGAATATTCAGATCCAAATGATTCAAAATAAAAGTTCATATTGACATAAGAAATAGTAATACTTCAAGCATACTAACAAAGCAATCATGTCTTCTCAAAATAATATGGCTAAAGAAAGTTCATCCCTACAAAATCATATAATTTGGTCATGCTCCATCTTTGTCACACAAAAATGCTCTCATCTTGCACACCCCCGATGACAAGCCAAGCAATTGTTTCATACTTTAGCAATCTCAAACTTTTTTCAACTTTCACGCAATACTTGAGCGTGAGCCATGGATATAGCACTATGGGTGGAATAGAATATGACAATGGAGATTGTGTGGAGAAGACAAAAAATAAGAAAGTCTCATGTTAACGAGGCTAATCAATGGGCTATGGAGATGCCCATCAATTGATGTCAACATGAAGAGTAGGGATTGCCATGCAATGGATGCACTAGAGCTATAAATGTATGAAAGCTCAACAAAAGAAAACTAGTGGGTGTGCATCCAACTGGCTTGCTCATGAAGACCTAGGGCATTTTGAGGAAGCTCATCGTTGGAATATGCAAGCCAAGTTCTATAATGAAAAATTCCAACTAATATATGAAAGTGACAACAAATGAGACTCTCTATATGAAGAACATGGTGCTACTTTGAATCACAAGTGTGAAAAAGATAGTAGCATTGTCCCCCCTTTTTTTGGGCCTTTCTTTTTTATTTGGCCTTTCTCTTTTTTTGGCCTTTTTTTATTTGGCCTTTTTTAAGGGACAATGCTCTAGTAATGATGATCATCACACTTCTATTTATTTACAACTCAAAACTAAAACAAGATATAACTCTATATGAATGCCTCCGGCGTTGTACCGGGATGGGCAATGAATCGAGAGTGACATGTATGAAAAATTATGAAGGTGGCTTTGCCACAATACGATATCAACTACATGATTATGCAAGGCAATATGACAATGATGATGCGTGTCAGGATGAACGGAACGGTGGAAAGTTGCATGGCAATATATCTCGAAATGGCTATGGAAATGCCATAATAGGTAGGTATGGTGGCTGTTTTGAGGAAGATATAAGGAGGTTTATGTGTCATAGAGCGTATCGTATCATGGGGTTTGGATGCACTGGCGAAGTTTGCACCAACTCTTAAGGTGAGAAAGGGCAATGCACGGTACCGAAGAGGCTAGCAATGATGGAAAGGTAAGAGTGCGTATAATCCATGGACTCAACATTAGTCATAAAGAACTCATATACTTATTGCAAAAATCTACAAGTCGTCAAAAACCAAGCATTACGCGCATGCTCCTAGGGGGATAGATTGGTAGGAAAAGACCATCGTTCGTCCCCGACTGCCACTCATAAGGATGACAATCTAAGAACACCTCATGTTTCAGATTTGTTACACAACGGTTACCACACGTGCATGCTACCACTACTAGGGAAAACATTATACACAGAACTTTAGCAGTAGCGCTTGTTAAAAAAGCTCGCTACTCCTAGACAGCAGTAGCGCGTGCCAAATAAGCGCACTGCAGATGCATATATAGCAGTAGAGCGTCTCGCTGAAAACTCGCTACTACTAAAATTTTGACCACTAAACTGATGGGCTACACATAGTAGTAGCGACCTTTCAGAAACTGCGCTGCCGCTAATATTCTTATAGTAGCGCGTTTACCTGTAAAGCGCTACTGCTAACAAAAATAAAATGAAATGAAAAACAAATAGAAAAGTAAATGAAAATGAAAGAAATAGAAAAAGGAGAAAGGAAAAATATACAATGTAAAGAAAAATAAACGAAAAAGGGGAAAAAGATGAAGGTATAGCAGTAGCGCGTTTGCGGAAACGCGCTATAGCTAACTTAGCTATAGCGCATTTTCCCTCACACGCTACCGTTATATTTGACTTAACCAAAAAAACGGTTTCCCCCCGGCCACCACTTCTCCCCCAAATCCCCCGCCCCACTCTTCGCCGCCGTCTCCCCCACTTCCCCGTCGCCCCCACTTCGCCGCCATCTCCTGACAGCGTCGACGCCGCGCTCATCCTCACCGTCTCCGCCCGAGGCCGCCCATCCTCACCGCCGCCGCCTCTCGGGCCGCCCTCGACCTCATGTAACATCCCGATTCTTGAAATGTTTAAGAAATTTTTTCAACAAAAATCAGGGTGAGAAAATTTCATTTGTTTTATTTGTTAACAAAGCTTAAATTGGACTTTTATAATTTAAACTAACGTGAACCTAAATTAAAATTTGAGTTTAGTTCTTTTCTTTTAGTCGGGCTTTATTCTCTTCTTTGGCATATTTAAATATGCGCCTTGAATTTTCTTTGGGTTACTCAAATTCGTTTGATTGCTCGAGCTTTTTTTCCTTCTCTAGATTTCCTAAAACGGAAATCAATTTCTTTTCCTTTTCTCAATCTCGGGCCAAATTCCATCGGACCATTAGATACGTTCTACCATTTGAATTGTTCACATATCTTACTCATACTTCTTTCATACGTACATTGTTTATTTGACAAATCCACTAATACATGCATATGTACACCTCTCTTCTCTTCCCTGAGTTGAGCCACTGTTTTTTTTCTGTCTAAGTCGCATGGGCTTAGCCCATCTATTATTTGTTTTCTTTTTTTTCTTTCTCCTCTGACAACTCCAGAAGGAAAACAGCCAACACACACTTACAGGAAGGGAAAAAGTCACCTGCAATTACAGAGGAAACGGCTTTGCGTTCCTTCTCCTCCAGCAAGCAAGCGCCCCTTGGTGCTTCCTATTCCTTTTTAGCTTCGTTCATAAATGCACAGAGAGCAAGAAACATACATCCATGATTCTCCTCCTCCTCTAACTTCCTTGATCTTAGACCATTTCCAAAACCAAAGATATCTATGCGTGCGCCTCTACTTCCTCTTCCAATCCCCTGGCAACTCATGCCCTCTCTCTTCCTCCTCTGCCCAAGAACACTCATTGAATTTTTGAAGCTCCATGGACGCAAGGTTTCGATCCCGATGACTTGGACCATGTCTATCCGAATACTTGTGAACTCCTCCTCCACGCCATGATTCCATTCAGGGAAGAAGGAACGCGATCTGTCAAGCACACACGAAGCATTCTACATGTCCGCGTACACTGTTCATCAAGTTCGTCGCACCGTTCCATCAAACTCGGTGAGCCTCTATCAAATTCCTTTTGCATGCGTATTTGTCATCACCTAGTGTATCCCGTAGACATCATGATTCAACCTATCTGTGTCGTTGGCCGCGTGTGTCCAAAACCGAATTTGATTCGATGGCATAGGCATAATTCTTTAGTTTTGTTCATCATATGACTTTGAGCCCAATAGGTAAAATTCTCCATATGACCGTAGAAATCCAGTGATGGGGTTAGATTGTGGGTTCTATCTTGTGATCGGTAGAAGAGATATAATCTTAGTCGTTTTTTTGTATGGAATCCAAATAGGTTTTGTGTTGGTAAAACTTTTCTATTGGTATGTTATTTCTATGTCTCTCGTTATGCCTAGGAGTACCAAATGTTTTACTTGATTGATTTGAAGGTGCATTTTATTTTTTGTAGCATTTCGTGTAGATAACTTTGTGCATCATCTAAGTATGATATGCCTTTGTATTTGTTCCTTCGAGTTATTACTTTGTGTAGGAGTTGATTGGTGCATTAGTTATCATCCGTCATACATGATTGGCGCGTGTTATTATTTTAATTAGATTTGGAGCATTATTAGTGTAATCTTATTATCATTATTTTGGTTATGTTTGATAGTTATTGTTTGCGGGCGTACAATATTTGGTGAACGCTCGACATGCTTATAATTATGTGGAATTATTCTAAACCTTGCTTTATGTATCGAATAATGGAATATTTCATGTTTCGATTATTTCTTTTGTTTAGCATGAATATATCTTAGATATATTCTCTATATTCATTTACATCCATGTAGCATGTGTGTTATATATTCAAAATCATGTCATGCCTATCATAGTGGTCCGTCAACCTATTATTTTGTTGTTTAGTTTCTTTATAGTAGTTGTCTTGAATTGGCATGTTAACTTAGAACATAGCCGTGGTTGTGATGAATTACTTGTTGTAGGCACTGTTGAAAATATGCCCTAGAGGCAATAATAAAATGATTATTATTATATTTCCTTATTCATGATAATTGTCTATTATTTATGCTATAGTTGTGTTATCCAGAAATTATAATACATGTGTGAATACATAGATCATAACATGTTCCTAGTGAGCCTCTAGTTGGCTAGCTCGTTGATCAACAAATAGTCATGGTTTCCTGACTATGGACATTGGATGCCATTGATAACGGGATCACATCATTGGGAGAATGATGTGATGGACAAGACCCAATCCTAAGCATAACACAAGATCGTGTAGTTCGTTTGCTAGAGCTTTTCCAATGTCAAGTATCATTTCCTTAGACCATGAGATCGTGTAACTCCCGGATGCCGTAGGAGTGCTTTGGGTGTACCAAACATTACAACGTAACTGGGTGACTATAAAGGTATACTACAGGTATCCCCGAAAGTATCTGTTGGGTTGACACGGATCGAGACTGGGATTTGTCACTCCGTATGACGGAGAGGTATCTCTGGGCCCACTCGATAATGCATCATCATAATGAGCTCAATGTGACCAAGTGTTTGGTCACGGGATCATGCATTACGGTATGAGTAAAGTGACTTGCTAGTAACGAGATTGAACGAGGTATTGGGATACCGACGATCGAATCTCGGGCAAGTAACGTACCGATTGACAAAGGGAATTGTATACAGGATTACTTGAATCCTTGACATCGTAGTTCATCCGATGAGATCATCGAGGAGCATGTGGGAGCCAACATGGGTATCCAGATTCCATTGTTGGTTATTGGACGGAGAGTCGTCTCGGTCATGTCTGCGTGTCTCCCGAACCCGTAGGGTCTACACACTTAAGGTTCAGTGACGCTAGGGTTGTAGAGATATTAGTATGCGGTAACCCGAAAGTTGTTCGGACTCCCGGATGAGATCCCGGACATCACGAGGAGTTCCGGAATGGTCCGGAGGTGAAGAATTGTATATAGGAAGTCTAGTTTCGGCCACGGGGAAAGTTTCGGGGGTCACCGATATTGTACCGAGACCACCGGAAGGGTCCCGGGGGTCGACCGAGTGGGGTCACCTATCTCGGAGGGCCCCATGGGCTGAAGTGGGAGGAGAACCAGCCCCTAGTGGGCTGGTGCGCCCCCCTTGGGCCTTCCCTGCGCCTAGGGTTGGAAACCCTAGGGGTGGGGGCGCCCCACTTGGCTTGGGGGGCAAGTCCCCCCCCTTGAGATGGGATCTCTAGGGGGCCGACGCCCCCCAGGACCCCTATATAAAGAGGGGGGAGGGAGGGCTGTGCACCTCTGCTCCTGGGGCCTCCCTCTCCCCTCGTAACACCTCTCCCTCTCGCTGAGCTTGGCGAAGCCCTGCCGAGATCACCGCTACTTCCACCACCACGCCGTCATGCTGCTGGATCTCCATCAACCTCTCCCTCCCCCTTGCTGGATCAAGAAGGAGGAGACGTCTTCCCCAACCGTACGTGTGTTGAACGCGGAGGTGCCGTCCGTTCGGCACTAGGATCATCGGTGGTTTGGATCACGACGAGTACGACTCCCTCAACCCCGTTCTCTTGAACGCTTCCGCGCGCGATCTACAAGGGTATGTAGATGCACTCCTGTATCTCATTGCTAGATGACTCCATAGATTGATCTTGGTGAAGCGTAGAATTTTTTTATTTTCTGCAACGTTCCCCAACAAGCACTCTATTAGCATTTTAATTATCTATCGCATCATGCGTGGTTCAAAATCACTTTCTCACTTTGCTAAGTTGTGTGACATGTCATGTTTTATGTGTTATTTTAGTAGCAACTTTTGAGTAATTGTTAACGTGATTTTGTAGATGTTTATTGTTTAGTATTGCATGGATAGTTGCTTTATGTCATTGTCATATTTGCATTCTATATAGAATTTATTCGTTGTGACATAGAGTTCAGTTTATTATTTCTTGGTAATTAGAAAACTTGTTATATTTACCTAGGATAGTAGCTATGCATGCTTAGTTGATTGACATGTCATATTAGTATTTACTCAAGTAGAAGGCATATTTGGTTGTATGCCTACCATGTGTTATATCATTGGTAGTTTGTACCTTATGTTGATACATTTGGTTAACGTTTACTTGGTAGATATATCATAGTGATTGGTTGATACCATACATTCTTTTATTTAAGAATTTCTTGCCTTATCAATGCCATGTCATGATGTTCGATTGTATAACTTCATTGCATAACGCGTGTGTGTATCAATCTCTGTGTTGTATGATGCTTAGTTGTGTACCTTTTATATATTTGCAAGTGTATGATTACTATATAGAAATGCATGTCATCTTGTTATTCATGCTTCTATAACACATGTTGATTTGGTTGATGAGATGATCTAGTTGTATACTTTCCTACATGCTTAGTACGCTTCCATGTTCTCATTTATCATGACTAGCATGGTAGTGTTGTATGCTAACGTCGTACTTGATCTTTAGGTTACTTGTTATCAACTAGGTTATATCATAGTTACACGTTGCATTTTATTAGTAGCATATTTTGGTATCTCGTGTCATGATCATCCATGCTTAGCATCATATCTGGTTTAGCTTACTGTTGCACTTGTGGTATGCCTAAGTCTAGACATCAAGTCATGCTAGTTATCTTTCATGTGTTATTATATTCCATGTGTTATAGTTGTACTTGTGTTGCTCATATATGCTTGACTTGCCTCATGTTAGTGTTATGAGTGTTTGGCACATGTTGCATTAGCTCATCACATGATTAGGATAGTTTACCTTTCAATAGTTGAGTTGTGTCTTTCTCATATGCTTAGTGCACATTGTTGCATTGTTGTTAATCATGTTGTGGTAATCTTTTTGCCAATGGTTATTGGTATTAGTTGTTCCTTATTAAGACCATGTCATAGTTTAGAATCTTCTCATGAGCACTTGTATGTTGAGTGCTTGTGTTAATTAAGACATCTTTATGATTCTCCTCTCACATGCCTTGTGTGAGATGTGTGTTATTATTAAGTTGTTTAATTAGTTTCTACTTTAGTATTGGTTTGTCTTCTTTTATAAAAATGCTTGTTGATAGTTGTTATGATTGATGTTTAGTCTTTGCTTGTTGTTAACCATTATAAGTATTTGGATTCATCCAAATATTTATGATTGGTTGATTGTTACTCTTAATCATATCATACCTTGGATAGCTGTTTATCCCTTTGTTCCATGTGTTTTATAGTTTCTTGTTAATTGTTTGACAAATGAATTGGTTTGATATAATGGAGTTGATCCGATGTTATTTTAATGTTTTAGGGCTAGACCTAGATTATTTCTAGCCATGTTGTTGAACTGTGAATGATTGCTTAACTAGTATGGTTTATAATATTGGTTTGGTTATCTCAAATAATGCTTCCTTTTGAATTAGCATAAAGTTGATGTATATATTTGACTACTATTGACCATTATAATTATTTAGATTCTATCTTAATATTTATTTGTGGGTAACTTTTGCATTTATCATGCCATGTTGTCATTGTGTGGTTAAATGCATAGGATGGTTCCTTTTGATGTGTGTTGATGCCATTGTGTTTGTTAGATAGTAGTTTCCCATATAGTTTGTCGAGATGTGTAGTGGGCACTACTAGTGTTTAATTGCATATTCGTATTGGAACGTTAGTCTTGATCGCCAAGTATTTCTTAGTTGTGTCAACCTCAACCATGTCACTTCAATGAATCCTCTCTCTCACATCCAATTGTGCTACCTCATTTTGGAGTCTCCATCTTGATCAATATCTTGCTATCCATCCACTCTTAAATTGCTTTGGATGTTATTTGGATATGTTATTGCTTTGGTATTTATTTGTTTGTCTTTTGCTATCACTACGATGAGTAGGGAGTGACGACGGTGTTGGACATGGACAGTAACAGGTTACCGAAGAAGGACAAAACAACGAAGGCATGCCTCCTTCTTTGATCATATTTATCCTATGTTTACAAAATTGCATGTTGTTTTATGGTTACTATATGCATGCTATTTTTAATTCTCATAGCTAGCGTGTCGATTGACACATTACCCTGATCCGCTTGTCGCCTATTTACTTGACACCTGAGTAGAAGTATATAGTTCCAGTAGAGTAGAAATGTTTAGCCATGCTTATCATCCTATAGGTGCTTTGTTGAATGACCTCTGGGTCATTGACAGTTGAAACTTAACGCTGAGCTAGGCCAGTTGGCCTTGTTGAACTCCTCTACTCTCTTCCACTCTGGGTGAAACTTACCATCTGAATACTGGTGCGGGCGACAGCTGAATCAAGGATTGAAGGAGAGATTGGCCGCCCTTCACGAGTCGAAGGGGGCAATCAGTCGTCCGTGCCGCATGAGGCCTAATAAGTCTTGGATTTGAAGATTGTGATAATAGTACAGCCACATGTTATATAGGCACTGGCTTGGTTAATTAGTTAGTTCACTCTTATTGTCGTCATCGCCGTACCGCGGATGGGATAGCTGCCTTGCGAGGAGTATCTTCGCACAAAAGGGGCGCCCAGAATGTGAACTGCGGTTACTTCCGTGTTGAAACCTAGTGGGCTTGGCACAGTAAGTTTGGTCTAATGAAAGACCTCGTCACAATCTCCTTGCCGGTACACCAAATGGAGTACTATACCAGCAGCCACTGGTGGCAACAAGTCGGGATTGTGTTGTGTGGGTAAAGTGTACAACCTCTGTAGAGTGTAAAACTATTCGAATAGCCGTGTCCACGATCATGGACAACACATGAATCTTTCTTGACATACGGGACCTGTCTTGCTTATTCCCTCTTTGCCCCTATTCTTGAAACCTATGAAGGACGTGAGTTGATCGAGGATCCTCACTTGAAGAAAGTTATTATTCTGGGGATAAAACATGTTTTCATCTAAAACTGCTATTATTCAACTACTTTGTTTGTCAAACAAAATTAGCTTTATGCAAATGAGCCATACAGCCTTCCTTTGAAGCCACATGTAGCTATTAGGTCCTTCCTCGAGGGAGGCATGTTGAATACGTAATGTACTCATGGCAATAATTTTGTTGACAACACAGTTCCATGATGACGAAGGTGATGACTATGACAACTATGGCGATCCGTAGGAGTGAGGTCACGTGGACTACATCGATTGCATGTGGTTGAGATGGAGTTGCTACACATTGTACTTTCCGCTGTTTTCTGATTGTAATAAATGTCATGAGACATTTATTTATGTATGCCGTGTGGCAAGATATATTCAAACTTGTAATACCTTTTACGCATTGTGCAATGATATCATTTCGCTGTGTTGTCAACAATGATCCTGGGGTTGACAAATATACACAGGAGGGTCTGGAAGTTAATTCCGGGTTTCCACACCTCACCGCCCCCGAGCCCGCCCAGGAGCGCCGCCTCTCAATCCTGAGCCCGCCCTTGCCGCCCCTACCTCCGTGGCCGAGCACCTCCCCACCATCGTCTCTCCCCTCTCTGTAAGCCCCCCACCAATCCCCCACCCCCTCTCTCTCAGCTTTTTCTTCCTCTGCCATGTTAATTAGCAGTAGTAGTAGATGTTAATTAGTATTAGGGTTCATACATAATGATTTTTAGTAGTAGTAGTAGATGTTAATTAGTAGTAGTGATGGTACTAGTTAACTAGGGCAGTATGGTTAATAGTAGATATTTTTTAGTTAGGGTAATAATAGATGTTAAGTAGTAGATAATGTTGATGTTAATTAGTTCAGTAGGGTTTAGTTTTTGAATTGAGTTTGTTTAACTAGATGTTAATTAGGGCAGTAGGGTTTAGTTTAGAGCAAAGTAATTTAGTTCAGTAGTCAACTAAATATAATCTATATTTGGTTTTTGAATTGAGTTTGAGAGAGCATGAGATTTGTGTAGATTTTCTTGTAGTGTCAAACGCTAGGACATGCAAATTTGAGGTGGTCAGGATATATGCAAATTCCTCAATTGTGTTTGCACATGCATGTTTCGATTGTGCCCAAGTGGCCTTTTGTTGTTTCCAGGGAATGAAGCCGAGTGGCCTATGTTTCGTCGGAATGTTGATTCATTTCCGTCCCGGCAAATTTTAGGTTCTCGATTTGTCCACTTTTTAGCAAAGGTCATGCCGAAATTTTCTGTGAATTTCGGCATGACTTGTGCTACAAACTAGGACATATAGAATGCCCATGATTTGCCGCACCGGGAAGGAGTCAACGTTCCTGCAAAACAATAGGCCTTTTTTATGTCATTATTCATTTTATTAGGTCTATAATTAATTGACTAGATTTAATCATAGGAAACATGGCTAGGAACGATGAAGGATATGGTTCTAGTGATTGCGACAACGTCTACCGGGCGACAGACGAATTTTTGAGCCTTGTCGTCGATCAACCGATGTTGTTGCTGGGCCCACCGGTGGCATCGGGGACTGAAACCGACACGCAGACCGGTGCTGAGACTGAGATCGGCACTGAGACTCAGACCGGCATCGAGACTGGCGCTGAGACTGAGACCATCGCTGCCTCAGGGAGCGGAGCCGGTGTAGCACCGAAAGCAAAGAGGCAATGGCTTCCTAACAAACTCAGGACTACTAGACTGGTGGTCACGGAGGTGGACGATGGCAATTTTGAGCCAAACGCGCCCGAGGAAGCGCGCGTTCTACGACATTCAAATAGGCTGCATCGTACGGACAACCGCCACCATCAACGATGAGAAACTACAGAAGATAGATAATATGAGGCCCTTCCTCCTAAAGAAGTTTCACCAGTTATTCTTGTTCCCGAGCCAGAATGAAAAGGATTATGAAGATCCAGATAAGGACCCGGCAATGAAGAAGATAAACAAACACGCCATGACCAAGTTTAGCGACGCGTTGGCCGCCTGGAAAACAAGGGTGAAAGCAAGGATCATCGACAAGAACGAACCCTACTCCGAGATTGTAAAGGATAATCCGATAATCACGGAGGAGCAGTTTCAAATATTCAAGGCTGCTTGCGAGGCCGAGCTGCCAAAAAAAAGTCTAAGTACATGAAGGGCTTCAAGAGAGGAACATTGGGAGCCACCACCTCGAAAGCCGTGGTTACGGCAGGAAGAGGTCCAAATGGGCCAAGGAGGACGCCGAAGTCGCGAGTCTGGGCATCCAGACCCCTTGGCAAAGTTCACCGTCCCGCAGGAGTGTGACGTCCTCAGGGCCCGACACTGTTGGGACCCAATGAAGAAGGTTTATGAGACAAACCCGGTCACGACGGAGTTCATTAGACTGCTGGTAATTTTAGTTTCTGATCAATTCGACTGCACACGTTAGTCATATTTGTAAACGATCCTTGTGCCTTTTGTAGAGAGAGCAGCACAGGGTTCCGGCCGAAAGCGACTCGCTGTCTAAGGCATTAGTGAGGCCCAAGTGGGACACTCCATTCAACCGGGCGTTGAACATATTGAAACAACTCCCGATGGAGACTCGACCGTCGTATGGACGCGTGCACGGTGTCGAAGACGGCGCCACGTGGAAAAAGTACTACCGTGAGACCACGGAGGAGAGAAAGGAAAGACAGAGGTTAACTGAAGAAAACATCGACAAGAAGGTTGAGATTGTGCTTGAGAAGAAATCATCTTAGACAGTCGCAACAGCGGTAGCTGCCGCAAAACAGGTGGTTGTAGATATGTCTACTTCCTTGATTCCGGCCGTTTTCAATTGGACCAGGCAAAATCCAGAAAACAAAATGCAGCGGACTTTCCCCTTGCTGACTTCTTGGGGAGCAGCTCGACTAGCGTTGCACCAGCACCTGCTCCCGCACCGGCTTTCGCACCTGCTCCCGCACCGGCTCACGCACCGGCTCCCGCACCTGCTCCGGCACCGGCTCTGGCACCGGACGTGCTCGGCGGTGCTTCGTCTTTGGCTGAGCTCGACGCACTCATGGTATTTGTCACACCGGCCCCCTTCAATAAATGTATAATCTCCCGTTTTCATTGCCTTTCGGATGTCTCACATTGCAGACTTTTCTTTGCAGGCCGACGAAACCCCATGCACCATATTGTACACCATCGGCGACCAGAAGGTGGACGTGGGGAAGGCTACAATAATGGAGCCGAAGGAACCATTGTTCCACAGCGGCCGATTCCCCCGAACTTCTTCAAGGTTTCCGTGGCCAGTGTCAAACCGGGCCACAAGAATTTGCCTCCTCTTATACTAGTGGGGGATGACGACGAGACCCCGCGGCGGCTTGGTGATTGTTGCAATTGGTGGGTCCTGTTGTGGCCAAAGAGTCTGCTTCGTCTAGAGGCGGCCGGGAGCACACCCACGAGCACGCAGCCTCAGCAAGGTATGAACATCAACACCCCACCTACCTAATTAGTGTCGGGTGTCGGGTTGGGTGATAGCGGATGGGGTAAGGAAGAGGCTCCATTAGTCGCTGATGACGTCGCCATGGATGAGGATGAGGATGACGATGGCACTCAACAATATGTCTATACTGGCGCCTACTCAGGTTTTGAGCGTCATGAGTCGGTGCCTGAATTGCCGTCTCCAGAGGCTGAACGTATTATGGACGACCTTCCGGTAGTAAAGAATTCTAGGAAGAGAGCGAGGAAAGGCAAAAAAGCTGATTCTATGATCCAGCCGCCTCAGTAGTCTCGGCTTCAGGACCGTATAGATATCCCTGATGCAGATAAATGGCATATCCCCGGTCAACCAATCCTACCTGCAAGAGCGCTAGGGGCCAGATTCGGCGATCTAAGGAGACTTCATGACGATGTGCTGCGGATAGAGAAAGGCCTCATCGCCTCGAAAGATCCAGGATACCCACTCTACGTGGTTAACGCTCTGCGGCAAATGTCGTACGTCGACTGCTTCCCTGCGGATAAGTTCTTCCTTTGATTCGATTACATATTCGACATGTTTCACATGAAGAAGCTGGATTTTACGTTTGTTCGCCTTTATGCCTTGCACATGAACTACATCATGGGGGTTGAGCAGATACCTCATATCTATGTCGTTGACCCGTACTACATGCACAAGGGCTTCTTGGGAGTCTGCGCAAAGCACCGTGAATACGCGAGGGAATACATCGTCAGTTTCATGCTTGCCAATAAGGACAAGGAGGCGATTCTCGTGCCTTATCATCCGGTGTAAGTCATCCGCGCGGATATCCTTCCTTCGATTTCAATCATTCATTTGCACGGTGGAGGCTAATTAATTTGAGGTGTACTTATTTTGCGCAGCGGCGGGCGCGCCGTCCTCATCATCCTCTACCCTATATACTCCCATGCTCTTTACTTGGACTCATCGAAGAACATTCACAAAAAGGATTACACCCACATCAAGGATGTTCTCGATGGTGCTATGTTTTACCACCAAGCACGGGGTGGAGAGGTCAAGGACAAGAAGAGAAGGGGCGGCAGGCTCGCCTTCAGCCATAAGACCGACTTCTGCTGCATCCAGCAATCGAGTGATTCTCTTAATGATGGATTCTATGTCCTACACCACATGCTGGAGTACAGACGGGATCACCAGAACCTTCACATGTCACCTAGATCCGGCGATGCCCATATTCTGCAATGGGCAAAGGACGTAGGAGATATCGGGGATCATCGACTTCGAGCTGAGTTTGATAACATCCAGCGCGAACTTGCCCAAATCATCATGAAGGAGGTCGTTGGAAAAACAGGGATGTTCTACGAAGAAGGAAAAATGTCGCGGAAGACGTCCGAACATGGGTAGCCTCTCAGCGTCTCAACATGAAGCCTTTCACTAAGCTCGGGGACTATCTCCCTGACATGGATGGATGACACGACATGTTGGAGTGATTGTCGATATATGACAATGTGTCCGTTTAGTCCATACTTTCTGTATGACAAAACTTTGAGTTATGCACGGTGAAACTTTATTTGTGATGTAATTAAACCGTCCTCCTCCTCGACTAGCGAAGATCATTCTAGTTAGGGCATTTTGGGTACGATGAACTTTGTTATTTATGCTTATTATATGTTGTTTCTATTTTTGCCAAGTCTGTCTCTTTCTGTTGCTCAACTATATATGTTGCATATCATTGACTCATGTGACGATGCAGGTGCATAGATCATCGATGGCGAAGAAGTGCTACGCCAGGAGTATATATACAACGAGTGGCCGGAGTGTCAGGCCTAGGTGTACCGGTTTCCGGTTTCCGAGCGACAGACAGTAGTTAGTTTAGGTTCACGCTAATGCGAGAGAGGGATACGAACTCATGTACTGCATAGTTCCGCTCTCACTCAAAGTGATAGCTTTTCTCGCGTATATCATTGTTTAGATGGATGACGATGTATTTGCAAGTAATCGAGACTTGTATCGCTATTTTCGAGATGATGACGAGAGACCACTTTGTGTTGGATGATGATTATGATGATGACATGATTTGATGAGACTAGTTGTATGTATATGCTATGATTACATTTGTATGTGTATGATATGCTAAAGATTATTGTATAAAGCCTATTCAAATACAAAACAAATATGCAAAAAAAAAACTAATAAAACTAGTAGTAGCGAGGGGAAAAAAGTTAGCAGTAGCGCCACCTTACCAGTAGCGCTTCCCTGTAAAAAGCGCTGCGGATAATATCAGCAGCGCTCTTCACTGAAGTGCGCTACAACTATCCATGTATAGCAGTAGCGTGGGACGACATGCGCTACTGCTACACGTTAGTTGTAGCACCTTATTAGTAGCGCATCGTCCCGCGCTACTGATAGGCCTAAAACCCGCGCTGCTGCTAGGCTTTTCCCTAGTAGTGTACGGGACTTGCCAACTTCAACACAAGTATTTTTTAAATTCACAATTACCCAACAGCATGACTCTAATATCACCACCTCTACATCTCAAAACAATTATCAAGCATCAATGCATCCAATTCACTTCCTATGATAGTTTTTATTATACCCAACTTGGATGCCCATCATTCTAGGACCAATTTTATAACCATAGCAAATACCATGCTGTTATAAAAGACTCTCAAAATAATATAAGTGAATCATGAGAGATTAACAATTTCTACAAAATTAAACCACTGCCGTGCTCTAAAAGGTATAAGTGAAGCACTAGAGCAAAACTATCTAGCTCAAAAGATATAAGTGAAGCACATAGAGTATTCTAATAAATTCCAAATCATGTGGATTTCTCCCAAAAAGTGTGTACAGAAAGGATGATTGGAGAAATCTAAAAAGCAAATACTCATATCATACATGACGCTCCAAGCAAAACACATATCACGTGGCGCATAAAAATATAGTAAAGTTACCGATAGACGAAGACGAAAGAGGGGATGCCTTCCGGGGCATCCCCAAGCTTAGGATTTTGGTTATCCTTGAATATCTTGGGGTGCCATGGGCATCCCCAATCTTAGGCTTTTGCCACTCCTTATTCCATAGTCCATCAAATCTTTACCCAAAACTTGAGAACTTGACAATACAAAACTCAACAGGAAATCTCATAAGCTCCGTCAGTGCAAGAAAGAAAAATCACCACATAAGGTACTGTAAGGAACTCATTCTTTATTCATATTGGTGTTAAACCTACTGTATTCCAACTTCTCTATGGTTCATACCCCCTGATACTAGCCATAGATGCATCAAAATAAGCAAACAACACACGAAAAACAGAATCTGTCAAAAACAGAACAGTCTGTAGCAATCTGTAACTTTCGAATACTTATGTAACTCTAAAAATCCTACCAAAATAGGAAGTCCTGGGAAATTTGTCTATTGATCTACAGCAAAAATATCAACGCAAAATCACGTTCCTATGATTTACTAAAATTATTTTCATGCGTGCAAAAGTTTCTGTTTTTCAGCAGAATCAAATTAACTATGACCGTAGGTTATCCTATAGGTTCTACTTGGCCCAAACCCTAATTAAAACATGAAAACACATCTAAACAGAAGATAGGTGAAATATTTATTATTAAACAGAAGCAAAAATCAAGAAAAAAAATAAAACTGGGTTGCCTCCCAACAAGCGCTTTTCTTTAAAGCCTTTTAGTTAGGCATTGATAATTTTAATGATGCTCACATGAAAGACAAGAATTGAAGCGCAAAGAGAGCATCATGAAACACATGACAAACACATCTAAGTCTAACATACTTCCTATGCATAGGCATATTATAAGCAAACAAATTTGCAAGGCAAGCAAAAACTAGCATATGCAAGGAAGAAGAAAGAGATGATAGCAATCTCAACATGACGAGAGGTAATTTAGTAAGATAAAAATTTCTACGACCATATTTTCCTCTCTCATAATAATTACATGTAGGATCATAGGCAAATTCAACAAAATAGCTATCACATGACATATTTTCAACACGATCCACATGCATGTGAAGTTGACACTTTTCCAAAATAGTGGGATTATCATTAACTAAAGTCATGACCTCTCCAAACCCATTTCCAATATTATTGCAAACACTATTATCAATCTCATATTCATCATGGGGCTTAAATATGTTTTCAAGATCATAAGAAGAATCACCCCAATCATGATCATTGCAACAAGTAGTAGACATAGCAAAACTAGCATCCCCAAAACTTAGGGTTTTGCATATTATTAGTACAATTGACATCAAGAGAATTTATAGTAAAATCATTGCAATCATGCTTTTTATTAAAGGAACTATCATGAATCTCTTCATAAATTTCTTCATCACAATTTTTAGATTCATGAATTTCAAGCAAAACCTCATAAAGATAATTTAGTGCACTCAAATCACTAGGAATTGGTTCATCATAATTGGATCTCTTAAAAAGATTAGCAAGTGGATGAGGATTCATAAACTTTTAGCAAGCGAAGATGCAAGCAAAAATAAGGCACATGGTAACACAAGATCGAACGGAAGAAGGGCGAAGAAAAGTCAAGGGTGAAGTGGGGGAGAGGAAAACAAGAGGCAAATGGAAAATAATGTAATGCGAGGGAGATGAGTTTGTGATGGGTACTTGGTATGTCTTGACTTGAGCGAAGACTTCCCCGGCAACGGCGCCAGAAATCCTTCTTGCTACCTCTTGAGCGTTGTGTTGGTTTTCCTTGAAGAGGAAAGGGTGATGCAACAGAGTAGCGTAATTATTTCCTCAGTTTTTGAGAACCAAGGTATCAATCCAGTAGGAGGCTCCTCAAAAGTCCCACACACCTACACAAACAAACAAGAACCTCGCAACCAACGCAATAAAGGGGTTGTCAATCTCTTCATGGTAACTTGAGAAAGTGAGATCTGATAGAGATGATATGATAAGATAAATAATTTGGTATTTTTATGATATAGATTTGAAAGTAAAAGATTGCAAATAAAAGTAGACGGAAAACTTATATGCTAAAAGATAGACCCGGGGGCCATAGGTTTCACTAGTGGCTTCTCTCAAGATAGCATAAGTATTACGGTGGGTGAACAAATTACTGTCGAGCAATTGATAGAAAAGCACATAGTTATGAGATTATATAGGCATGATAATATATATAGGCATCACGTCCGTGACAAGTAGATCAAAATGATTCTGCATCTACTACTATTACTCCACACATCGACCGACTCCTGCCTGCATCTAGAGTATTAAGTTCATAAGAACATAGTAACACATTAAGAAAGATGACATGATGTAGAGGGATAAACTCATGCAATATGATATAAACCCCATCTTTTTATCCTTGATGGAAACAATACAATACGTGCCTTGCTGCCCCTGCTGTCACTGGGAAAGGACACCGCGAGACTGAACCCAAAGCTAAGCACTTCTCCCATTGCAAGAAAGATCAATCTAGTAGGCCAAACCAAACTAATAATTCGAAGAGACTTGCAAAGATAACTTAATCACACATAAAAGAATTCAGAGGAGATTCAAATACTTCTCATAGATAAACTTGATCATAAACCCGCAATTCATCGGATCTCGACAAACACACCGCAAAAAGAGTTACATCAAATAGATCTCCAAGAAGATCAAGGAGAACTTTGTATTGAGATTCAAAGAGAGAGAAGAAGCCATCTAGCTAATAACTATGGACCCGAAAGTCTGGTAAACTACTCAAAACTCATAGGAGAGGCCTTGGAGATGATGTAGAGGCCCTCCATGGCCGATTCCCCCTCCGGCGGAGCGTCGGCGAAGGCTCCAAGATGGGATCTCGCAGATACAGAAGGTTGCGGCAGTGGAATTAGGTTTTCGTGGTGCTCTTCGATGTTTTCAGGGTACGGGAGTATATATAGGCGAAGGAGGTAGGTCGGTTGAGCAACAAGGGGCCCACGAGGGTGGGGGCGCGCACACCCCTAGGGGGCGCGCACACCCCCAGGGGGCGCGCCGGGAAACCTCGTGGCCGCCTCGTTTGTTGCTTGACGTCCACTCCAAGTCTCCTGGTTGGCATTTGTTCCAAAAAGATCGCTCCCGAGGTTTTATCCCGTTTGGACTCCGTTTGATATTCCTTTTCTTCGAAACACTAAAATAGGCAAAAAAACATCAATTCGGGTTGGGCCTCCGGTTAGTAGGTTAGTCCCAAAAATGATATAGAAGTGTAAAGTAAAGCCCATAAACATCCAAAACGGGTAATATAATAGCATGGAACAATCAAAAATTATAGATACGTTGGAGACGTATCAACAGGCTACAGGCATCATTCGACAACTAAATGAGGGCAATGCAAAGCTTCGGGCCGAGGATGACCTGCTGAGGGCGAAGATCATCGGAAGTGCGGAGCAGCAGGAGGAGACCATTGCCTTGTTTAAGAGGACTGGCGTCATCGTCACGAAACTTATGGACGAGAATGACATGCTCCGCATCAAGCGCCAAAGGCTGGTTGAGGAATCCGTGGATGCTCTCAAGCAGCGTCTTGAGGACACAAAAGAGCTCATCGTTGCTCGCCGCGGAGACTAGTTCCTGCGGCCTGCAGCAACACATCAAGAAAGTAGAGATCAACGAGTGAGATCATTGTCTTCCTTCTTCTTTTTCCCTTGTGTATTTTGGGCATTGCCGCATGTGGCTTTTTTAATTATCTTCCTAAATATGTAAAACAATTATTATCCAATGTTATCATCCTTATATTCATCTCTCTTGCTATAAGTCGCAGTCGATGCTATATAGGTCCGTCGGATCTTACATCAAGATCAGTGCAAAACTTTCTTTTTAGATTTTATTTTTTTCTCTCTTAAATCTCAGTCGAATGAGACATAGCCACGCCGTGAAATAGGGGCTCGGGCGTCAATAATGGACATGTTGGGAGGGAGGTGGGCGGCAGATAGAGGTCACAGGGCTCTCCTCCCAATGAGCACGCGCAGGGGTCTGATCGCACACCTCCCGTACTCAAATAGCTACCCCGCACGACACCTCCTAGCCAATAAAAAAGGGGACGCGTGGCGGCACGTGGTTGGTAAGTAGAACACCCATGGTTTCAAAAATACTTGTGTTTCCGATTTGTAACGTGACAACACTTGTTCCAAAGTGACTTTGTTGATTGTTAATGTGTGTGCCTTCGCAAATCAGACAGAAAAATTACCACATCATGTTGTAGCCATGTTCCACCTCTTGAGCTTGTGTTGGTTTTTCCATTGAAGAGGAAAGGGTGATGCAGCAAAGTAGAGTAAGTATTTCCCTCAGTTTGTACCAAGTTATCAATCCAGTAGGAGACAACGCACAAGTCACCGAATACCTGCACAAACAATCAACAACTTGCACCCAACACAATAAAGGGGTTGTCAATCCCTTCACGGTTACTTGCAGAAGTGAGATTTGATAGAGATAGATAAACAGTAAAGTAAATATTTTTGGTATTTTTGGTTTATAGATTGGAAAGTAAAAGATTGCAAAATAGTAGATCGGAAACTAGTATGAAGTAAAAGAGATTCAATATAATGTAAAAGAGACTCGGGGGCCATAGGTGTCACTAGTGGCTTCTCTCATGATAGAAAATATTACGGTGGGTAAACAATTACTGCCGAGCAAGTTATAGAAGAGCACATATTTATGATGATATCTAAGGCAATGATCATGAACATAGGCATCACGTCCGTGTCAAGTAGACCAAAACGATTCTGCATCTACTACTATTACTCCACACATCGTCCGACTCCTGCTTGAATCTAGAGTATTAAGTTCATAAAGAACATGGTAATGCATTAAGTAAGATGACATGATGTAGAGGAATTAACTCAAGTAATATGATAAAAAAAACCCATCTTTTTATCCTCGATGGCAACAATACAATACGTGCCTTGCTGCCCCTACTGTCACTAGGAAAGGACACCGCAAGATTGAACCTAAAGCTAAGCACTTCTCCCATTTCAAGAAAGATCAATCTAGTAGGCCAAACTAAACCGATAATTCGAAGAGACTTGCAAATATATCAAATCATTCACATAAGAATTCAGAGAAGAACCAAATAATATTCATAGATAATCTGATCATAAATACACAATTCATCGGATCTCGACAAATAAACCGCAAGAATATTACATCAAATAGATCTCCAAGAACATCGAGGAGAACATGGTATTGAGAATCAAAGAGAGAGAGAAGAATCCATCTAGCTACTAGCTATGGACCCATAGGTCTCTGGTAAACTACTCACGCTTCATCGGAGAGGCAATGGTGTTGATGTAGAAGCCCTCCGTGATCGAATCCCCCTCCGGCAGGACGCTGGAAAAGGTCCCTAGATGGGATCACATGAGTACAAAAGGTTGCGGCGGTGGAAAAGTGGTTTCGTGGCTCCCCTAGATTTTCAGGGTATAAGAGTATATATAGGCAAACGAGCTAGGTCAGGAGACCCATGAGGGGCCCATGAGGTAGGGGTTACGCCTTACCCCCCTGGGCATGCCCTCCTGCCTTGTGGCCGCCTCGTTGCTTCTCCGAATTCATCTTCAAGTCTTCTGGTTTCCTTCTGGTCCAAGAAAGATCATCGCGAAAGTTTCATTCCGTTTGGACTCCGTTTGGTATTCCTTTTCTGCGAAACTCTAAAATAGGCACAAAAAAACAGAAATTGGCACTGGGCTCTCGGTTAATAGGTTAGTCCCAAAAATAATATAAAATAGCATATTAATGCATATAAAATATCCAAAATAGATAATATAATAGCATGGAACAATCAAAAATTTAGATGCATTGGAGACATATAAAGCATCCCCAAGCTTAATTCCTGCTCGTCCTCGAGTCGGTAAATGATAAAAACAGAATTTTTGATGTGGAATGCTACCTAACAAATTTATCCAAATAATTTTATTTATTGTGGCATGAATGTTCAGATCCCAAAGATTCAAAACAAAAGTTTAATATTGACACAAAAATAGTAATACTTCAAGCATACTAACAAAGCAATCATGTCTTCTCAAAATAACATGGCCAAAGAAAGCTATCCCTACAAAAACATATAGTCTGGCTATGCTCTATCTTCATCACACAAAATATTTAAATCATGCACAACCCCGATGACAAGCCAAGCAATTGTTTCATACTTTTGATGTTCTCAAACTTCTTCAATCTTCACGCAATACATGAGTGTGAGCCATGGACATAGCACTATGGTGGAATAGAATATGGTGGTTGTGGAGAAGACAAAAAGGAGAAGATAGTCTCACATCAACTTGGCGTATCTACGGGCTATGGAGATGCCCATCAATAGATATCAATGTGAGTGAGTAGGGATTGCCATGCAACTAATGCACTAGAGCTATAAGTGTATGAAAGCTCAAAAAGAAACTAAATGGGTGTGCATCCAACTCGCTTGCTCACGAAGACCTAGGGCATTTTGAGGAAGCCCATCATTGAAATATACAAACCAAGTTCTATAATGAAAATTCCCACTAGTATATGAAAGTGACAAAATAGGAGACTCTCTATCATGAAGATCAAGGTGCTACTTTGAAGCACAAGTGTGGAAAAAGGATAGTAACATTGCCCCTTCTCTCTTTTTCTCTCATTTCTTTATTTGGGTCTTCTCTTTTTTTATGGCCTCTTTTTTTTGTCCGGAGTCTCATCCCGACTTATGGGGGAATCATAGTCTCCATCATCCCTTTCCTCACATGGGACAATGCTCTAATAATGAAGATCTTATTTACTTACAACTCAAGAATTACAACTCAATGCTTAGAACAAAATATGACTCTATGTGAATGCCTCCGGCGGTGTACCGGGATGTGCAATGATTCAAGAGTGACATGTATGAAAGAATTACGAATGGTGGCTTTGCCACAAATACGATGTCAACTACATGATCATGCAAAGCAATATGGCAATGATGGAGCGTGCCATAATAAATGGAATGGTGGAAAGTTGCATGGCAATATATCTCGGAATGGCTATGGAAATGCCATAATAGGTAGGTATGGTGGCTGTTTTGAGGAAGGTACATGGTGGGTGTATGGTACCGGCGAAAGTTGCGCGGTACTAGAGAGGCTAGCAATGGTGGAAGGGTGAGAGTGCGTATAATCCATGGACTCAACATTAGTCATAAAGAACTCACATACTTATTGCAAAAATCTATTAGTTATGAAAACAAAGTACTATGCGCATGCTCCTAGGGGGATAGATTGGTAGGAAAAGACCATTGCTCTTCCCCGACCACCACTCATAAGGAAGACAATGTATAAATAAATCATGCTCCAACTTCATCACATAATGGTTCACCATACGTGCATGCTACGGGAATCACAAACTTTAACACAAGTATCTCTCAATTTCACAACTACTCCACTAGCATGACTCTAATATCACCATCTTCATATCTCAAAACAATCATAAAGAATCAAACTTCTCATAGTATTCATTGTACTTTATATGAAAGTTTTTATTATATCCCTCTTGGATGCCCATCATATCAGGACTATTTTTATAACCCAAGAAAATTACCATGTTGTTCTAAAAGACTCTCAAAATAATGTAAGTGAAGCATGAGATTTCAACAATTTCTATAAAATAAAGCCACCGCCATGCTCTAAAAAGATATGAGTGAAGTACTAGAGCAATATTGCCTAGCTCAAAAGATATAAGTGAAGCACATAGAGTATTCAATAAATCACAATTCATGCGTGTCTCTCCCAAAAGGTGTGTACAGCAAGCATGATTGTGGTAAACTAAAAAGCAAAGACTCAAATCATACAAGACGCTCCAAGCAAAACACATATCATGTGGTGAATAAAAATATAGCCTCAAGTAAAGTTACCGATAAACGAAGACGAAAGAGGGGATGCCTTCCGGGGCATCCCCAAGCTTAGGCTTTTGGTTGTCCTTTAATATTACCTTGGGGTGCCTTGGGCATATCCAATCTTAGGCTCTTGCCACTCCTTATTCCATAGTCCATCAAATCCTTACCCAAAACTTGAAAACTTCACAACACAAAACTCAACAGAAAATCTCATGAGCTCCGTTAGTATAAGAAAATAAATCACCACTTTAAGGTACTGTTGCAAACTCATTCTTTAGTTTTATTGGTGTAATATATACTGTATTTCAACTTTTCCATGGTTCATACCCCCCGATACTACCCATAGATTCATCAAAATATGCAAACAACATGCGAAAAAACAGAATCTGTCAAAAACAGAACAGTCTGTTGTAATCTGTAACTCTCGAATACTTCTGTAACTCCAAAATCCATCCAAATTAGGAAATCCTGAGAAATTTGTGTACCAACCCAGATCAAAGAAAATAAGATCAAAATAATGTTTTTGTGAATTTGCAAAACTAATTTACTATGTGCAAAAGTTTCTCATTTTCAGCAGGATCAACACAACTATCACCGTAAGCTATCCTAAAGGTTCAACTTGGCACAAACACTAATTAAAACATAAAATAACATCTAACTAGAGGCTAGATGAATTATTTATTACTAAACAGGAACAAAAAGCAAAAAATCCAAAAATAAAATTGGGTTACCTCCCAACAAGCGCTATTGTTTAACGCCCTTTGCTAGGCATTGGTAATTTTAATGATGCTCACATGAAAGGCAAGAATTGAAGCACAAAGAGAGCATCATAAAACTCATGACAAACACATCTAAGTCTAACATACTTCCTATGCATAGGCATGTTATAAGCAAACAAATTATCAAGGCAAGCAAAAACTAGCATATGCAAGGAAGAAGAAAGAGACGATAGCAATTTCAACATGAAGAGAAGTAATTTAGTAACAAGAAAATTTCTACAACCATATTTCCCATTCTCATAATAATTACATGTAGGATCATAAGAAAATTCAACAATATAGCTATCACATAACATATTCTCAACACGATCAACATGCATGTTGTAACATCCCAAATTTTCAATTTGGAATGTTATACATTAGATCATCATTGCATATCATATTTTACTGAATTTTGGGTTGATCCTAGAAATTCTACGCAACTCAAGGACCCACGGAGAGAGTTAGGGATTTTGTTATTTTCATATTTGAGTTTTCTCGAATTTTGAAAAGAGGATCATTTGATTTTAATTATTTTTCACTTCGAATATTTCTTATATGAAAATAAAAGAGAGGGGATAAAATGACTTCTCCAAAATAAAGAAATATTGGAGGTTAAATATTAAAATCAAATAAGAAATTTATTCGGAGGTTTATCGCTATTTTATTCGAATTAGGAAAAAAAGTGTTTTTTAAAATTTCATTAGAAGCCCAAATAAATGTTCACTTTGTCCGGTATATTTTTAGAGGATGGGGAAAACTTATTTCAGGATTTTTAGAGTCCGTTTAGTATTTATTTTAGTTGTTTTTTCCGCGCAATGAAATTATTTTAAAAAAACCGAACCAACCTTACCGGGCTGTGTCCGCGTGGGATACCGACCCGGCCGGCCTTGAAAGGCCGAAGGCCCGAGCCGAGCCGCCAGCCCCACCCGAAACCCTAGCCCCGCTGCCCGATCCGCGCTGTCGCCAACGTCGCGCCTCGCGCCGCCGCTGCGTCGTCTTGCCGCCGCCACCCACGCGTCGCCCCGCCGCCGGAGCACCACTACTGGAGCCGCTCGCCGCCGCCTCGACCTCGCCGGAGTAACCGCCGCCGCCGCCGTCTCGTTCCACGAGGTAGCCGTTTTTTTAAACCGATCGGTTTTATTTTGTAAACCCTAGTTTTCGTTTTATTATTAGATCGGTTCTATTTTCTCGGTTTAGTTAAATAGCGGACGTTCGTCCGTACGTTCGTTTCTAATGAATGGTGTTCATCCGTTAGCCACAGACAGCGAACGTTCGTTCGTTAGTCTGTTCATCAGTTTTTCTTTTTCTAGGGTTTTTCTGCGATTATTTTTTATCGCGATTTCTGCCCTGATTTTCGTTTTAGTTTATCTTTTTGCTCGTTTATCGGAATCAGGCGATTCAAGCGCCTAGATATTTATCTCGAAGCCCTCTTTCTGTTTAATCAACTTGAACAAGATTTTGGTATAATAAAATTTGACTTTAGTCCAGATTAGTAAACGGATCTTGTTTCTTTTGCAGTTTGAGTTTCGTTGCTTCGTTTGATTTGATTCTTTTTGCAAACCGGAGTTCTTAGGTTGAAGTTTCTGGTTAGATCTCTTACTTGAATTTTACCCGTGCTTCTAGTTGAGTGCTTATTGTATGCTTGTTTGTTTGCGATAGAGTACCCGGAGTGCGAAGCGTGCTACTACGAGTCTCTAGGTTTCACGGATCATCAGCAAGGCAAGTAACACTTTGATCATACCTCTTTACTACCCAGTTTTACTGCATGAGATCAATCCTCAAACATTGCATGGTTAGGATATGTTTAACATGTGGGTTTTGGGAAGTAGATGATGAGGTAGAACCTATTACCCTGTTTATTATCAAACTTTGGGAGTTACTTCTACGTTATGCTTATATTGCTATGCTATGCTCGTAGACATGGTTTGGGTGAGTGTATCCATGACAGATGTGAGTATTGCTAATTAATGGTTAACTTAAGGTGGCTACTTAAATACACATATGGGTGGATTGCTTGAGGCATCCTGGAGTACCTAGTGGTTGTCAGGGCACCTGGAGAATCCAATGTTGTCCTAGGATATCCCGGAGTACCCGTGTGATCATCCTACAGTCCGCCACCCAGGCTCAAAGGGATCATAAGATTATTCATGCTAGAAACTTCCGTGTGCAGCCACAAGCTATTACGGGCTCTAGCATAGTTGAGTATGTTGCATGACCTCTTTCAGTGGTGGGCTAGCAGATGTAGGGGAAAGTAGGTGTAACTGTCCACCCAGAGTAAAGAGATATTGTTTCAGAAAGACTGTGTCTTGATTCTCCGACCATGGATGTATTCGAGTCTTGTGGGGAAAAGTGCGCAAACCACTACAGAGTGTACAAACTAATCATGGTTAGCCGTGTCCCCAGTTATGGACGTTTTGAGTATCTAGTTCTTGGATTATCATGTTGATCTCATCACTCTAATTATAATTTGATTAGGTTTAATGACGATGTTTAATTGGGATTGAGTTGGAGGAACATTCTCAATGTTTAACAACCACCATGATAGTTAAATAAAATTTATTCCTTTGTTGTAGGAAAAAAATGGCTTTATGCAAAAACTGTAACCATAGAGCTTTCCACCAGCCATACTTGCATGTAGTGATAACAATTATTCTGTTCATTACTCGATGTGTTACATTGCCAGCATATTCCATGTGCTGACCCGTTTCGGGCTGCAACGTTCATGTTGCAGACTTTTCAGACGACGAGTAAGGTGCCATAGGTCGTTGTCTTTCAATCAGTGATGCCGTTGGAGTTGATGGACTCACTTTATCTTCCAAGCCTTTCGCTGTTATCGATTTTAGATGGCCTTCAGCCATATTATTGTAATAAGTTCTCTTTTGAGACATTCGATGTAATAAGTGTGTGATTGAAACTCTGTTATAAATCCTCGAGCACTGTGCATGTCAGCATTACCGATCCAGGGATGACACTGATGCACAGAGATCGGACTGTTTCAGGTATGGTCGCTACACATGTGAAGTTGACACTCCTCCAAAATAGCGGGATTAACATTAAATAAAGTCATGACCTCTTCAAACCCACTTTTATCAAAAAAATTCATAAGATTGAACATCCTTCAAATATGTGGGATCTAAAGTTGACAGTCTTCCAAGTCCACTTTCAATATTATTGCAAACATAATATCAATCTAATATTTGTCATGGGGCTTAAATAAATTTTCAAGATCATAAGAAGAATCACGTGGACATAGCAAAACTAGCATCCCCAAGCTTAGGGTTTTGCATGTCATTAACGCAATTGACATTAATAGAATTTATAATAACATCCTTGCAATCATGCTTTTCATTGATGGAACTATCAAGTATGGATGCAATAGCAACAATCTCATGTTTAACATAAGGGACTATAGCAAATTCATCTCCATAATTATTGGCATCATGGCCACAAGAATAGCCAGCATCATGTCCATCAAGAGATATTTCAATCAAATCATCGGAATCATAATTATCTATAGATTCATGCATATCATTATTTTCTTCCAAAGCAACGTTTATTCTCTAAATAAATTCTTTGACATAGACATTATGAGCATAGTTTTCATAGCAATATTTAAGTATGTCAAAAAATTAGATTTGTAGAGAGTAATATCATACTTTTCAGTCAAAGAAGCAACTTCATAGGCACCCTTATAAACAACAAACTCTTCAATTTGTTCGATATCATAGTAACTATAAACACCTTTGGCATAAGAAGATATGATTTCATTATCATTGAACTCACATAATTAGGGAAGGTGTTTTTTTAGGATTTTTAGAGCAACAAGTAAAATCATAAATTTCACAAAGATTCCAAGCATATAAAGCCATCTAACTACTTGAGAACCAAGGTATCAATTGAGTAGGAGACAACGCACAAGTCACTGAATACCTGCACAAACAATAAACAACTTGCACCCAACGCAATAAAGGGGTTGTCAATCCCTTCACGATTACTTGCAAAAGTGAGATCTAATAGAGATAGATAAACGGTAAAGTAAATATTTTTGGTATTTTTGGTTTATAGATCGGAAAGTAAAAGATTGCAAAATAGTACATCGGAAACTAGTATGAAGTAAAAGAGATTCAATATAATGTAAAAGAGACCCGGGGGCCATAGGTTTCACTAGTGGCTTCTCTCATGATAGCAAATATTACGGTGGGTGAACAATTAATGCTGAGAAATTGATAGAATAGTGCATAATTATGACGATATCTAAGTCAATGATCATGAACATAGGCATCACGTCTGTGTCAAGTAGACCGAAACGATTCTACATCTACTACTATTACTCCATACATCGACCGACTCCTGCCTGCATCTAGACTATTAAGTTCATAAAGAACAGAGTAACACATTAAGTAAGATGACATGATGTAGATGAATTAACTCAAGCAATATGATGAAAACCCCATCTTTTTATCCTCGATGGCAACAATATAATACATGCCTTGATGCCCCTACTGTCACTGGGAAAGGACACCTCAAGATTGAACCCAAGTTAAGAACTTTTCCTTTTGCAAGAATGTTCAATCTAGTAGGCCAAACTAAACCGATAATTCGAAGATACTTGCAAAGATATCAAATCATGCATATAAGAATTCAGATAAGAACCAAATAATATTCATAGATAATCTGGTCATAAATCCACAATTCATCAGATCTCGGCAAACACACGGCAAAAGAATATTACATCAAATAGATCTCTAAGAACATCGAGGAGAACATGGTATTGAGAATTAAAGAGAGAGGAAGCCATCTAACTACTAGCTATGGACCTGTAGGTATATGGTAAACTACCCACGCTTCATCAGAGAGGCAATGGTGTTGATGTAGAAGCCCTCCATGATCGAATCCCCCTCCGGCAGGATGCCGGAAAAGGTCCCTAGATGGGATCTCACGGGTACAGAAGGTTGTGGTGGTGGAAAAGTTGTTTCGTGGCTCCCCTGGAACTTTTCAGGGTATAAGAGTATATATAGGTGAAGGAGCTAGGTCAGGAGACCCACGAGGGGCCCACGTGGTAGCAGGCGCGCCCTAACTCCCTAGGCGTGCCCTCCTGCCTCGTGGCTGCCTTGTTGCGTCTCCGAGTTCATCTCCAAGTCTCCTGGTTTCCTTTTGGTACAAGAAAGATCATCGCGAAAGTTTCATTTGTTTGGATTCCGTTTGGTGCTCCTTTTCTGCGAAACTCTAAAATAGGCAAAAAAACTTGCACTGGACTCTGGGTTAATAGGTTAGTCCCAAAAATAATATAAAATAGCATATTAAAGCATATAAAACATCCAAAACAGATAATATAATAGCATGGAACAATAAAAAATTATAGATACGTTGGAGACGTATCACAATGTCATGACACCATGCCAAGTTTCATGATTTTCAGGCAAGTTTTGGATTTACGGGAATTTTAAAACCAAGTTTCTCGATGTTTCCGGCCAAGCCAAGATACCCAGTTGGTTGAATTCCATTCCCACTTCTTCCATGGGACCTAGAAGTTCGCCCAAATACACATAAACAATTTTCCAACTAACTTTTGCACACTAGAGCATGCGCTTGTACTTCAAATTTGAATTATGTGCATTAAATGCCTGCAAAATTAATTAATGTATAAAAAGGCCAAACGAACCTGGAATAATTCCAAAATTTAGCACGAAACTCCTATTTGGTCTAAGCTGCATGTGTAAAAAAATCAAGGCGGGAGAAGGCAGTGTATGTCGTTTCGCACATGGAGGTGACACGTTCCCTCTCGGAACCATGAGCCTTCTTGAGAGAAGCTCGAGTTTGCCAGAAGCTTATACCAAACCTTGTCCCAATTCGGCCAAAAAAATTACCACGACATGTTGGTGCCATGTCATGACACCATGCCAAGTTTCTTGATTTTCAGACATGTTTTGGATTTACAGGAATTAAAAAACAAGTTTTTCAATATTTCCAACTGAGGCACGACGCCCAGATGTTTGAATTCCATTCCCATTTCTTGCATGGGACCTACAAATTCACCCAAGGACACACATGTGATTGTTTTCCCAACTTTGGTGCACTAGAGCATGTGCTTGTAGTTCAAATTTGAATTATGCACATTAAATGCCCAGAAATTCAATTAATGTATAAAAAAGGCCAAATGAACCCAGAATAATTCCAAAATTTAGCATGATACTTTTGTTTGGTCTAATCTGCCCATGTAAAAAAATTAAGGTGGGAGAAGGCAGTCTATGTCATTTCGCACACGGAGGTGAGACGTTCCCTCTTGGAACCACGAGCCTTCCTGAGACAAGCTCCGGTTTGCAAGAAGTTTATACCAAAGCTTGTCCCAATTCGGCCAAAAAAATTACCACAGCATGTTGGTGCAATGTCATGACACCATGCCAAGTTTCAAGATTTTCAGGCGTGTTCTGGATTTACATGAATTAAAGAAACCAAGTTTCTCAATCTTTCCGGCCAAGCCACGACACCTAGATGTTTGAATTTCATTCCGATTTCTTGCATGGGACCTAGAAATTCACCCAAGGACACACATGTGATTTTTCAACCAACTTTGGTGCACTAGAGCATGTGCTTTTAGTTCAAATTTGAATTATGCACATTAAATGACCAAAAATTCAATCAATGTATAAAAAGTGCAAAGGAACTGGGAATAATTCCAAATTTTAACCGGCACTCATATAGTTCTATGTTGCCTCTATAAAAAATCAAGGGGGAGGCACCGTATACTGTTTCGCACACAAAGGTGACACGCCCCCCTCAGGAACCATGAGTCTTCTCGAGAGAAGCTTCGGTTTGCAAGAAGCTTATACCAAAACTTGTCCAAATGCGGCCAATTGTTTTACAACAGCATGTTGGTGCCATGAAATGACACCATGCCAAGTTTCATGATTTTCAGGCGAGTTTTGAATTTCCAGGAATTTAAAAACCAAGTTTCTCAATGTTCTCGACCGAGCCACGACGCCCAGATGTTTGAATTTCATTCCCATTTCTTGCATGGGACCTATAAATTCACCCAAAGACACACATGTGATTTTTCAACAAGCTTTGGTGCACTGGAGCATGTGCTTGTAGTTTAAATTTGAATTACGCACGTTAAATGCCTAGAAACTCAATGAATGCATAAAAATGCCAAACGAACCCGGAATAATTCCAAATTTAAACACGACACTCATGTAGTTGCATGTTCACTGTACATAAATGTTCTATCAATTCAAACACCATCCTTTCCCTCGGTAACACCATTTTGTATTTCAAAACATAATGAAAAAAAATCAGGTATACCACAAATAGTTTACTAGAAAGAATCGTGTGGGATGCGATAAAAATATCTTGGCGCACTGTCTGGCAGGCTTACGCAGGAAGCTTCGTCGTCTACAGTCCACCGCCCGCGCTTGAATCACACTTGCGCGCTAGTTTCTCGCGGCACGGAGCGAAATTTTTCTGCCACCACGGAAATATTTATCTCCTCGCCTCCTCCCTCCCACCACAAGCCACATTTCCACTATTCCTTCTTGCTTTCCAAGTTCAAACCTTCATTGTTGCTTACTGGCAGCTAGCCTCCTCGCCAGAGACCCTTCTTCTTGCAGCGCCGCCTCCTCCCCGGCTACCCTTCTTCTTGCAGCGCCACCTCCTCCCCGGTGACCCTTCTTCTTGCAGCGTTGCCTCCTCGCCGGCGACCCTTCTTCTTGCTGCAAGGCCTCCTCGCCGCCGACCCTTCTTTTTGCTGCGCGACCTCATCGATATGGTCAGGTAATCCACACCCCACCCACACCATCCTCCTCCTTCCCCGTCCCACATGCCCCGACCGACGGCGTGACACCTTTCGCCGAGATCACTATCCCCATCCTCCAATTAAGCATCGCCCACAGCCATTTTGCACACAGTATAATGTGGAGCTTAGTATCATCTGGCAGTGAAGAAGCAAATCATTGCTGCACGTGCGCATGCGTGTCGACCGCCAGATCTTGGAGGAGCACCTCGTCTTCAAGGCCACCGTCGACACCGCCACGTGGTTGCCTGCTTTAAAAAGTAGTTCGTGTTGTTTTCTCGAGGCCACCGCCAGTGCCTTCTAGTGATTTGTCCTCTATGATGTTAATATGCAATCTAATGTTCACTTAACAGTTTGGTCCTCTGAAATGTAATGTTCAGTCAATAGTTTGGTCCTCTGAAATGTAATGTTCAGTTAATAGTTTGGTCCAACAATTGCTACATTTCGTAGTATTGTTCTCAAGCATTCATTATTTTGTTAACTGTCTTATCTTCTAGTCCATGTTTCTATTCTGCAATGTCATGCTCAGTTAACTATTTTGGTTCATTTGGTCTATTGTCCATTTAACTGTTTGGTTCAATTCTGCAATTTGATTTTCATTTGTTGTGGGTACAATTTTGTATTGTTATGCATGTGAGAAATAAATCGAATTTGGCTGTACTCAATACATATTCTACTGATAGTATGGCAACACTTAGTTAACCTGGTCAAGATCTTCCTTGTGTGTGTTGTAGGGAAACAATGGGAGACACTGCGGTTTACCATCGAGGTTTGCTCATGCATGGTCCTTTCGCTAATATCACATTATTGTGCAGTTGCAGGAATCATTCTAATATTTAGGTTTCTTACAATTTGGTCTTGCACATGTAGGTCCTGCTATCACAGGCTTAGACCCACTGTTCGACCCATTTTTCATATGGGGAAATGAGATGTCCATGAATATCAGTCAAGTCAAGAAACTCAGAAAGATTGTTAGGATGAAGAAACTTGCGGCGAATAACAACAAGATCTTTGTTTGCACAATGAATAAGACATCAGTCAACTATAGGATGGTACTAACTCTTTTACCTTGTTTTTACCCCTTGTGCCATTTCAAAATTTATAACATCGATTTATGCATATCTTTGTTTTTAGTACTTTCCAAAATAGTTCACCGATGATTACCTCTCAAACCACCTGCATGGTCAAGAGGCGAGGAAGGTATTCATTCAACACCCATGGTACAATATTGAAGTCTTCCTGAAGAGGATGAAGGTTGGGCGGGCAATTATCCATAACCACTGGCCTAAAGTTGAAGGACATTCAACATCACTGAAGGCTCAATATTTGCCTTTCGCTTTTGCAGTTTCCCAGATGAGATTCATCTATCTATTTATTGTGTATGGTGCTACTTTCCAAAGGTTTTTTATGTTGGATGTGAAACTTGGTGCTGTTGTGTAATGGCGTAACTGAGTGCCGAAGCTATCTGATGTAATTCGATTATGAAATCCTGGTTGCCGTTATATGGATATGAAATATCTGGTGTGTTTTATAAGAAATATCAATTTGATTACTACATGGATTATCAATAATAGGATAATTACCCTGCTTATTGGGGTTTTCTATTGCAGACGGTTACTCAGAAAACACCGTGGGCGATGAACTCAAACAACCCACACGGTTTCTAGAAAGTAGGCGTGTTCGATCAACTAACAATCACACGGCTTCCGGTAGAGAACTGTTTGCATTAGGCCACCTTGCACAAACGTTTCCACACAAAAAATTGTGTGTGATATACATACGAACAGAAATGTTTTTCTGGGATTCACCATGTGGGATGTACATACGAACAGAAACGATTGGGTTTCAATGCCTCCCAGATCGCACACGAGCACATTTTGCCCTAGCCTATGTGCAAGGAGGGACTATCCCCGACGGTTTCTGGGTCCTGTGGGAAGGACCCCCCTATCACCCACACTCACTTGGCGACGGTTCCAAATGTCGTCGCCGGAAAGGGGTTAAAAACTGTTTGTATAACAGGTCTCTACACTAGTGTAATTTGTTTAGAAAAGTTAAAGATTGGTAGTTGTCTATTCACCCCCCTCTAGTCAACCATATGGATCCTTTCAGAGGGTATGTTTCATATCTTTTTTACTGCGTGGATTAGGGTTCCAAATAAAAGGGTATGAGCATACCTTGAAGCTCGTTACCAGGTTCTTAAAAACCTCATGTAGGCCGGCCCCTGTGGACCGGAAGCCCTGCGGCGCCGTGCCTATCAAGGCACAATGCTCTTCCTTGATAGAGGAACCCTTCAGGGCCTCATCCATCTCCTAGGTCCACACCACACCAGCCCGTCCTTGGGCAGTTGGCGGGGGTGGAGGAACGACCTCGGACCCAGGCACCGATGTGCCGATCCAAGTAGCCTCCACCTGCGATGGCGGAGCTGAAGTAGATATCGATTGGACCGATGACTTGCCCAGCCCCTCTTCGATGAACTCGGGGTGCTTCTCCCTCGGGTCTTGCTACCGAGGGGCCGACCCCGTCCATGAAGGCCACCTCTTCAACCCTCGTCATGTTGACATTGTGGGCCAGGCTGGATATCGCCTCCCCTAGCCTATCATGCACCAGGGGAGGAGCGGCAGGCTCTGGAGTCCCGCTGGCGGATGGCAATGCACTTGAGGAACCGCTAGGGATCACCCTTGGAGGACTGTGTAAGAGAAGGCACTTTATGTGTTTTCCTTTGCTAAAAAGAACTTATCAAATAAAAAGATAGAATATAAAGACGACGGCTTACCCTCGGGGTGTCAGTTTCTTCCTCCCCAGCGTGAGGAGGTCTTCTTTTGAGTCACCGGAGAGATCGACCCTCTCCGGTAACGTGACGGTGGCCCCGGCTGAGGTCCTCCTCAGCCTCTTTGAGCCCTTGAGCTGCATATTATTTTCAGCGTCCTCTGACGCCGCCCTTTTCCCCTTTAGGGGAGGGATATCTTCAACGTCACCCTCCTCCACATTACCGTCATGGCGACGGTGGCGTGGGTCTTTCCTTGCCCTTCAGGGGCTTCGGCCTTGTGGGGGTCACCACATGCGGCTCCTCGGTCAGGAGCGCCGAGAGCAGGGAAGTCGTGGGCTCCTCTGGTAGTTGAGCCGGGCATCGCACCCCTTGTAGCCGGCCAGCCTACAAAGCGTCAAGCATAATGATTCGTTAAAGTCTACTCCTTGATACGGAGGACGAAAATGTTAACCAGTGAGTAAGAGAGCTTACCGGGGGGGCTTCATAGCCGTCCTCGAGGCCGTGGTCCTCCCCTTCCTTGGGGATCTTGTCCTTGGCCAGCTTCATGAGCTTTGTCCACATAGTGGCCAAGGTGGAGCAGAAGAAGGCGATGAGGGGCCCCTTGTCCTCGGGCTTTTGTGCCCACATCGGGGCAGTCCGAAGCTGGAGCCGGGAGCATGCGGCGGTTGACAACGTCGGCAAACTCAATCTTCCCTATGGTGGACCACCATTTGATGCTCTTAATCATGGCTTCCACCTCTTTCGGGTTCCCCCAGGTGACGCCCTTCTCCTTCCAGGACTTGAGCTTTTGCGGAGGCCCGGCCGAGAAGGCCGGGACCTCGGCCTGCCAGGGGCAAGCAGTTCGGTGATATAAAACCACTCCCGCTGCCACTCCTTCACCATTTCAATGAAGATGCCCTTGAACCATCTGACCCCCTGGTTTTTGCTAATCATGGCCCCTCTGCAATCTGCGAGGTCAGAGCCACTGTACTTCGGCTTGATCCCGAAGATCTTCAGCCATAGGCCGCTCCCCAGCATTGGGAGCGAGCACTTTTTGGTCAGTGGCTGGAGCACGGGCGACGATGTCGGTGGTCAGATAACTTAATTAATATGGCCTCAAATGGAGAAGTGATCTACATAAAAATGTTTTGTATTGTCGATATGAACATCTTTGAAGTTTGGGCCATCTCCATCTGATCTCATCTCGAAGGCCGAAGTTGTGTTCGAAATTCTGAGATTTTGTATTCAAAACACTATTCAGCTGATTACACCCCGAAGACTGCCTCGTATGGAAAAATGATCTACATGGATTGTCTTCGTCTTGTCGAAACAATAGATTTTTACATAAAAATCATTTCCATCCTAGTTCGTATGCAAAAGTTAGAGCCATCGGAGTGCAGCTCTATCAGGAGGAAGAAAATGGCGCGCCCCACCAGACACCCTGTCTGATGGGTAGCGCGAATAATAACATGTTTTGCGCAAGTGATTTGACCCTCAAGATGATCTCGGATCAAAAAACGTTAAACACGAAAGTTGTTCGCCTCGTCGAAACGGTCAAGATTTCTTCTGGACTTATTTCCATATGACATTGTTTACCACCACAAAAATGACCCGCAAGGTGCAACCAGTTTAAACCGAACAGTTTTAGGAAGTTCGGACAATACCAATCCGAATTTGACTAGGGTTTTGGATGTGAATCCAAGCCTTTTGCTTGCACGGGAAATCCAGCCGCCTCTTATATACCTAAGGGGTGACGACCGATTGAACAACACACAATTGATCAATTCATCTACCACTTTTGATCTTTTATCTTTTCTCCTTAACTCTAGTTCTTCTTCATCCTCTTTCTTTGTCTGTTCTTATTGTTGCAGGGCGGCAATACACGAGGACCTAGGGGCGATCAGGTTGACCTAGGGCATCCCATAGCCGCCGCGCGCCCTGATGGGGTCCCTCCCAGGCATGTGGGGTTTCGGGGTCCTCAAAAGCACCCGCCGGATTGCCTGCGTACCGCACTTCCGACGGGTCTCCTTTGACGTGAGTTGCAGTGCATCACCCTCGGCGTTGGAGGTACACGGTGACGTGTTTGTGTGAGAACAATCTTGTCTTTGACAGTACCAAAGTGAAATGGTTTTCTCTTTATCATACTAACCTATCTCATGAAGTTCCGTTAAGTTTTGTGTGATCGAAGTTTTCAAGTTTTGGGTGAGATATCGATGTGAGGAGAATAAGAAGTGACAAGACCCTAAGCTTGGGGATGCACAAGGCACTCCCGAGGTAATATTCAAGGAACATCCAAGCAACTAAGCTTGGGGATGCCCCAGAAGGAATCCCCTCTTTCGTCTCCAACATTATCGGTAACCTTACTTGAGGCTATATTTTTATTCGTCACATGATATGAGTTTTGCTTGGAGCATCATTTTATTTTGTTAGGATTTGCTTTCTGTTATTTATAATAATGTTTTGCATCCTTCTTTTCAATAAAAGTAGCAAGGATAACCTTTACCATGCTTGTTTTGCAAGTCTACATGTTGCTGTTTCAAAACAGAAAGTTTATCGATGTTGCAAAAATTCCCGAGAAAAGTCAGAATGTGATAAAATGTTGAAACTGTTTTCATAGTAAGATATAATAAATTTTATACAGTGTGGTAACTTTTCAGAATTTTTGGAATTAAGTAAGTATTGATACTCTTGCTTCCTTTACAGACTTTCTTGTTTTGGCAAATTGTTGTTATGTTTGCATTGTTTGCATATGTTTGCCTATTTAATGATTCTATTTGAGGATAGGACTATCAAATACGCAGAGGCATTTAGTATGCATTGTCAAATAATAATTTTAGTGATTTTCTACAGTAGATAATGATAAGGTTTTGCATTGATTTATACTAACTTATCTCACGAGTTCCTGTTGAGTTTTGTGTGGATGAAGTTTTTGAGATTTAGGGAAACTGTGATATGAGAGGAATTAAGGAGACACAAAAGCTCAAGCTTGGGGATTCCCAAGGCATTCCAAGTTAATATTCCAAGAAGTCTCAAGCATCTAAGCTTGGGGATGCCCTAGTAGGCATCCCACCTTTCTTCTTCAACAATTATCGGTTAGTATCGGTTGAGCCTAAGTTTTTGCTTCTTCACATGAGTTGTGCTATTCTTGGAATGTCATTTTGTTTTGTTTTGCTTGCTTTTTTAATAAAATAATTAAATATGGAAGTTTTTAAATAAGAGAGTCCACAATTAGCTGCCTATTTACTAACTACTGGCTCGATCTTCACTTACATCTTTTCTAGAGTAGCTTGTCATTTACTCTTGTGCTTCAGTTATATCGTTTGAGTAAATTGTTGAATGAATTGAATATCATGAATTTGAAATTGTATGTTCATATCATGCCTAGTGGTAGCTTCACATTGGGTTTAGAAAGTGAAATCTTTTTAAGCTTGACAATCGCAATATTGGTCATACAAGCAATTCCTGAATGATTACTATAAGGAAGAGAACTTTCACATGCAAATACACTATCTTGAAAATCTTTTATGATAGTGAGCCCCCATCAAAATATTATATGCCAAAATTGTTGATGTTGGACAAGGAAGACAACGTAATGATTTAGGTTTGTTCATATTCACATAGAAGTTATATTGCCATAGATCCTTCAACATGTGGTGCTTGCCCCCTATCCTTGCTAGCCAAAAATTCTGCACCAAGTAGAGCTACTACTCGTGCATCCAAAAACCCTTAAACCCAAATCTTGTTTTGAGAGTCCACCATACCTACCTATGGATTGAGCAAAATCCTTCAAGTAAGTTGTCATTGGTGCAATAAGGCAATAAAAATTGCTTCTAAAAGTATTAGATCATTTAGTGTAAGAGAAAATTGAGCATTGTACGAACTTGTGATGGTGAAGAATAAAAGCTACAGACTGCATAATAAAGGTTGCTGGGGAAATATAACGTGACGTTCTTTTGCACTCAGGGGTTGAGCATACAAACAAATAAATGCACGGCAACCTCTGCTTCCCTCTACGAAGGGCCTATCTTATACTTTTCAGTATTTGCTTTTATGCAAAGAGTCAAAGTTTTTCACTCTATTCCTTTTTTATTTTTCTCTTTTGGCAAGCATAATGTGGTGAAGAAAGATCTAGGCACATATATCCAGTTGGATATGGGTAGCATGAGTTACTATTGTTGACTTCACCCTTGAGGTGAATACGTTGGGAGGCGAAATTATAAGCCCCTATCTTTCTATGTGTCCGGTTGAAACGTTTTGCTCATGTGTATGCGGTGAGTGTTAGAAATCATAGAACACTATATGATGGTTGAGTATGTGGAGCTCTTACTTAGAATCTGTTGAATAAGTTGAATTGCAATTGCTTGGTGACTAAGAGCATAGGTTGTTGGGTTTCAAGAGAATTCATTGTTTGAACCCTAACATGTGAATGGTTGGTACTTTATCATAATAAGTTTTATAAGAAAGAGTTGTTGTTATGATGCTAGGGAAAGTGATTGAAATTATCATTGATCAAACTTATGCACTTTGCTAGCATTCACAATTCATAAATTATTTCTTTTATCATTTACCTACTCGAGGACGAGTAGGAATTAAGCTTGGGGATGCTGATACGTCTCCAACGTATCTATAATTTATGAACTATTCATGCAATGGTTACAATAATTTTTTATGGTTTTCGTATGATTTGCATGGAACTAACCCAGACTGACATTGTTTTCAGCAGAACTACCGTGGTGTTGTTTTTTGTGCAGAAATTAAAGTTCTCCAAACACCGCAAAACTTTTTGTGGATTTTTTATGGATCAGAAGACTACCAATGGGCCAGCGCAGCACCTGGGGGTGCCCTGAAGGGCGCACAACCCCCAGGTGCGCCCTGGTGGGTTGTGCCCACCTCTGTGGCCTCTCGCACCCCCTCTTCGCCCAATAAATTCCCAAATATTCCAAAAACCCTCGGGGAGAACCTAGAATAGAAGTTCCGCCGCCGGAAGCCTCTGTAGCCACCGAAAACCAATCAAGAGCCAGTTCTGGCACCCTGCCGGAGGGGGAGATCATCACCGGTGGCCATCTCCATCATCCCGGGGGCCACCACGATGAGGAGGGAGTAGTCCACCCTCGGGGCTGAGGGTTTGTACCAGTAGCTATGTGTTTAAATCTCTCTCTCGTGATCTTGAGATGCCACGATCTTGATATATCATGGGCTTTGGTAACATAGATGGATCATATGATGTTTCTCCCCTCTCTACTCTTGTTGTGATGAATTGAATCTTTACCCTTTGAAGTTTTGTCTTGTCGGATTGAATGTTCAGATTTGAGAACAAATGATGTATGTCTTGCGGTATGAATACTTAAGGTGACAATGGGGTATCATATTGATTCACTTGATGTATGTTATGGCACTCAACTTGAGGATTCCCAAGGTGACATTGGAGTAATCGATGCATAGGGGTTGATGCACGTTTTTATTATCTTTTCTCCTACAGAAACTTTTGGGTCTCCTTGTAGTTCTTTGTGTGGATTGAATATTATGATCATGAAGTTGTTCGATGCATATCGTAGAATTAACTCACGGATACTTGTGGTAACATTGGAGTATCTAAGTGACATTAGAGTTGGTTGATGTATGTCATATGGTGTTATCTTAGTACGAACTCTTGATAGATCGATCGTAAAGAATACCTTTGTGTTATTTTAGTACGCACTCTAGGATAGATTGATAGGAAAGAATAGCTTTGAGGTGGTTTTGTACCCTACAAACAATTTCTATCTTTTGTTCTCCGCTAATAGGAACTCGGGAGTGATTCTTTATTGCACTTTGAGGGATAATCATATGATCCAACTATGTAAGCATTGTTGAGAGATTGCACTAGTGAAAGTACACACCCTAGGCCTCATTTTCCATTATTGCAATACCATTTGTGCTCCGTTTTACTATTTACTACCTTGCTGTTTTTTCATTGTTCGCACTACAAGAACTCATATCTACTATCCGCACTACACTTTTATCACCTCTTCGCCAAACTAGTGCACCTATACAATTTTCCATTGTATTGGGTGTGTTGGGGACACAAGAGATTTATTGTATTTGATTCCAAGGTTGCTTGGGAGAGACTATCTTCATCCTACGCCTCCCACAGATTGATAAACCTTAGGTCATCCACTTGAGTGAAAATTGCTATATCCTACAAAACTGTGCGCTTGGAGGCCCAACACGAGTCTACAAGAATAAAGTCGCATAGTAGACATCAAGCTCTTCTCTGGCACCATTGCCGGGGAGGTGAGTGCATGAAGATATATCTTTAGATCTTCAAATTAAATCTTTGAGTTTCTTGTTTTATCACTAGTTTGGTTTAGAAAAGAAAACTAAAAAAATGGAGATTGGGTTACCTCGTATTGTTCGTTATCTTTATAGTGTCTATCTTGAGAATAAGGGTTCCGATGATTGTGCTCAATTGCTAGAAAAAGAACTCAATAAAATTTATGGCATAAAAACTTCGAATGATGATCACGATTGAAATATTGTTAGTATGAATTCCTTGAAAATCCATGAGGTTAATGATGATTGCACTAGCCATGATAATGATGCCTCCTACAAGGATTTAAATTTTTGTGGAGTAAATTGGGAGTGCACACACACACACACACACAAACACACACACACACACACCCCAAAAAGGGAAGATAGATTTGTAAGAAGCTTAAATATTTAGAAATGAAAAAGTTGCAAGAGAGGCTAGATGATTGTGCTGAAAGATTTAATTTTTTTCACCATCCTTGTGAACTTTGCAATGAACATGGTCATTTAAATCTCCATGGCTATTTGTTTCATGATCAAATCGTGTCCAAAAATTGTGATAACTTGATTACCCTTGAGCATCATAAAGAGCTTAGTCTTCTTTTGGGGTATGAAGAAATGAAACGTATAACTAAGGGTATTCCAAAATCTAATCTCAATAGGTTTCTTGATTTTGATCTAGAGGAAATTTATATGTTTTGTGCGGTAAATTTCATTGAAAATCCTTATATTGACAATTAAATAAATACAAGAAAACAAATAAAAGATGAAGAGAACACTAATGAAAGAGGAATTATTTCCCAATACCCTCCTAGTGTTTCTTATGATGAATCGGGTAATGAGTAGGAGCTTCCTATCCAATCAATCTCTTCAATGAGAAGCTCGAAAAAATTGATTAAACCCACACGTGAGGTGGTGAAGAAGAAAAAGAAAAGAAGAAAAAGTAGAGTAAAAAGGTAACTCACCCAAGTAACATTGTGTGACGCCGCCAATTCAATCGTACACTAATCATACACGCAAATGTGTACGATCAAGATCAGGGACTCACGGGAAGATATCACAACACAACTCTAAACACAAATAAAAGGATACAAGCTTTATATTACAAGCCAAGGGCCTCGAGGGCTTGGATACATAAGCTCGATACACAAGAGTCAGTGGAAGCAACAATATCTGAGTATAGACATAAGTTAAACAAGACTGCCCGAAGAAGGCTAGCACAACAGCAACACGATCGAAGAGGCAAGGCCTCCTGCCTGGGACCTCCTAACTACTCCTGGTCATCGGCGGTCTCCACGTAGTAATCCGTTGGCGGTGGCATCTGGCTCCAGGGATCCACCATCTGGTTGCATCAACCAGAAAGAAGAAAGAAGGGGGAAAGGTGGAGCAAAGCAATCGTGAGTACTCATCCAAAGTACTCGCAAGCATCAGATCTATACTAAGTATGCGCTGGTATCAAATGGAAGGTTTGTATCTGTGGACTGAACTGCAGAATGCCAGAATAGAGGGGGAAGGCCTAGCCAATCAAAGACTAGCATCTTCAAGCAGCTCCAAGCATCTTGCAGCATGTAGAAGAGTAAAGAATAGCAATTTAATATTTAACAAGCATGTTGTAACATCAACGCCCAGAGATCCTTCCCCGACTCCCTGCGAGAAAGCAATCTCGGGGCCACATATCCATCACATATCTCAAGTATCCATTTTTAGTTATATAAGATCGGAATATAAGTCTGAACGTCCATTACCATGGACACGGTATTCGAATATATATCTTCCATGCAGGGGTGCACCACGTTACCCAACATGCTCGATCACTCTGGCCGGACACACCTTTCTGGGGTCAATGCCCGACCTCGGAAGATCAACACGTCGCAACCCTACCTAGGCTCAGCGGAGAGGTCCCCGCCGGTCTACCTCCTAAGCACTCCGGGGTCTGGGCCCATCGCCCGTTGCACTCCGGGTCATTGCGAGCAGGGCGAACCAGGCTCCACCACTACAGGATGGTGCCAGCCCAGCCGTGCCGCACTACTGAACTGGACGTCTGACAAAGCTTCGGCTGATACCACGACGTCGAGGCCCATATCTATTCTCGCGTGGTGGTTAGTGCGTAAAGGCCAAAGGCCAACTTACAACAAATACCCAAACCTGTTAGTGCATTGGGGGCTCGTGGAGACGAGCAGAGACTCACGATAATGTGACCCCGTCGCCCCGTCTCATGGACTTACGGCAAGGGCCCAGACTGCCTGGCCGTGCCACGTAGGAAACTCGCGGGTGCTCAACGGGCCCGCCCGACTTTCACATCAACTCGCGGGTACCCCTCAGGACCGACCCGACTTCAACAATGGTCTCAAGTAAGTCAAGGTAACCGTGTGTCCAAACATCAAGGGGAAAAACCGAGGAATCACCCCCGATGGATTCCACTCAATGTAATTATCAAGGTGAACGTAAGAGGGACCACCCTTGAGGTTCACACCTGAGGTGTTGAAGAAGAGAGCCGTATCGGGAATAGTGAAAGAGGAAATCACCCTCGATGACCATGACCGAATAGCTACACTACAGAATTATCATCAGGAGTGCATTATGAGGGATCACCCTCGGCACTCGATAGTAGCTCTGCAGAGTCAAGCAACAAAAAGGGGTGTGATGTGATGTGAGGTGTCAGGCTCTGGTCATCGATCACGTTGATCGAGTCGTCGAAGATGAAGCAGGGGCAACAAGGACAAGGTGGGGGTCACTGATGGATCTCTAACCAACCTATACTAAGCAGTTTAGGATAAGCATGTAAGGTACAATGAGCAGGTTACAAAAGCAGGCTATGCATCAGAATAGGAGCAAACAATAGCAGTAGCAAAATCTAATGCAAGCATGAGAGTATAGAATGGGCGATATCGGGATGATCAAAGGGGGGGCTTGCCTGGTTGCTCAGGCGAGAAGGAGGGGTCGTTGTCGACGTAGTCGATCACAGCGGCATCGGCAGCCGTCACGGGGTCTAACGAAGAGAAGAGGGGGGAGAAAACAGTAAATACATAGGCAGAGCTAGACGTGTTCTAACGCGACGCTAGGCGATACTGGCGAAGGGGGAAACATCCGGGAAAGTTTTCCCAGTTTGGGACGTCTGTCAGATAGATGAACCAGAGGGGAAAGGTTGCATGTTCGCTACGCTAGGGATGTGTGGCAGACGAACGGAGGGCGTGTTCACTTTCATGTACAAAGTTTTTTGATACGAGTTACGGTTAATTTACTATGATTTTTCGAAGTTTAAACAATAATCTGAAATTATTATTAATTTAATTCGGAATTAGTATTATTGCATCAACATGACGTCAGCAGTCAACAGAGGGGTTGACTGGTCAATCTGACACGTGGGTCCCACTGGTCATAGACTCAGGTTTAACTAAACCGGGTTAATTAGACTAACTAAGTGATTATCCCAATTTATTTTAATTAGATTAGTTAAACATGATTAATTAACTCATTAATTAATTAATAATTTATTTATTCTAACATTTTTATATTCTTTTGTAAACAAAACCGTTCTAGGGGCGGGGCCCCCTGTCATTGGCCTAGGGGGCCTTAACAGGTCTGGCAACAGGCGCCTCGGCGCGCACTCGCCGGCAGGGCGTGCGGAGGGGCAAGGCCAGCGGCCAAGGTGGTGCTCGCCCATGGGCGCGGGCAGGGGGAGCGAGGGCGCGGCGACTGTGGGCGGTGTGCGACCTGGTGTGGCGAGGCACGAAGCGGGGCGAAGCCATGGTGGTGCGCGGGCGGCCGCTGGAGGCGGCGCTCGGCTGCGGCCCAGCGGGAGCTGCGGCAGTGGCCGCGGGGAGGCTAGGCCAGAGCCGCAGGGAGAGGAGGGGAAGGCGAACAGGGCTCACGGCGGGTCGTGGGGTCAAGGCAGCGGGGCTTGTGGAGGGAGACGGAGACGACGGCGTTGACGGAGAGGAGTAGGTCCGGCAAGTCGGCTTTGGGCGACGGCGAGGTCGAGATCCGACGAGTGTGTCCGGCAAACGGCGGGGTCTAGTCGGGACAAGGCGGCGACGATGGGTCACCGGGAGGACGGGCAGCGCGATCGGCGCGTTGAGGTTGGGCCCCCTCCCTGATCCAGATGGGATCAAGAGGAGAGGGGGGAGATGAAGAGGCGAGCGAGTGGGGGGAAGTGGGGGTGCTGGGTGTCGGTTAGGGTTCGGGCAAGGGTGTATAGGGAGTGGGGTGGGCCGGCTGGTTGGGCCTTTGCCCAGTTGGGCTGGTGGCCTGCTGGGCCGGAGTCCAGTGATGGGGGGTTTGCTTCTTTTTTTATTTCTGTTTTGTTTTTCTTTTAAAAACATTTCTGTTTTCCTTTATTTTAACGCACTTAAACAATTTGCAAGAAGATGATTTCACCACTAATATTACCAAATGATTATTTGCAACAACTTGAACATTTTTGTTTGCATGTTTGATAAATTTGAATCTTGACTTTAAATTGGATTTGAAATTTGAAGGATGCTTGAAAGCCAGTGAGGATTAGCAACAGTTAGAGCGATAACATGGCATCATTAGTAGGGGATTACTATAGCTTAATTACCCGGGTGTTACACATTGCTCCTATCACCATTGTGCCTCATGAAAGTGAACCAAATATGTTGATGGAGGGTGATGATATTGAGTATGATTTTGTGATGCCTACTACTTGTTGTGATGATTATGATTGGGAAGACAATGATGTCTCTTATGATCTTGAAAATATTTTTGGCACTTGCTTGGAATAATATGGTAATAATGTTTACTATACTATTCGTTGCCATTCATGCTATTGATAAGAATGATTATGATGCTATGCAAAACCACAAGCTTGGGAATGCTATGTTTGATGACTATGAAATGTTTGAAGATTTATTTGCTGAAATTAATGCTTGTCCTATGCTTGGGGATGCTTTGCATAATGAATATTATCCTTTGATTCCTTCTACTTTCGATAAGAAAATTTATTATGATGATAGCATGCCTCGTATTTATGATGATTACAATGATGAAAGTGGGTTTGGAAGAGTGCCAACTCTAGGTAGTAGTGATCCCACTATTTTGGAGGGTGTTGAATCTTATTACAATATTGATGAAAGTGGATTTGGAGAGGTCATGAGTTTATTTAGTGATACATCCACTATTTTGGAAGAGGTTTCAATTGACTATGACAATAATGTTGCTATCGATGATGATTATTATGATGACATGTATGCAATAAAGAGTAATAAATCTTCTATGCTTGTGCATCATGAAAAGAATGCTTTATGTGATGGTTATATTGATGAATCTATTCATGATGATACTGAAAATTATTATGAGAGAGGAACTTATGATTCATGATGCTCTTGTTATGTTACAATCCTTATCTTTTATACGAGCATCATTGAATTTATCATGCCTAGCTTAAAAGGCATTAAAGAAAAGCACTTGTTGGGAGACAAACCAACACTTTTACCTATTGTTTTCGTGTGTTCACATGATTATGCTACTGTAGTAATCATGTTTTATTGCTTTTGTTTCAATAAAGTGCCAAGTAAAGCCTTTGGGATAGTTTGGGTGATAGTTGATTTGATCTTGCTGACAAACAGAAACTTTTGCGCTCACGAAAATAATTCCCATTTTCAACAAGAGTGCTTTTGAGTTGATTATTTTTGTAGAAGATTAATTAACAAATTGCTCACATTGTCCTAATGTTTCAGAATTTTTGGAGTACCAGAAGTATGGTTGGATTACAGATTACTACAGACTGTTCTGTTTTTGACAGATTCTATTTTCAATGCATAGTTTGCTTACTGGTATAGCGAGGTGCTATACAAACGGTTTTAACCCCTTTCCACGATGGCATTTGGAATCGTCACCAAGTGAGTGTGGGCGATAGGGGGTCCTTCCCACCTGACCCCGAAACCGTCGGGGATATGCCCTCCTGGCACACACGCCTGGCAAAATAAGGTCATGTGTGACTGGCGAGCGAGCAAATACGGTTATACGTACAATAGTGCTAAAAAATACAATTATACAGGCGAAATCATTTCCGGTCGTAAGTACATCCCACACACACAGTCCCCACTAAACATTTCCGTTGGTATATACATCCGACACAGTCGCTCCAAGGAAAACGTTTCCGTTCGCAGGTACATCAACACAATTTTCCCCGTTAAATCGTTTGTGGTAGCATTGCCATCGCACACAATATTAACAATTTTATCGTTTGCATTGTTGAATGCATCACACACGGTGCATAGAAGAAACTGTGCGGCAAAGGTTGTCCATCACACACAATTTTTATGTGGTAAACATTTGCGCAAGGTGGCCTTGAAGGAAATATGCCCTAGAGGCAATAATAATGTTATTATTTATTTACTTAATTCATGATAAATGTTTATTATTCATGCTAGAATTGTATTAACCAGAAACTTAGTACATGTGTGAATACATAGACAAAACATATAGTCCCTAGTACGCCTCTACTTGACTAGCTCATTAATCAAAGATGGTTGTGTTTCCTAATCATAGACATGTGTTGTCATTTGATGAACGGGATCACATCATTAGGAGAATGATGTGATGGACATGACCCATCCGTTAGCTTAGCATTATGATTGTGTTAGTTTCATTGCTACTGCTTTCTTCATGACTTATACAAGTTCCTCAGACTATGAGATTATACAACTCCCAAATATCGGAGGAACACTTTGTGTGCTACCAAACGTCACAATGTAAATGGGTGATTATAAAGGCGCTCTACAGGTGTCTCCGAAGGTGTTTTTTGGGTTAGCATAGATCGAGATTAGGATTTGTCACTCCGTGTTTTGGAGAGGTATCTCTAGGCCCACTCGGTAATACTCATCACTATAAGCCTTGCAAGCATTGTGACTAATGAGTTAGTTGCGGGATGAAGTATTACGGAAAGAGTAAAGAGACTTGCCGGTAACGAGATTGAACTAGGTATGATGACACCGACGATCGAATCTTGGGCAAGTAACATACCGATGACAAAGGGAACAACGTATGTTGTTATGCGGTTTGACCAACAAAGATCTTCGTAGAATATGTAGGAACCAATATGAGCATCCATGTTACTCTATTGGTTATTGACCGGAGACGTGTCTCGGTCATGTCTACATAGTTCTCGAACCCGTAGGGTCCGCACGCTTAACGTTCGGTGACGATTGGTATTATGAGTTTATGTGATATGATGTACCGAAGGTTGTTCGGAGTTTCGGATGTGATCACAGACATGACAAGGAGTCTCAAAATGGTCGAGACATAAAGATTGATATATTGGACGACTATGTTCGGACACCGGAAGTGTTTCGGAGAAGTTTCGGATAAAACCGGAGTGCCGGAAGGTTATCGGAACCCCCGGGGAAACTAATGGGCCTCGATGGGCCTTAGTGGAGAGAGAGAGAGGGGCGGCCAGGGCAGGCCACGCACCCCTCCCCCTTGAGTACGAATAGGACAAGGAAGGGGGCGCCCCCCTTTCCTTCCCCCTCTCTCTCTCCTTCCTTCCCCCTCTCTCCCTTTAGGTGGAAACCTACTAGGTCTTGGAGTCCTAGTAGGGTTCCCCTCTTGGGGTGTGCCCTGGGAGGGCCGGCCGGCCTCCCCCTTGCTCCTTTATATACGGGGGCAGGGGGCACCCTAGAACACACAAGTTGATTGTTTAGCCATGTGCGGTGCTCCCCTACACAGATTTCCACCTCGGTCATATCGCCATAGTGCTTAGGCGAAGCCCTACCCCGGTAACTTCATCATCACTGTCACTACGCCATCGTGTTTACGAAACTCTCCCTCGACCTCAGATGGATCTAGAGTCTGTGGGACGTCACCGAGCTAAACGTGTGCAGATCGCGGAGGTGCCGTACCTTCGGTGCTAGGATCGGTCGGATCATGAAGACGTACGACTACATCAACCGCGTTGTCATAACGCTTCCGCTTTCGGTCTACGAGGGTACGTAGACAACACTCTCCCCTCTCGTTGCTATGCATCACCTAGAGATAGATCTTGCGTGATCGTAGGAATTTTTTTGAAATTACTGCAAAACACAACAGTGGCATCCGAGCCAGGTCTATGCGTAGATGTTATATGCACGAGTAGAACACAAAGAGTTGTGGGCGATAATAGTCATACTGCTTACCAGCATGTCATACTTTGATTCGGCAGTATTGTTGGATGAAGCGGCTCAGACCGACATTACGCGTACGCTTACACGAGACTGGTTCTACCAACGTGCTTCGCACATAGGTGGCTGGTGAGTGTCTATTTCTCCAACTTTAGTTGAATCGAGTGTGGCTATGCCCGGTCCTTGTTGAAGGTTAAACATCACACTTGACGAAAAATATTTGTGGTTTTGATGCGTAGGTAAGAACGGTTCTTGCTAGAAGCCCGTAGCAGCCACGTAAAACTTGCAATAACAAAGTAGAAGACGTCTAACTTGTTTTTGCAGGGCTTGTTGTGATGTCATATGGTCAAGCATGATGTGATACAAATTGTTGTATGAGATGATCATGTTTTGTAACAAAGTTATCGGCAACTGGCAGGAGCCATATGGTTGTCGCTTTATTGTATGCAGTGCAATCGCCATGTAATTGTTTTACTTTACCACTAAGCGGTAGCGATAGTCGTAGTAACAATAGGTGGCGAGACGACAACGATTCTACGATGGAGATCAAGGTGTCGCGCCGGTGACGTTGGAGATCATGACGATGCTTTGGTGATGGAGATCATGAGCACAAGATGATGATGGCCATATCATGTCACATATTTTAATTGCATGTGATGTTTATAAGATGATCCCTTACTAAATTTCAAGGTACAAGTGTTCTCTCGGAGTATGCACCGTTGCTACAGTTCATCGTGCCGAGACACCACGTGATGATCGGGTGTGATAAGCTCTACGTTCACATACAATGGGTGCAAGCCAGTTTTGCACATGCAGAATACTCGGGTTAAACTTGATGAGCCTAGCATATGCAGATATGGCCTCGGAACACTGAGACCGAAAGGGAGCGTGAATCATATAGTAGATATGATCAACATAGTGATGTTCACCATTGAAAACTACTCCATCTCACGTGATGATCGGACATGGTTTAGTTGATTTGGATCATGTGATCACTTAGATGATTAGAGGGATGTCTATCTAAGTGGGAGTTCTTAAGTAATATGATTAATTGAACTTTAATTTATCATGAACTTAGTCCTGATAGTATTTATGTTATAGACCAATAGCTCGCATTGTTGCTTCCCTACGTTTTTATATGTGTTCCTAGAGAATACTAAGTTGAAAGATGATAGTAGCAATGATGCAGACTAGGTCCATGATCCGAGGTTTATCCTCATTGCTGCACAGAAGAATTATGTCCTTGATGCACCGCTAGGTGACATACCTGTTGCAGGAGCAGATGCAGATGTTATGAACGTTTGGCTAGCTCAATATGATGACTACTTGATAGTTTAGTGCACCATGCTTTATGGCTTAGAATCGGGACTTCAAAGACGTTTTGAACGTCATGGATCATATGACATGTTCCAGGAGTTGAAGTTAATATTTCTAGCAAATACCCGAGTTGAGAGATATGAAGTCTCCAACAAGTTCTGTAGCTAAAAGATGAAGGAGAATAGCTCAAGCAGTGAGCATGTGCTTGGGTACTACAATCGCTTGAATCAAGTGGGAGCTAATCTCCCAGATAAGATAGTGATTGACAGAGTTCTCTAGTCACTATCACCAAGTTACTGGAACTTCGGGATGAACTATAGTATGCAAGGCATGACGAAAACGATTCCCGAGCTCTTCGTGATGCTGAAATAGACGAAGGCAGAAATCAAGAAAGAACATCAAGTGTAGATGATTGACAAGACCACTAGTTTCAAGAAAAGGGCAAAGGGAAAGAAAGTGAACTTCAAGTAGAATGGCAAGCAAGTTGTCACTCACGTGAAGAAGCCCAAAGCTGGACCAAAGCCTGAAACTGAGTGCTTCTACTGCAAAGGAAATGGTCACTGGAAACGGAAATGCCCTAAATATTTGGTGGATAAGAAGGATGGCAAAGTGAACAAGGGTATATTTGATATACAGGTTATTGAGGTGTACCTTACTAGTGTTTATAGTAGCCCCTGGGTACTTGATACTTGTTCGGTTGCTAAGATTAGTAACTCGAAACAGGAGTTACAGAATAAATAGAGACTAGTTAAGGATGAAGTGACGATGTATGTTGGAAGTGGTTCCAAGATTGATATGATCATCATCGTACACTCCCTATACTTCCGGGATTAGTGTTGAACCTAAATAAATATTATTTGGTGTTTGCGTTGAGCATGAATATGATTAGATCATGTTTATTGCAATATGGTTATTCATTTAAGACAGAGAATAATTGTTATTCTGTTTACATGAATAAAACCTTCTATGGTCATACACCCAATATTGATGGTTTATTGAATCTCGATCGTGGTAATACACATATTCATAATATTGATGCCAAAAGATGCAAAGTTGATAATGATAGTGCAACTTATTTGTGGCACTGCCGTTTGGGCCATATCAGTGTAAAGCGCATGAAGAAACTCCATGAAGATGGACTTTTGGAATCACTTGATTATGAATCATTTGATACTTGCGAACCATGCCTTATGGGCAAGATGACTAAAACTCCGTTCTCTGGAGCAATGGAACGAGATAGTGACTCATTGGAAATAATACATTTCAATGTATGCGGTCCGATGAGTGTTAATGCTCCTGGCGGGTATCATTATTTTCTGACCTTCACAGATGATTCAAGCAGATATGGGTATATCTACTTAATGAAACACAAGTATGAAACATTTGAAAAGTTCAAAGATTTTCAGAGTGAAGTGGAGAATCATCGTAACAAGAAAATAAAAGTTTCTACGATCTGATCATGGAGGAGAATATTTGAGTTACGAGTTTGACATTCATTTAAAATAATGTGAATAGTTTCACAGCTCACGCCACATGGAACACCACAGAACGTCGTAGCCGCACTTTATTGGATATGATGCGATCTATGATGTCTCTTACCAGGTTACCACTACCATTTTGGGGTTATGCATTAGAGACAGCTACATTCACGTTAAACAGGGCACCATCAAAATCCGTTGAGACGGTGCCTTATGTAACTATGGTTTGGCAAGAAACCGAATTTGTCGTTTCTTAAAGTTTGGGGCTGCGATGCTTATATGAAAAAGCTTCAACCTGATAAGCTTGAACCCAAATCGGAGAACTGCGTCTTCATAGGATACCCAAAGGAAACTGTTGGGTACACCTTCTATCACAGATCCGAAGGCAAGATATTCATTGCTAAGAATGGATCCTTTCTAGAGAAGGAGTTTCTCTCGAAAGAAGTGAGTGCGAGGAAAGTAGAGCTTGATGAGGTAATTATACCTTCTCCCGAATTGGAAAGTAGTTTATCACAGAAATTAGTTCTAGTGATTCCTACACCAATTAGTGATCTACAACAACATAGACATGCAAAATACATTTATTAAATTACATAGTGATAGATCTTGCGTGATCGTAGGAATTTTTTTGAAATTACTGCGTTCCCCAACAGGCCTAAGGCAAACAGTTTTGAAGAGAATGTCGTGTATGATTGTTCATAGATCCAACATGGTTTATTCCTAGAAACTATGTGCGTTGCCATAGGTCACGCCCACGATATTTTCTCAATAACCTTTTGCAATATCAAAAACCAATTAGCAGGCTAATTGGCCTATTATTAATAATACATTTATTAATCTAACTGATATTCATATTAAACACATAATATGTTTCATTCCCATATTAAGGAAGCGGGATTTCACAATTGAAATACATCAGACTACAACATGATATAGCTTCAGCACTCAGCTACCCCATTACACAACTGCACCAGCACCAAGTTTCACATGCAACATCTAGAACCTTTTGAAATTAGCATCATAGACGGTACATAGACAGATGCATCTCATCGCGAAAACTGCTAAAGCAGAAGGCGAATATAGAGCCTTCATTGATGTTGAAGGTCTTTGCAACTTTAGGCTAGTGCCTATGGATGATTGAACCGTCCATCCTTCGTCCTCTTCAGGAACACTTCAATATTGAATCATCGGTGTTGTATGAAAATCTTCCTCACCTCCTAACCATAGAGGTGGTTTGAGAGGTAATCATCAGTGAACTGCTTTGGAAAGGCCTGAAAACAAGGATGTGAATAAATATCTTCTCTATATTGGAAATGGGCAAAGGAATAAAAAAGGCAAGGTATAATAGTTAGTACCATCTTGTAGTGAACTGATGTCTTCTTCATTATGCAGACAAAGATCTTGTTATTTTTCGTCGCTAATTTCTTTATCCTAACAATCTTTCTGAGTTTCTTGACTTGAGTGATAATCATGGACAACTCATTTCCCCATATGCAAAAAGGGTCGAATAGTGGGTCAAAACCTCTGACAGCAGGACCTATATGTGCAAGACCAAATTGTTGAAAACCTAAATATTAGAATGGTTCCTGCAATTGCACAATAATGTGCTATTAAACAGCAGACCATGCACGTGCTCGCCATGATTGTAAACCTCAGTGCCTCCCACTGTTTCCATGCAACACATATAAGGTAGTTAGTCATCAGGTTATGTAAGGGTTCGCATGCTATCAGTAAAATATGTTGATGAAAAATAAGCACATTGCAGATTCATCAGATTAATTCAAGCCACATGGAAAACCCAATTATCCAAACCAAGCATGATTAAGAACTAGGAAATACAACACTTGTATATGTTTCTCATGTATTAAGTGCAGCCAAATTCAATTTATTCCTCACATGCACAACAATACAAAATTCTACCCACGACAATTGGACATCGCATTGTAGAATTGAACCAAGCAGTTAACTAAACACCACAACAAATGAACCAAACATTAACTAAGCACCACATTGCACAATATAACATACTCCTAATAGAAGATCAGACAGTTAACCAAACCAAGCATGCTTAACAACTTGGAAATATAGCAATAGTATTTGTTTCTCATGTATTTAGTACAGCCAAATTCGATTTACTTCTCACATGGTTTACAATAACAGAATGCACCCACAACTATTGAACATCGCATTGCAGAATTGAACCAAACAGTTAACTAAACACCACGACACAAATGAACCAAACATTAACTAAGCACCAAATTGCACAATGTATAACCAAACCAAGCATGCTTGACAACTTGGAAATATAGCAATTCTATTCATTTCTCATGTATTTTGTAAAGATATATTCGATTTATTTCTCACATGGAAGACAATAGAAAATTGCAGCCTGAAGAATTGAACATCACATTTGCAAAATTGAACCAAACAGTTAACTGAAGACGAAAACTAATTAACCAAATAGTAAATAAGTGAGCACCACACTGCACGACATATAGAACATATACACAGGAGCAACAGGTTGCATGGTAAAATTAGATAGCATAATTCACTAGAATTTGTTAAGGAAAGGTAGGAGAAGCACAAGCAATGGGTAAACTGAACATGCTTAACCGGCGTAGCTAGCAAATGGCAAGGTGCTCCTCCAAGATCTTGGGGTCCGCACGAATGGTAGCCATCGCGACCTCATCCGCACGTGCGGCCGTGATTTGCTTCCCCGCTGCCAAATGCTCCTTGAGCTCTTGGCTATACTGCATGCACCATGGCTTAGGGAGGCGCTTATTTGGTGGAGGGGTCGGTGATTTGGGTGGAAGGTGTCGCGCCGAAGGTCGGGGCATGTGGGATATGGAAGGAGGAGGAGGATGGGGATTACCTGCCTGGATAGCCGAGGCCGAGCAGTGTGAAGGAGGTGCGCCGGCGAGGGGGCGGCGCTGCAAGCAAGGAGTGAAGGTTTAAACTTGGAAAGGAATGTGAAAACAGGGGAAATGTGGCTTTTGGTAAGGGGGAGGGGGCAGGGAGGTAGGTATTTCTGCGGAAGCCAAAAAATTTGAATAGGTTCAGTGAAAAAACTGGCGCGCAGTGTCATCAGACACGATCCCTTATTCAGAATTGTGTACGATATGTGAACATCACAAGCGATTCAAATATCTTAACCCGTGTGTGATGAGTTTGAACGTCAAAAATTTTGGTTCCAATTTCCCTGGTTACAGTGGTCATCCACGTCATTGCATAATTTGGGTACACAGAGTAGACTACAGCACACTCACACTTCTTAATCGAGCAAGTTCAGCAATTAGCACGCGCATGGCGGCTACGGCCGCGCTCATGCACCTTGTTTGCACGCACATGGTGGCGGCGGACATGCTCATGCAGGAGTGGGCCGCCAAAGTTGCCCTCACGACGCGGGTCCATGTCCCCATCTTTCACCGGCAACGATTGAACAGTGAAATGATATTTGGGGAGCGAGCTAATGTGCTTGACACGCCGGCTATGGACTGTAGCCGATGCACCTTCTCGCGTAAGCCATAGGTGTACTATACACCGACGGTACTCCAGGATATTTTGCACTGCATCTCACACAGTTGGTGATAATAAACGGTGTGGGATCTACTTGATTTTTCATCTTGATTAATATTATATAATGGGGTCACAGCGGCAATGGATGGTGTTTGAATTGCTAGACCTTTTATCTATAGTGAACATGCAACTGTATGTGTGTCGTAAAAAATTGGAATTGTTCAGGGTTCGTTTGGAAATTTTATACATTAAATTGGTTTTCTAGCAATTTCAGGTGCACAATTCAAAATTAAACCACATGCCCTAGTCCATAAAAACGGGTTGCAAAATCATGTTTGTCCTTGGTTGCAAGCTTAGGTCACATGCAAGAAATGAGAATGAATGTCAAACACATTGACACTGTCGCACGGCCGCTAACATTGAGATACATGCTTTAAAAATTCTAGTAAATCGAAAACTCGCCTGAAATTCATGAAACTTGACATGATATCATGGAACGGCAGCGAAATGTCATGGTAAAAATATTGTCCCATTTGGGGCAGGTGTATGTATAAGCTCCTCGCAAACCAGAGCTCCTCTCCCAACAAGCCTGATGGTTCCGGTAGGGTGCGTGCCACCTTGGGGGATGTAACAGTATATGTTGCCTCTTCTTACTTTCAAAATGTTTCTCGTGTCAACATAGAACAACACGAGTGTTGTGTCAATTTTTGGGATTTTTCGGGGCTCGCTTGGACATTTTTATACATTAACTGAGTTTTCTATGCATTCATGTGCATAATTCAAATTTGAACTACAGGCACATGCTCTAATGCATATAAATTAGTTGAAAATTCAAATCTGTGTCCTTGGTTGCATGCTTAGGTCCCATGCAAGAAATGGGAATGAATGTCAAACACCCTGCCACCGTCGCTTGGCCGCAAACATTGATATTCCTGGTTTTTAAATTCTAGTAAATCCAAAACTCATCTGAAACTCATGAAACTTGGAATGCTATCATGGAGCGGCATCAACATGCTGTGGTAATTTTTTTGTCCCATTTGGGGCAGGTTTGGGGATATGCTTCTCACAAACTAGAGCTTCTCACAACAAGTATGATGGTTTCGATAGGGAACGTCCAACCTTTGGGGACAAAACGATATCCGCTGCCTCTTATTGCTTTCAAAAAATTTCTAGTGTCAACATAGTACAACAGGAGTGTTGTGTCAATTTTTAGGATTTTTCGGGGTTCATTTGGACATTTTTATGCATTAATTGAGTTTTCAATGCATTCATGTGCATAATTCAAATTTGAACTACATGTACATGCTCCAATGCATATAAATTGGTTGAAAATTCAAATGTGTGTCCTTGGTTGCATGCTTAGGCCCCATACAGGAAACGGGAATGAATGTCAAAAACCCTGCCACCGTCACTCAGCCATAGATATTGAGATTCCTGGTTTTCAAATTCTAGTAAATCCAAAACTCGTCTGAAATTCATGAAACTTGGCATGCTATCATGGAGCGGCATCAACATGATGTGGTAAATTTTTTGTCCCATTGGGGGCAGGTTTTGGTATGAGCTTCTCACAAACCAGAGCGTCTCACAACAAGCTTGATGGTTTCGGTAGGGAACGTCCCACCTTTGGGGACGAAATGATATCCGCTGCCTCTTATTGCTTTCAAATTTTTTCTAGTGTGTCAGCAGAGAACAACAGGAGTGTTGTGTCACTTTTTGGGATTTTTCAGGGTTCATTTGGACATTTTTATGCATTAGTTGAATTTTCGATGCATTTATGTGCATAATTCAAATTTGAACTACATGCACATGCTCTAATGCATATAAATTGGTTGAAAATTCAAATTTGTGTCCTTGGTTGCATGCTTAGGTCCCATGCAGGAAATGGGAATGAATGTCCAACACCATGCCACCTTCACTCGGCCGCAGACGTTGAGATTTCTGGTTTTAAAATTTTAGCAAATCCAAAACTCGTCTGAAATTCATGAAACTTGGCATGCTATCATTGAGCCGCATCAACATGCTGTGGTAAATATTTTGTCCCATCAGGGGCAGGTTTGGGTTTAAGCTTCTCACAAACCAGAGCTTGTCACAACAAGCATGATGGTTTCGGTAGGGAACATCCCATCTTTGGGGACGAAATGATATCCACCTTATTGCTTTCAAAAAAATTCTAGTGTGTCAACAGAGAACATCAGGAGTGTTGTGTCAATTTTTGGGATTTTTCGGGGTTCGTTTGGACATTTTTATGCATTATTGAGTTTTCGATGCATTTATGCGCACAATTCAAATTTGAACTACATGCACATGCTCTAATGCATATAAATTGGTTGAAAATTCAAATCTGTGTCCTTGGTTGCATGCTTAGGTCCCATGCAGGAAATGGCAATGAATGTCCAACACCATGCCACAGTCACTCGGCCGCAGATGTTGTGATTCCTGGTTTTAAAATTTTAGCAAATCCAAAACTCGTCTGAAATTCATGAAACTTGGCATGCTATCATGGAGCGGCATCAACATGCCATGGTAAATATTTTGTCCCATCGGGGGCAGGTTTGGGTTTAAGCTTCTCACAAACTAGAGCTTGTCACAACAAGCATGATGATTTTGGTAGGGAACGTCCCATCTTTGGGGATGAAATGATATCCACTGCCTCTTATTGCTTTCAAAAAATTTCTAGTGTGTCAACAGAGAACATCAGGAGTGTTGTGTCAATTTTTGGGATTTTTCGGGGTTCGTTTGGACATTTTTATGCATTAATTGAGTTTTCGATGCATTTATGCGCATAATTCAAATTTGAACTACATTCACATGCTTTAATGCATATAAATTGGTTGAAAATTCAAATATGTGTCCTTGGTTGCATGCTTAGGTCCCATGCAAGAAATATGAATGAATTTCAAACACCAGGGCACTGTTGATTGCCGGCAAAACATTGAGATACTTTGTTTTTAAATTCTAGCAAATCCAAAACTCGTCTGAAATTCATGAAACTTGGCATGCTAGCATGGAATGGTTATAATGCATGTTGTGGTATTTTTCGTGTCCATTTTGAGAGAAGAAGCACTCGAATAACAGCCAACAAAGGCATTTTGAAACAAATAGCTACCACTCTAACATCGCAAATGTTTGTATAATTCAAATAGTGTGCATTATGTAACCATTCACGTGACGCCATCTGTCTTGGTTTTAATGGCTATAGGAGGTGCCATGCAGACAGCTGCTTGACTGAACGGGAGGCGTGCGAGGGTAGTTCGGTGCACAGGCTGACCGAGAGGCGTGCAAGCTGTCCTCCAATGCGTAGGCTCACCGAGAAGCGTGCGAGCTGTATACTGTGCATGTTGTACTGGGAAGCGAGCCCTTTGACTTCCATGGCCGCCTGCCTTCCTCTCCATTAATGGTGCCCGAGCTGCTGCTTAATATGGGTGGCCTTACTATTCGCCTCCCATTCCCCTCCCTCCCGCAGACCTCCACCAACGCCATGGCGCAGAAGGATCATCTGCCACTAGTCTTCAAGTTTGATGAAGTCGACTCCGAGCCAGAGGAGATAGAAAATAAGGAGGAATGGGGCCTCATGGACATGGCCTAGAACGAGCTGGCCGCAGCGGTTGCTGCCGCCACTCCCGCCCCAGCTCCCATCCCCGTGCCTGTGCCCACGCCAGCGACCATCCCCGTAGCATTGACGGGCTAGTCGCCGAGCACTATCGCAGAGCTGGAAGCCGCGGACGTCAACGAGGTCTCCGCGAACCTACGCGAGCTCGTGTACATGCCAGCATCAGCGCCCGTGACCGTCCGCGCCCCTCCACCCACCGCGGTGCCGGTCTCCATGCGTTTGGCTGCACCCGTCGTGCCCGTGCCCATGCGCGTGCCCCCCTCAGAGACATGGGATGCCGCCGTCGATCGCTACCTATCAGCGCCGCCAGCTGCCATTCTCCCGCGGCCCGCCCGTCGATCGCGCGATGACATGATGTTTGATTTACAAGTGAAGAACATTATGTGCTACCTTGAAGACTTCAACAACAGCGTCCCGGAGGACGACAACGACAAGGACGGCGCGGCATGCCGCCTCCGCCGCTGCTGGAAATAGTTTTTTTTCATGGGTTTAATATTGTATCTCGATCATATGAATATAAATTCGCAGTGTGACTGAATGGAATATATGGTTTGAGCAAACTTGTGTTTTTCTCTCTTAATGTACAGACTTATCAAACGATTTTCTTTTGAAAAAATGTCAATGGTTTTTAAATATAAAACAGTCATCGCAAACGTTTTAGTTAGAACACCCGTATGCAAACCGACAGCTTCCCCATGAAGCCAAGGGAAAATGGGCAAAGCAGGATTTGTGCAGCTCTTGATTACAAATGTTATAGATAGAACACCCGTATGCAAAGTGAGAGAAGGATTTGTGCATCTCTTCAACACAAACAGTTGTTTTGGATGACCCGTGTGCAACCACTTACAAACAATTTGGTAAGATTTGCATCTGTCATATTGGGTATGTTGCCATTTGTCAGACTGGAAAGATTGACATTTGTTGATCTAGTAACATTGCCATTTGTCAACCTTGTAACACTATGATTTGTCAAAATATGCAGCTAAAAATCACTAGCAGTATCTAATTTTTGCAACTAAAATTCACTAATTAAGCATAGATTTCATTCATAGATTAAGCAGTCATTCTTTATACAAACAGTTCAACTCGACAGCTGAACCGACCAAACTTTTCCCCAATTGTTGCCAACCACGTACTGAAATAGCTAGTTCTACTTTATATACTAGCTAGTTTTAAGTACGTTGTACAGTTCCACCACATCTATAGTAAGATGAACTGAACAAAATAGCCCCCAAATACTACTACTTAGGAGGGGATTTGTACTACTTCCGGCAGCCTCTCCTCTGCTGAGAACGCTCAGTAAGAGGAAGAGGGGGAGGAGCCTACCGATGAGCCAGACAACTGCAATACGGTGCCTGCCGCTGCCGCACCTTCAGCGACGCTCACCTCGAACGCCCTCTGTCGCTCCAGACGACCCCTCTCGAAGTGGTGGTTCTCCTCGTAGATCTCCTGATTCCTCGCCTCTGCGTCGACATTTGTCGCGGTCACGGTGGCGGTAAGGCTCTTTGCGTGCTCGATGAGGCGCTCCTCCTCCTCCCGCAGGAACTCGATGTAGCGCGCAAGGACGACGCTGCCGCACGTGTAGGCCTCCACCTCTGCCTCCCTCCTTCGGGCGACAGTGGCGGAGCGGGTGATGATCCCGGCGGTCGACGGTGGGCTGGCGGCCACGGCAGCCAACGATGAGGTGGCAACCACGACCACCACCTCCCGCCTTTGGGTCGCGGTGGCGGAGCGGGTGATGGCCATGATGGCCGACAGTGGGGTGGCGGCCACGACGGCCACCTCCCGCCTTCGGGCAGCGGCGGCGGGGCGGGTGATGGCCCTGGCTTTCGACAGTTGTGTGGCGGCAACGCGGCAGGCAATAGCTACCGGCGGGTAGCGGTGGCGGAGCGTGTGGTGGGTGTTCCGTGCACACCCAACAGGGACGCCACACACACTACACTAAGCCGGGGACTGCTCCACCGCCGCGGTGTAGCATCCCAGCTAGAGCTGTTGTCTGATGACATCAGAGTGGCTGAGCGACCATGACGGACCGGTGCCATTAGCGATTGTGGGAGAAGCAGATGAGATAAGCTACAGGGAGGGAGGGGAAAATGTGACGCAGGACTCGCCGGTCGTGAGTGTTTATAACATGCATTAACCTATGTTGGGATTTGGGGGTATTTCACCAAGTCGGGTGGGAAGCTTGCGCAGGAACCTGCGAGGTTGCGTGGGAATGGGCTTGCTACGTCTTGAGCTTGCGTTGGTTTTCCTCGAAGAGGAGAGGGTGATGCAGCAAGTGTAGCGTAAGTATTTCCCTCAGTTTTGAGAACCAAGGTATCAATCCAGTAGGAGGCTCCTCAAAAGTCCCACGCACCTACAGAAACAAACTGAGAACTCGCAACCAACGCAATAAAGGGGTTGTCAATCCCTTCACGGCCACTTGCGAAAGTGAGATCTAATAAAGATAGTATGATAAGATAAATATATTTTTGGTATTTTGTAATATAGATGCAAAAAGTAAAGATGCAAATAAAGGTAGATTGAAAGAAAATATGATAAGAGATAGACTCGGGGGCCATACGTTTCATTAGAGGCTTCTCTCAAGATAGCATAAGTATTACGGTGGGTGAACAAATTACTGTCGAGCAATTGATAGAAAAGCGCATAGTTATGAGATTATCTAGACATGATCATGTATATAGGCATCACATTCATAACAAGTAGATCGACTCCTGCCTGCATCTACTACTATTACTCCACACATCGACCGACTCCTGCCTGCATCTAGAGTAATAAGTTCATAAGAACAGAGCAACGCATTAAGCAAGATGGCATGATGTAGAGGGATAAACTCAAGCAATATGATATAAACCCCATCTTGTTATCCTCGATGGCAACAATACAATACGTGCCTTGCAACCCTTTCTGTCACTGGGTAAGGACACCGCAAGATTGAACCCAAAGCTAAGCACTTCTCCCATGGCAAGAAAGACCAATCTAGTAGGCCAAACCAAACTGATAATTCAAAGAGACTTGCAAAGATAACTCAATCATACATAAAAGAATTCAGAGAAGATTCAAATATTATTCATAGATAAACTTGATCATAAACCCACAATTCATCGGATCTCGACAAACACACCGCAAAAAGAGTTTACATCGAATAGATCTCCACAAGAGAGGGGGCGAACATTGTATTGAGATCCAAAAAGAGAGAAGAAGCCATCTAGCTAATAACTATGGACCCATAGGTCTGTGGTAAACTACTCACAACTCATCGGAGGGGCAAGGATGTTGATGTAGAAGCCCTCCGTGGTCGATTCCCCCTCCGGCAGAGTGCCGGCGAAGGCTCCAAGATGGGATCTCACGGATACAGAAGGTTACGGCGGTGGAAATTGTGTTTCGTGGTGCCCCTGGATGTTTTCGGGGTACGTAGGTATATATAGGAGGAAGAAGTACGTTGGTGGCTGCCCGAGGGGCCCACGAGACAGGGGGCGCGCCCTACAGGGGGGCGCGGCCCCCTATATCGTGGGGTCATCGGGAGCTTCTTGACTTGCACTGCAAGCTCTCCGGATCACGTTCATTGCAAAAAGCACGCTCCCGAAGGTTTCATTCCGTTTGGACTCCGTTTGATATTCCTTTTCTTCGAAATACTGAAATAGGCAAAACAACAGCAATATGGGTTGGGCCTTCGCTTAGTAGGTTAGTCCCAAAAATGATATAAATGTGTAAAATAAGGCCCATAAACATCCAAAAGGGGTAATATAATAGCATGGAACAATCAAAAATTATAGATACGTTGGAGACGCATCAAGCATCCCCAAGCTTAATTCCTACTCGTCCTCGAGTAGGTAAATGATAAAAAAGAAATTTTTGATGTGGAATGCTACCTAGCATAATTCATAATTTAATTTTCTTTATTGTGGCATGAATGTTCAGATCCAAAAGATACAAAATAAAAGTTCATATTGACATAAGAAATAGTAATACTTCAAGCATACTAATCAAAGTAATCATGTCTTCTCAAAATAACATGGCTAAAGAAAGTTATCCCTACAAAATCATATAGTCTGGCTGTTGCTCTATCTTCATCACACAAAGTATTTAATCATGCACAACCCCGATGACAAGCCAAGCAATTGTTTCATAATTTAATAATCTCAAACTTTTTCAACTTTCACACAATACATGAACGTGAGCCATGGACATAGCACTATATGTGGAATAGAATGGTGGTTGTGGAGAAGACAAAAAAGGAGAAGATAGTCTCACATAAACTAGACGTATCAACGGGCTATGGAGATGCCCATTAATAGATATCAATGTGAGTGAGTAGGGATTGCCATGCAACGGATGCACTAGAGCTATAAATAAATGAAAGCTCAACAAAAGAAACTAAGTGGGGTGCATCCAACTTGCTTGCTCACGAAGACCTAGGGCACTTTTGAGGAAGCCCATCATTGGAATATACAAGCCAAGTTCTATAATGAAAAATTCCCACTAGTATATGAAAGTGACAACATATGAGACTCTCTAACATGAAGATCATGGTGCTATTTTGAAGCACAAGTGTGGAAAAAGAGATAGTAGCATCGTCCCTTCTCTCTTTTTCTCTCATTTTATTTTTTTCTTTTCTTTTTCTTTTTTTTTCTTTTTCTTTGGCCTTCTTTTTTTTCCTTTTTGGCCTTTCTCTTTTTTTTCTTTTTTTTTCTTTTTGTAAAGTCCGAAGTCTCATCCCGACTTGTGGGGGAATCATAGTCTTCATCATCTTTACCTCACTAGGACAATGCTCTAATAATGAAGATCATCACACTTTTATGGATTTACAACTCAAAGCTAGAACAAGATATGACTCTATATGAATGCCTCCCGCGATGTACCGGGATATGCAAGGAATCAAGAGCGACATGTATGAAAATTATGAAGGTGGCCTTGCCACAAATACAATGTCAACTACATGATCATGCAAAAAGCAATATGACAAAAGTAATGCGTGTCATATGAACGGAACGGTGGAAAGTTGCATGGCAATATATCTCGAAATGGCTATGGAAATGCCATAATAGGTAGGTATGGTGGCTGTTTTGAGGAAGGTAAATGGTGGGTGTATGGTACCGGCGAAAGTTGTGCGGTACAAGAGAGGCTAGCAATGGTGGAAGGGTGAAAGAGTGCGTATAATCCATAGACTCAACATTAATCGAAAGAACTCATATACTTGTTGAAAAAATTTAGAAGTCATCAAAAACCAAAGCACTACGCACATGCTCCTAGGGGGATAGATTGGTAGGAAAAGACCATCGCTCGTCCCCGACTTCCACTCATAAGGAGGACAATCAATAAATAAAATTGTGCTCCAACTTCATCACAAAGCGGTTCACCATATGTGCATGCTACGGGAATCACAAACTTCAACACAAGCATTCTTTAAATTCATAATCACCCAACTAGCATGACTTTAATATCACTACCTCCATATCTCAAAACAATTATCAAGCATCAAATTGATCATAGCATCCAATTCACATTTTATGATAGTTTTTATTATACCCAACTTGGATGCTCATCATTCTAGGACCAACTTTAAGATCATAGAAAATACCATGCTGTTCTAAAAGACTCTCAAAATAATATAAGTGAAGCATGAGAGACTAGCAATTTCTTCAAAATTAAGACACCACCATGCTCTAAAATATATAAGTGAAGTACTGGAGCAAAAACTATCAAGCTCAAAAGATATAAGTGAAGCACATAGAGTATTCTAGCCAATTCTAATCAAATAGGCTTCTCCCAAAAGGTGTGTACAGCAAGGATGATTGTGGTAAACTAAAAATCAAAGACTAAAATAATACACGACGCTCCAAGCAAAACACATATCATGTGGCGAATAAAAAATATAGCTCCAAGTAAAGTTACCAATGAACGAAGAGGAAAGAGGGGATGCCTTCCCGGGGTATCCCCAAGCTTAGGCTTTTGGCTATTCTTAAATATCTTGGGGTGCCTTGGGCATCCATAAGCTTAGGCTATTGCCACCCTTTATCCCATAGTCCATAAAAGCTTTACCCAAAACTTGGAAACTTCACAACACAAAACTCAACAGGAAATCTTATAAGCTCCATTAGTGAAAGAAAACAAAACCACCACATAAGTTACTGCAATTAACTCATTCTTTATTTATTTTGGTGTTAAACATACTGTATTCCAACTTCTTTATGGTTCATAAACTAATTTACTAGCCATAGATGCATTGAAATAAGCAAACAACACACAAAAAACAGAATCTGTCAAAAACAGAACAGTCTGTAGAAATTTGTAACTAACGCAAACTTCTGGAACTCTGAAAATACTACCAAAATAGGAAGTCCTGGACAAATTGTTTATTGAACAGAAGCAAAAATAATCAATGCAAAAGCACGTTCCTGTGATTTAACAAAATTATATTTGTGCGGACAAAGTTTCTGTTTTTCAGCAGAATCCAATCAACTATCATCGTAGGTTATCCTATAGGTTCTACTTGGCACAAACACTAATTAAAAGATAAAAACACATCTAAACAGAAGGTAGATGCAAGATTTATTACTAAACAGGAGCAAAAACAAAAAACATAAAGAAAATTGGGTTGCCTCCCAACTAGCGCTATCGTTTAACGCCCCTACCTAGGCATAAAAACAAAGATAGATCTAACGAGTGCCATCTTTGGCACTAAATTCATAAGTAGCACGCATGATAGATTCATAAGGTAATTTGACTTTCTTTCTTGGAAAGTGCTCCATGCATTTCTTTAAGGGAAATTGTAATCTAATGTTCCCTTCCTTCATATCAATAATCACACCAATCGTTCTAAGGAAAGGTCTACCAAGAATAATAGGACAAGAAAGATTGCAATCTATATCAAGAACGATAAAATATACGGGCACCAAATTTCTATTTGCAACAATAAGAACATCATTGATCCTTCCCATAGGATTTTTAATGGTGGAATCCGCAAGGTGCAAATTTAAAGAGCAATCATCAAGATCATGGAAACCTAGAATATCACATAAAGTTTTCGGAATCGTGAAAACACTAGCACCCAAATCACACAAAGAAAAACACTCATAATCTTTAATTCTAATCTTTATAGTAGGTTCCCACTCATCATTAAGTTTTCTAGGTATAGAAACTTCCAGATTAAGTTTTTCATCATAAGATTGCATCAAGGCATCAACAATATGTTTGGTAAAAGCTTTGTTTTGACTATAAGCATGCGGAGAATTAACAATGGATTGTAACAAGGAAATACAACCTTTTAAAGAGCAATTATCATAATCAAATTCCTTGAAATCCGAGATAGTAGGTTCAATATTATTAGAAGTTGAGGATTCTCCAATCTACCAAATTTAGCATCAAGATCTAAAGACTCCGAATTTTTGGGACGCCTTCTAGGCAAAGTTGATTCATCATCAGTCCCATAATCATCAAAATTCATATTGCAAAACATAGATCTAATCGGAGACGCATCAATAACTTTAAGATCCTCATCATTATTTTCACGGAAACTAGAAGAACACGCTTTTATAAAGCTTTCTTTTTTAGCACGCAATCTAGCGGTTCTTTCCTTGCACTCGTCAATGGAAATTCTCATTACTTTGAGAGACTCATTGATATCATGCTTAGGAGGAGAAGATCTAATTTTAAGAGAATCAACATCAAGCGAAAGTCTATCAACGTTCCTAGCCAAATCATCAACTTTGAGCAAATTTTCTTCAAGCAAAGCATTAAAATTCTTTTGACAAATCATAAATTCTTTCACATTATTCTCAAAATCAGAGGGCATCTTATTAAAATTACCATAAGAATTATTGTAGGAATTTCCATAATTATTAGAGGAATTACTAGGGAACGGTCTAGCATTAAAATTTCCTCTATAAGCATTGTTTGCAAAACTATTCCTACCAACAAAATTCACATCCATAGATTCATTATTATTCTCAATCAAGGAATACAAAGGCATATCATTGGGATCAAGAGGAGTATTTTTAGTATCAAACATCTTCATAAGTTCATCCATCTTTCCACTCAAAACACTGATTTCTTCTATAGCATGCACTATTTTACTAGAAGATCTTTCGGTGTGCCATTGAGAATAATTAGCCATAATATTATCAAGTAATTTTGTAGCATCTCCTAACGTAATTTCCATAAACGTGCCTCCCGCGGCCGAATCTAAGAGATTTCTAGAAGCAAAGTTCAAACCGGCATAAAATTTTTGTATGATCATCCATAAATTCAAACCATGAGTAGGGCAATTGCGAAGCATCAATTTCATTCTTTCCCAAGATTGGGAAACATGCTCATGATCAAGTTGTTTAAAATTCATAATATCGTTCCTAAGAGTGATGATCTTAGCGGGAGGAAAATACTTAGAGATAAAAGCATCTTTGCACTTGTTCCAAGAATCAATACTATTTTTAGGCAAAGACGAAAACCAAACTTTAGCATGATCTCTAAGTGAAAACGGGAATAACTTCAATTTGATAATATTGTTATCCATATCTTTCTTCTTTTGCATATCACACAAATCAACAAAGTTGTTTAGATGAGTAGCGGCATCTTCGCTAGGAAGGCCGGCGAATTGATCTTTCATAACATGATTTCACAAGACTCAACATCATTAAGAGCACAATCGGAGTACTAAGGAAATCATTATTATTGGTATTCTAGAAATCACACAATTTGGTATTATCTTGCGCCATGGCAACAAGTAATCCAACACACAAGCAAACAGAAAAATGGCAAGCGAAAAAAAGAGGAGGAGATTGGGAAAGAGAGGGCGAATAAAACGGCAAGGGTGAAGTGGGGAGAGGAAAACGAGAGGCAAATGGCAAATAATGTAAATGCGAGGGAGATGGGTTTGTGATGGGTACTTGGTATGTCTTGACTTGAGCGAAGACCTCCCCGGCAACGGCGCCAAAAATCCTTCTTGCTACGTCTTGAGCTTGCGTTGGTTTTCCTCGAAGAGGATAGGGTGATGCAGCAAGTGTAGCGCAAGTATTTCCCTCAGTTTTGAGAACCAAGGTATCAATCCAGTAGGAGGCTCCTCAAAAGTCCCACGCACCTACACAAACAAACTGTGAACTCGCAACCAACGCAATAAAGGGGTTGTCAATCCTTTCACGGCCACTTGCGAAAGTGAGATCTAATAAAGATAGTATGATAAGATAAATATATTTTTGGTATTTTGTAATATAGATGCAAAAAGTAAAGATGCAAATAAAGGTAGATTGAAAGCAAATATGATAAGAGATAGACCCGGGGGCCATAGGTTTCACTAGAGGCTTCTCTCAAGATAGCATAAGTATTACGGTGGGTGAACAAATTACTGTCGAGCAATTGATAGAAAAGCGCATAGTTATGAGATTATCTAGACATGATCATGTATATAGGCATCACGTTCATAACAAGTAGACCGACTCCTGCCTGCATCTACTACTATTACTCCACACATCGACCGACTCCTGCCTGCATCTAGAGTATTAAGTTCATAAGAACAGAGCAATGCATTAAGCAAGATGACATGATGTAGAGGGATAAACTCAAGCAATATGATATAAACCCCATCTTGTTATCCTCGATGGCAACAATACAATACGTGCCTTGCAACCCTTTCTGTAACTGGGTAAGGACACTGCAAGATTGAACCCAAAGCTAAGCACTTCTCCCATGGCAAGAAAGATCAATCTAGTAGGCCAAACCAAACTGATAATTCGAAGAGACTTGCAAAGATAACTCAATCATACATAAAAGAATTCAGAGAAGATTCAAATATTATTCATAGATAAACTTGATAATAAACCCACAATTCATCGGATCTCGACAAACACACCGCAAAAAGAGTTTACATCGAATAGATCTCCACAAGAGAGGGGGAGAACATTGTATTGAGATCCAAAAAGAGAGAAGAAGCCATCTAGCTAATAACTATGGACCCGTAGGTCTGTGGTAAACTACTCACAACTCATCGGAGGGGCAAGGATGTTGATATAGAAGCCCTCCGTGGTCGATTCCCCCTCCGGAAGAGTGCCGGCGAAGGCTCCAAGATGGGATCTCGCGGATACAGAAGGTTACGGTGGTGGAAATTGTTGGGGAACATAGCAGAAATTCAAAATTTTCTACGCAACACCAAGATCAATCTATGGACTAATCTAGCAACGAGGGGAAGGAGAGTGCATCTACATACCCTTGTAGATCGCTAAGCATAAGCTTTCAAGAGAACGGGGTTGAAGGAGTCGTACTCGTCGTGATCCAAATCATCGGAGATCCTAGTGCCGAACGGACGGCACCTCCGCGTTCAACACATGTACAGCCCGGTGACGTCTCCCATGCCTTGATCCAGCAAGGTGAGAGGGACAGGTTGAGGAAGACTCCATCCAGCAGCAGCACAACGGCGTGGTGGTGATGGAGGAGCGTGGCAATCCTGCAGGGCTTTGCCAAGCACTGCGGGAGAGGAGGAGTACTTGGGAGAGGGGAAGGGCTGCGCCAGAACTTGGGGTGCGGCTGCCCTCCCACCCCTCCACTATTTATAGGTGGGGGAAAGAGGGGGCCGCCTCCCCTAGATCCCATCTAGGGTTGGGGGTGGTGACCAAGGGGGGAGGAGTGCCTCCCAAGTCAAGTGGAGGCCCTCCCCCTTAGGGTTTCCCCCTTCCCATGCGCATGGGCCTTGGGGGGCTGGTGCCCCTAGTCCATTAAGGCTAGGGCGCCCCCTTACAGCCCATGCTGCTGTATTGGACGTGGTGGAACAATTTCCGGACCTCCGGACCCCTCCGGAATCCTCCGGAACCTTCTGGAAGCTTCCCGATACAATACCGGAAAAACCCGAACTTTTCCCGGAACCCGAACAACAACTTTCCATATATAAATCTTTACCTCCGGACCATTCCGGAACTCCTCGTGACGTCCGGGATCTCATCCGGGACTCCGAACAACATTCGGTAACCACATACAAACTTCCTTTATAACCCTAGCGTCATCGAACCTTAAGTGTGTAGACCCTACGGGTTCGGGAACCATGCAGACATGACCGAGACGTTCTCCGGTTAATAACCAACAGCGGGATATAGATACCCATGTTGGCTCCCACATGTTCCACGATGATCTCATTGGATGAACCACGATGTCAAGGACTCAGTCAATCCCGTATACAATTCCCTTTGTCTGACGGTATAGTACTTGCCCGAGATTCGATCGTCGGTATGCCGATACCTTGTTCAATCTCATTACCGGCAAGTCTCTTTACTCGTTCCGTAACACATCATCCTGCGATCAATTCTTTGATCACATTGTGCACATAATGATGATGTCCTACCGAGTGGGCCCAGAGATACCTCTCTGTCACACGGAGTGACAAATCCCAGTCTCGATTCGTGCCAACCCAACACACACTTTCGGAGATACCCGTAGTGCACCTTTATAGCGATCTCTCTCTCCCCTCTCTACTCTTGTTGTGATGAATTGAATCTTTACCCTTTGAAGTTTTGTCTTTTCGGATTTAATGTTCAGATCTGAGAACACGTGATGAATGTCTTGCGGTATGAATACTTGAGGTGACAATGGGGTATCATATTGATTCACTTGATGTATGTTATGGCACTCAACTTGCGGATTCGCGAGGTGACATTCAGGTAATCTATGCATAGGGGTTGATGCACGTTTTTATTATCTTTTCTCCGATAGAAACTTTGGGGTCTTCTTGTAGTTCTTTGTGTGGATTGAATATTATTATCATGAAGTTGTTTGATGCATATTGTAGAATTAACTCATGGATACTTGTGGTGACATTGGAGTATCTTGGTGACATTAGAGTTGGTTGATGTGTGTCATATGGTGTTATTTTAGTATGAACTCTTGATAGATCGACAGGAAAGAATAGCTTTGTGTTATTTTAGTACGAACTCTAGGATAGATTGATCGGAAAGAATAGCTTTGAGGTGGTTTTGTACCCTAAAAACAATTTCTATCTTTTGTTCTTCGCTAATAGGAACTTGGGAGTGATTCTTTATTGCACTTTGAGGGATAATCATATGATCCAACTATGTTAGCATTGTTGAGAGATTGCACTAGTGAAAGTATGCACCCTAGGCCTCATTTTCCATTATTGCAATAGCATTTGTGCTCCGTTTTACTCCCTCCGTTCCTTGATATAAGGTGTATAGTTTTTTGAGAAAAAAACCAAAATATAAGGTGTGTTGTGTTGCAAACCTCGTTTGGATAATTTTTTTTAGGGATTTGATTATATTTCCTTATATCAAGCAAGCTCCTCTATTTTCTCATGTCAATTAGTCAGGTGAAATCTCACCCAAAACTTGTGAAATTTTCCCTCCATGTGTGTTCTTTAATTTCCGTGCCAAAAACTATATGCCCTATATTTAGGAACGGAGGGAGTACTATGTACTACCTTGCTGTTTTTTTATTGTTTGCACTACAAAAACTCATATCTACTATCCGTACTACACTTTTATCACCATCTCTTCGCCGAACTAGTGCACCTATACAATTTGCCATTGTATTGCGTGTGTTGGGGACACAAGAGATTTCTTGTATTTGATTGCAGGGTTGCTTGAGAGAGACTATCTTCATCCTACGCCTCACACGGATTGATAAACCTTAGGTCATCCACTTGAGGGAAAATTGCTACTATCCTACAAAACTCTGCGCTTGGAGGCCCAACACGAGTCTACAAGAATAAAGTTGCGTAGTAGACATCAAGCAGTAACTGCTCGACCTATCGTGCGGTGAGCCTTTCGATAAAGTTGTCAGACTAAATGGAACCATTCACACTGAGGTGCTTGGCCTTCGAGGCGAAGCTACCTAATATCTTCGGACAGAGGGAACATGTTCGGTCGAGCTTCGGCAGGCATCGCTCCTTTGATAGAATGGTTTGAAATTTACAAGGAGAAACTCGGTTGTCGAGCCAAGGACTCTGGATCCGAGGTTGTTATCATCAGGAATATCGTCCTTGGCATAGAAGACCAGTTCAGAGGCTACTGACGGTGTCCTGGATAAGGGGGTACTAACCCAGTTGGCCCATTCTCCTCGGGTTGGCCGACGAGCCTTCATTCGTGATCAAGATGCACTTCGGGGGCCATGCACAGGAGGCATGATCAAGACTGCCTCCCTCGAAGACTTGACGTATACTCCAAGATCTTTGTTGCCGCCTAGCTCCTAGCTACCGACCTTGTAACCTTAGATACTGATGCGTAGCACCCTACGGTCATCCCCATGTACACTTCAACTACTCCCCAAGCCCCAGTTTCACCTACGATGAGAGCTCGAGCATACTCCATTGGACATAAGGTGAACTCTCTCCTTGTTAAACTTCCCTTGGACCCACATGAGACATGGCTACTACCTCAAACAAAGACACTTTTTGTGCTTAGGTACCGAGGAACCAACAAGGAGAAGGAATGCTGCAAGATGGACACCAAGAGCATGGAGAGGGATTTTCCTAGCGCAGAGATAGAGGTACAACCGCCCATGTACCGCCCAACTACCAGTCGACCGGTACAACCACCCATGTACAACCCAACTACCGGTCCACTGGTACAACCGCTCAACTACCGCCCAACTACCGGTTCGGCTTCTGTGATTGAGCGGTGCAAGGCCGGTACCGCCCCGGTTTGTCCCCGTAATAGCCGTATGACCGGTACAACCGCTCCAACCTCCGATACAACCGCTAGTGACTTTCGGGAACACCTCCAGGAACCAGTACAAGAGCTCCAGGCGGTACAACCGCTACCATGACCGGTACTACTGCTCTGCCTGCACGTAGTAAGAGGTCAACGACCCATGTAACCCCCAACTTACCCCTTGGACTATATATACTTGTCCCCTAGCTCCGTATTAGGGTTAGCATTGGTTTAGCTCATATTTGAGATAGAGCTTTGCTCATAGACTTGGTTACTTCTCCATCGGAGTTCACGACCTCTTCGGAGAAGATCCCCCAAGCGGATTCAAGACCCCATCACGGGAAGACCCTTCAAGACCTCCTCATGGAGAAGACCTTTTGTATCGTCCTTTGTTGACTTTGAATCATGTATCACTCTTTGTGTTTCAAGGATCTAGCATATGTGTGACCGGATCTTATTGGTTGAGTGATTTCTCTCATGTTTCCCCTCATGTTCCCCTCGTTTTTCCCATCGTGTTCTTCGTGTTCTTCGTAGGATTCCCTCCAATCGTGAAAGATCGGGCACCTAGGGTTCTACCCTACATCATCTTTGGTATCAAGAGCCACGTTGATCACGATTTTGGAGCCCGTGCCCTCTTTTTCCCAATTTCGAAAATCCCCACCAAAAATAGCCCCATTTTTTTGTGATAAAGTTTTGTTGGATTTGATTCGTGGATTCGTTGTGTTACAAGTGGATCTAGCATCTCCCCAAGTTTTCCCACTTTCCATCCATGAAATCTTCCCAATTTTGCTCCCAAAATCATCTATTTCCGCCCCAAGTTCATCTCGTACCCAGATCTGCGAATTTTCCCGACAAAAGCGGTACAACCGGCCCCCAAGGTGGTACAACCGCTCCCCCATACCCTGATACTTCTGCCATCCCAAAACTGGAACCCCAGGACGCTCCAGGAGAGGTACAACTGCCCTCCCAAGCGGTACAACCGCCCCTCCCAGGTTCAGCCTCAGCTGATTGACAGTTTTGACCATAACAAATTCATTCCGACTCGGATTTTGACGTTCTTTAGCTCGTTGGATAGCTATTGACATCCCCCTACCATATAGATAGGTTCCCACACCATTTGACAACATCAAATTTTCCGAACTTTGGCATCTTTGCCTCGGCATTCCACCATATCATCCGCATAACCGCCTTAGCCTTCCGCAACCTAACGCATTTTGTTCCCCATAGCATTAGTGGTTGCTTGAGTAGCGATTCGAGTCTCCTAAGGTGTTTCGGATACTTAGGAAAGGTTGCTTATTAATCAACCACCACCACCATTTTCGCATAGGCTTGCCCACCATACACTTCCGCCACCCCAACTTAACCCAATTTTTGTTTGAGCTTGTTTGAGTTGTGGCTTGTGTATCCTAAGGTGTTTCGGCTACTTAGGGAAGGAAACTTCAACTTCAACTCGCATAACCCATCATTCCACTTCCGCATTGCCGAGTGCAACACTACCACCGCTTTTTGCTACTATCATTTGACTCTTGTCCTTGAGATTTTGAGTTGTGGTTTTTCCGTTTCCTAGGGTGTTTCGGCTAACTAGGAACGGGTGGACATCAGCAACACCGCCTCTCATCATCGCCAAGGACGGTAACCTCGACGACACCATTGTATATTCGCCTTGCCATTGCATTGATAACCTCTAGCCCATTTTGCGTCACTTGCCTACAGAGACTAGCCATTGAGTATTGCTGGTAACGTTACTAGTGCACATTAGTGATCATTGGTCTACACCTTTCATTACATACATACCATATCATATTCGTATCATCATATCATCTCTTATGCCAAAAGTTTGTTCCTGCATATATACAATTGTTATCTTGGTTTGTGCATTTCGCATAGTGGCCATAAAAAAGAAAAGAAAAAGAATAAGCTTTTAAGCAAAGAATCTTGTAAGCAAGTACCATAACATCATACCGCATTGCATATAAGATTGTCATATCCGATCATCTTTGATCATCTTGAGAGGAACACCGGGAACCATACATACATAGCATACTCGGGATAGAAGTCATTGCATTTTTGTCTCCTATAGGTTGTGCACAAGTGTTGTATCCGCCTATTGAAAAATCGTGCTAGCGTCTCCCTAGAGTTGTGCAACAAGAGCATTTTCCATGGATCCCACATTTTGAGCTCGTTCCTTGGTTGGACGACCCCATTTATCTATCCATGTGTGTGTTTCCGTGTGCCACCCATTGGTATTGGTTTACCTGTTTCACTTGCAAATTTGTGAATCTCTTTCAACATTATTGACTCTTGCTAACATTTTGCATCAATTTTTTGTGTCACTATCCTCACCGAGCTCCACCATAAGCCTTACTTGTGCAGGTGTGAGAAATTGACGAGATCAGTACCAATTGTGCTATTTCCTTGTTACATCATTGAGTGATCATTGATCTATTCTCAACATTGGTCAAGGTACATTTGGTATAGTTCTCTCCTTTCTTCCTATCATATTTGCTCGAGTCTTGTGATGGATAGGCAAGGCATTTCATATCCGGTCTTCGACAACAACGACGGCGCGAACAACTACATCACCAAAGCATCCATCTTCGATCTACAACAACAAATGCAAGGCGCACATTCTACATTGCCATAGAGCATCGAGAACCTCTCCATCGACATTCTTCACTCCGAAGCAAGGAAAAGGGACTACATCGACAAGAAGCTTTCCGCACAAAAAGAGGAGCAAGGTGCAAGGATGGAGGAGATTAGGGCCTTGATCAAGTCTTCTTCCCCTTCGTCATCTTCAAGGCAGCGACATTCAAGCCACAAGTCTTCGGAGCGCGAAAATAATGCAAGCGCAATTCGTCCACGTCCACATCTTCGTGATGACCACTGTCACAATCGTGATCAACATCATCATGAAGGGCAAGTAACCTCCAAGCAACACGTGCATGATGACGACGAACAACACCTACTATGAGCTCAAGTACGACAACGACAACATCATCATGAAGATGCTCGCCAAGCGCAAATGTACAAGTCCCAACAAGCCCTACTTCACGCCAAGTCCAAGCTTCATGAGCAAAAGAGAAGACCGCGAGACAAGCACCACCAAGACGGCGCTATGGCTACCACCACCACTTCGGCATCTTCACCAAGTGCTATCAAGGCATCTTCGCCTTTGGACATATGGCCTCTTCGCCTACTTCCCACGAGCACGCCTACAACGACTTCATCAAGTCCAAGGCAACCACCTACAAGTGAGGGCGGCACTTCCATCTTTGGAAGCCCCTCAAGGAAGATGGACGAGCATGGGAAATTCCCTTCGGTCATGGAGACAAGCTACGAGGAGCCACATCATATGGACCCCCAACAACAAGACAGTGACAGGAAGGTCGAGCAAGGGCCATCCCCTTCAACCACAGCGACGTGCACGGACCTCTTCAACAACATGAAGACGGCGCCCACATTGGATTTATACTCCGAGTCAAGCTACGAGACCGCACATGAGACTTTATCTTTGGTCTCAGAGGAGAATGATGTTTTCCCACATCCTACGGCATTCGTCTTTGGAGGCGTTATGGATGAGGAGGTTGAGCATGGGACTATCCCTTCAACCAAGGCGGCGATAGGAGTTGAGCATGGAGACATTTGCACCTACATCTCTCCAACACCCACATATGATGAGATGCCCCAAGTGACATGTGAGGAGAGACACTACCACATGAGTGACATGAGTGACTCCACCATACGTGACATTGAGAGCATTTCCTATGAAAGGATGAGTGTGACCACCACTACCCCCACACATGAGAGCATGCCACACATCCTATGTGAGGTTGAGCGCCATTTGAGTGACTCCACAAACCATATGAGTGAGAGCATCCTTGAGGGAGTGAGTGAGCCACAACACTTAGTGAGTGAGGTAGTTGACATGGCATGTGAGGCCGCTATGATTTGTAACGACTTACCCTCTACTCCAAGTGTGTTTTCCTTTTTGGTGCTAGGTCTCCTACATGATGACATGCCTATCCTCGACAAGTCCATACCTCCAATGGAGACGACGATGGCCATGGTGGACGATGATGCACCCCCCACATGGTACCATCAGGATGAAGATGACAACGACTTGGTCTTCAACACCTCACCTACAACACATGAGCGATGCTCCAACGGTAACATAGGTGAGGGTGCTTATCTTGTCCCACTAGCGGACTATCTTACCAATGATTGCTTGCATGATGTTGACCCACCTATTCCCATGCTTCATGCTAGTGCGACTTCTTCATGTCATGACTTACCAATTTATGATGAGTATGATGATGAGCATGTCGAGTTGCCTAGTTGTGATGCTATGCTCCATGGGATATCATGTGAAAATTCTTTTGGTCACATCATGTTTGACAATCCATTAAACTTGTCATATGCTATGAGTGAGATCTCCCATATTGCTTCATTTCAATCTCAACATAGTAACTATGCATGCCCCATTAAAATAAATCCTATTTGCACTTATGGCATAGATGACGAGATGATGGTCATTGGCCTTTGTTTTTCATGTGATGATATTGCCATGCTCCCTTTACATGATTTGCGCAATTCATCTACTATGCCATGCCATAATCACATTGTTCCAAATATGCTTAGTTTCGGATGTTGTCAATATTCTCCATGTGATTTTTCCATTAATGCTCATAAGGAGACCCCCATAGTTTCCTCATACATATTAGGAGATTTTGATGCATTCCATACTTTGCATGATTGCCATGATTGCGTGCACCATATGCATTCCATGAATAACAATGCTCTACATATTTCTCGTGATGCATTACACAATTTGAGTCTCCATTATGCTATACATAACAATAAACCTCTCATGATGGATGACATGTTTTTATATCATGCGTCTCATTTATTTGAGCATTGGCTATTTTGTGCTAACCAACACATACACATGCACATCATGATGGATGATGTGTACATATACCATGCACACACAGTTTTTCCCCTGTCTTTGTTTTGTGTAGGTACTCACGTATACTCGTCAACCTCTCAATCCCAAGAGTTGACGAAACGAGCTCTTGAGAGCAATGATGATTTGGGATCTCGTGGACTATCCTTATCACTGTTCCCTTCATGCAAGGACTACGCGCATCTCTTCTACTTGGCTCTCACATGGCTATGTACTATATACCACTTGTTACATTATGCCCATTTTATCGTGTTCACTTCGCATATTATGCCTCTTTACATGATTTTACCATGCAATTGTGACCCTCGCTTGCATTTACCCATGATTCACCATTATACTACTTCTATGTGTATTTGCATTCTTGGTGGAGATACTAGTAGATATTGCCATGATTTCTTTGTGCCCCATGCTATTGATGCTTGTTGTGTTGGGAGAGTCATGATGTCCCATTGCTATTCACATATGGCCTCTCGCCAATACAGTGATGATATTTTTCTCATATCTTGTTTTCATGCTTGTGATATGTCATGTGCATTATTCATTCCCACTATTTACACACATGACATGATTTCCATGATTACCTCTAGTATGTTGCATCTTCGCACTACTAGCTTGCTTGACTTGATTGCTATGATTGCTTTCTATGTTGCATCACCCATGTTCCACTCTTACTCGCTTTCTTGGGTTGATGACATATATGTTCACGTCTCTCACTTGATTTGTCTTAATCATTGTCTCTTGTCTCCATTAGTTGCAACTCTCATATCCACTTGTAGTGAGTGCAACCATGCTATGCTTATTGATCTTGGAGACTTTGACACCTTACTTGTGATGCATGCTTGTTTGTTTGAGCCTAATGCCTTTGGTTGTTATCGCATCATATGCTTACATACCATGCCAAATTCCCTTGTCCATTCTTATGATGCGCATGATGCATGCACTTGTTTGGTATCTTACCACACGAATGATAGGTTTTGCACTTCTGCTAACCTCATTTTTTTTGAGTGTTTGTCATGTTCTTTTGTTTTGAAGGATTCACAAGGTGGTACGAGCACGAGACATTTTGGTTATGAGAAGCATACATGATGCGCAACTCCATCATCCTTGGGAAACTCCTAAATGTGACCTCCTTCCCTTTGAGCCATTCTCACATATGCATATTGGATGGGTCATTCTTTCATTGTTGTCTCCTTCTTCTTGTCTACATGATACATCTATTAGATGGAGAAACGACATTCGAGATGGACCCTATGGACCTTCAAGTTGGGGAGTGCCGTGACATCGAGCTATGGTACAATACCACCCATAACAAATTTGCTTCTTATGCATGGATTGACTCACATTATGATTGCATTGTTGCATCTTGTATTCCCATGTCATACATGATATATGAGCTTGTTCACTTCCTTAGAAAATTTGTTGTGATCTACCTTGATGGCATATTCATACATCATGATCATATTAACCACCATCAATTGCATGATAACATACAAATATTGCACATCCATTGCCATGTTCATGCTCTTGATAAACCATCACACTATGACATCATTTTGCACCGTGGTTGCATTGATCATATTCACAACACATTTGTGTGCACAATGATTTCATTTGCTCCCATAAATGCTTTGCATATCATTCTAGATCATCTTGATAAGCTTCATGCGCTTTGTCACAAACAATCTTGCCGAACGGACTCATACTTACTTAATGGACACTTTGTGTGTGCTAACCATTGTATTTCTGAGTGTCGCTTGTGTTTGCTCTTTTTGCATGTCTATCACTTTGCAGACACCTTGGAGTACTTGGATTGCACCATGTCTTCAACTTCGTCCAACTACAAGTCCATCCACGACAACCGTTTCCATGGTGATGAGGATTATGATCCTAGGTTGGATCTTTCCCAAGGGGGGAGATGATGCAGAGCATCCTACAGTCATCCCCATGTACACTTCAACTACTCCCCAAGCCCCAATTTCACCTACGATGAGAGCTCGAGCATACTCCATTGGACACAAGGTGAACTCTCTCCTTATTAAACTTCCCTCGGACCCACATGAGACATGGCTACTACCTCAAACAAAGACACTTTGTGTGCTTAGGTACCAAGGAACCAACAAGGAGAAGGAATGGTGCAAGATGGACACCAAGATCATGGAGAGGGATTTTCCCAGCACAGAGATAGAGGTACAACCGCCCATGTACCACCCAACTACCGGTCGACCGGTACAACCGCCCATGTACCGCCCAACTGCCGGTCTACCGGTACAACCGCTCGACTACCGCCCAACTACCGGTCCAGCTTCTGTAATCGAGCGGTGCAAGGCCGGTACCGCCCCGGTTTGTCCTCGTAACAGCAGTATGACCGGTAAAACCGCTCCAACCTCCGGTACAACCGCTAGTGACTTTCGAGAACACCTCCAGGAACCAGTACAAGAGCTCCAGGCGGTACAACTGCTACCATGACCGGTACTACCGCTCTGCCTGCGCGCAGTAAGAGGTCAACGACCCATGTAACCCCCAACTTACCCCTTGGACTATATATACTTGTCCCCTATCTCCGTATTAGGGTTAGCTTATATTTGATATAGAGCTTCGCTCATCCACTTGGTACTTCTTCATCGGAGTTCACGACCTCTTCGGAGAAGATCCCCCAAGCGGATTCAAGAACCCATCACGGGAAGACCCTTCAAGACCTCCTCACGGAGAAGACCTTTTGTATTGTCCTTTGTTGACTTTGAATCGTGTATCATTCTTTGTGTTTCGAGGATCTAGCATATGTGTGACCGGATCTTGTTGGTTGACTGAATTCTCTCGTGTTTCCCCTCATGTTCCCCTCATTTTTCCCATTGTGTTCGTCGTGTTCTTCGTAGGATTCCCTCCAATCGTGAAAGACTGGGCACCTAGGGTTCTACCCTACATCAGATACCCTTCCTAGGGTCTATATAAGCCATAGGGTCTAGCCCATAGAGGGGACAAGAACACAAAATCATTCACCTAGCCCTAGAGTTAGACCACACATTACGATCTCGAGGTAGATCAACTCTATACTTGATACATCTTCATCAATATAAACAAGAGCAGGACATAGGGTTTTACCTCCATCAAGAGGGCTCAAACCTGGGTAAACATCATCTCCTCCGTTCCTGTTACCCTCCATCCGAGATCTACAACTCGGGACCCCCTACCCCGAGGTTTGCCGGTTTTGACACCGACACTAGGCGCATGGGCCAAAGGGGCTGGTACGCCTAGCCCATGTAGGGCTGGTGTGCCCACCCTTGAGTCCATGTGGACCCACCGGTGTAGGTGGCCCCACTGTGGGACCCCGAAACCTTCTAGAATCTCCTGATACAAATACGAGAAAAAATGAGCACTTTCCGGAACCCTGAAAACCACTTCCCTTGTATGAAACATTATCTCCGGACCATTCCGAAGCACCTCATGATATCTTAGATCTCATCTGAGACTCCGAACTATCTTTGGTTTCACCATTATGAATATCCCATTACTAGCCTAGCATTACCAAACGTTAAGTGTGTGACCATACGGGTTCGAGAACATGCAGACATGATTGAGACAACTCTCCGGTCAATAATCAATAGGGGGACCTGGATGCCCATAATGACTCCCACACAATCAGCGAAGATATTTATCTGTTTGAACCATAATGTCGAGGATCGAAACAATCTCGTATTCCATTCCCTTTTATCTCGTGATATTCTACTTGCTCGAGATTTGATCGTTAGTATCACCATACCTAGTTCAATCTCGTTATCGACAAGTTCTCTTTACTCGTTCCATAATACAATATCCCTGTGACTAAGCACATTAGTCACATGCTTGCAAGCTACTTAGTATGTTATATTACCGAGAGGGCCTAGAGAAATCACTCCGTCACACGGAGTGACAAATCTCAGTCTTGATCCATGGTACCCAACTAGTAACTTCAAAGATACCTGAAGAGCACCTTTATGATCACCCAGTTACGAAGCAACGGTTGATACCCAAAAGGCATTCTTCCGGTATTAGGGAGTGGTATAATCTCATGGTCTAAGGAATAGATACTTGAAATTGAGGAAGCTATAGCAATTTGAACTTAGTGACACGATTAGATGCTAAGCTTATGATCAGGCCTGTCCATCAGATCATTCTCCTAATGATATGATCTAGTTATTGAATGACAACTCATGTCTATGATTAGGAAACAATAAGCATCTTTAATCAATGAGCTAGTCTAGTAGAGGCTCACTAGGGACACAGTGTTTGTTTATGTATCCACACATGTATTTGAGTTTCCAGTTAATATAATTATAGCATGTAGAATAAACATTTATCAAGAACAAGGAGATATGATAATAATAACTTTGTTATTACCTCTAGGGCATTATTTCGAACAAAATCACCATTTGATATGATAGGGTCCATTGTTCCATCATACTACTCGATATTAATGGGTTTAAACCCTTCTGGGAACTAGTGCTACATCTCCTCGTGTGTGAAGCACATGGGATGGGCGGCTCCTCAGACCATGGTTGTAGCATGGCGAACATCGGACAAAGTTACGTTTCGGTCATGCGTATAATCGCATATATCACCGTTCTTGGCTAACCAAGCCAGGTATCCTGTTTGTCCAATAAGTGGGTGTTCCCTGGATTTGTAAATCGACTGAGATGGAGCCGCTAGCCTTAGAGGAAGCTTCTCTCACATATCGTATTTATTTAGAGGACATGTTGGATCTATTCCTCCTAGATGTCAAGTGGCTTCAAGGATATTCTTTTTTCCACCGGCTATCCTATCTCGGCCCCGACAGGGCGGTCAGGCTATTCGGCCTACTCGCGCTTAGATAGCACATTGACTTCGCCCTCCTCGTCAAGCTCTGGAAGCAAACTTCTTCAGTGGTAAAATTTATTAGCACCAGCCTTTGCACGCTTGTCCTCAAGATCTTGCTCGGCTCCAAGGAGGTCGACCCATCTATCATTAAGTTAGTCATGTTCGGACTTAAGCTGTTGGGTCTTCTGCTTGATGCTCTTGGTCGTGCTGGCAAGCGCCGCATCAATTTCAAATTGAGGTGCCTCAAGGGGCTCCTTAATGACATCGAATTCACCAGGGTCCAGGATTCTATCCTCCTTGGATTCCGGATAATAATTGACATCCTCGGGGTCGTCATCGTCCTTGTTGATCATACCATCGTCATGGTTGTTGTTGCCAGCGCTGGCATCGTTGCCAGAGTTCTGGTTATCAACGCTATCTTGAGCGGCATTGTTATCGGCAGTGTCACCATTTCCGGTGTCGTCTTTGCTTGCCTCGCGTTGTCAGTGTCTCCATTACGGCTGTCTCTACATCGGCGCTTGGGGGGGTTTCCATTGCTTCCTCCATGTAACCACCATGTAGACGTCGTAGGTGGAGGTAGTTGCCCACTTCCTTGTGTTAGGGTGGCAGGCGGTGTTGTAGTATCCGACATCTCATTGACATCTTCATCCATGTTGGCCTCTTCATTGGATGCATATGCTAGAACGTCGGTTAAGTCCTCGACAATAGCGACTAGGTGGGTGGAGGCTGGGTTGAAAATTCCAACCTCTCCGGACATTTCCTAGATCTGATCGTAGACCGAGGTCCAATCGTTGGAGATAGCAAGGTTCTGATTCTAATCTAACATCTCATTCAACAGCACGTTGTCGGCTCCACCCATGTCATGACCGAAGGCCGGGCTTAGCTGAAGTTTTGACGAGGTTCCATCTGACACGGCCTCGGGAGTTTCGTCGTTCAAACTTAATGTCTGGTCCGACGAGGCAGTGTTCGGCTCTGATCACAAAGCCAGATCCGATGAGTGATCTGCGCCATGGTCCTGATCCGAGGTCGGGTTGTCAGTGTCAGCGGGGTCCTCAGACTGGTCTGACACCCAGCCCAAAAATGCAAGCCCGTCACGGGCGACCATAGTGTACGTCATGTTCCCAAACCTGATGGTCTGACCTGGAGCGAAATTCTTGATCTGACCGAGGTTGCGAGTCGCATCGGCGTAGAGCGTGACGCTGCCGAAGACAATAAGTTGTCCATGAAAGAAAATCTTCCCACAACCAATGATGTCGTCGATCCGAAGACCGTCAACATGTTATGACCACACAACGGGATCTGTATGGACCACCAATGTCAGTGTTAAATCTGATAGATCTCGGGTAGGGGGTTGCAAGCTGGTGATTTTAGCTAGATGATAACAGGAAAAAGAGGACAATATGTTTTACCCAGATTCAGGCCCTCTCGAAGAGGTAAAACCTACTCCTGCTCTTGATTATATTTTCTGGATGGAGTACAAAGTACATGATGATCTACCTCGAGATCGTATCATAATATATCTAACTTAACCCTATAAGCTAAACCCCTCGGTTTATATAGGGACCGCGGGTACGTAGGGTTATATGTAGGTCGGATACATCTAGGGATATTATTTTTTAGAACCTACCTAAGAATAAACTTGGTGATGATGTGAACATGTTTTAAAGTGTACGCCAAGTCTTCATAGGATTTCATTTGAGTACGTCGGGAGTCATGATAAACATGCCTCATTTTTCGGTTATCAAGGGGGTCCTCGGCAAGGCCCATGACTGGCAGACCGTCGTGGCTAGCAGGCTTGGGCTTAGGTATTTTCAAACCAGGCATTGTTGAGCCCGCTTGACCCGAGTTATGACTAGATTTAATCATCACTACCTCCTCTCTCCTTTTTTTCTTCTTCCACCTCGCTCTGCCGCCCTCATGTGCCTGCCGCGGATGGAATGGCTAAAAAGTTTGACCATCTTGCTTGCTCATTCCCTAGCTACATCAGATGGTCTCCTGTCTGGCTTTGCTTTGCTTGCCACATATTTTGTTCAAAGGTTAGTTAGCTCAGACTTCATCCGCACACGTTTTGCCTTTTTCAATCGAAGTACAATTTCTGTTCATTTTTTACACAGGTGATCTGATGCATCAAAACAATTACGCTTGCGAGCAAACCCAATAACAATAATCAGAAATCTAGAAGTACGAAGTATATTTAGTGCCTGTTCGGTTTCTCTTCGCTCCAGCGACTCAGCTCCCGGAGTGGAGCAGGCTGCTGCAGCTTTCTACAGAGCAGCTGAAACCTGTAAAGTAGTTTGGGAAGCGTAGAACCCTTTGTCTCGGGCCGCATTGTATATATTGAGGCAAAGCCTTGGTTGACAAGTTACAGAGGAGGAGATCGACCAGGAGGCGATCGACCAGAACAGAAAGATCGACCACGTTAGTCGTTACAAGGGATAGAGAGAAGAAGAGATAGATACAGTTTAAACACTCCTCCTATCCCTATACAATAATTCTAACACTCCCCCTCAATCTAAACCTCAAGCTTTGCTAAGGTTGAGATTGTATTTGAACTCATCTAATCTTCTCACTGTCAAGGGTTTAGTAAACCCATCTGCAAGTTGATCCCCTGTAGGGATGAACCGTATCTCAAGTAGCTTTCGAGCTACCCTCTCTCTGACAAAATGAAAGTCCACTTCAATATGTTTTGTTCGTGCATGGAAGACGGGATTTGCTGAAAGATACGTTGCACCAATATTGTCACACCATAACCGTGCAGCCTTGGGAGCTTTAATTCCAAGCTCATAGAGTAATGTTTGTATCCACATTACTTCAGTTGTGGCATTTGCTAATGATTTATATTCAGCTTCTGTACTTGATCTTGAGACAGTAGCTTGCTTCCTTGCACTCCAAGACACAAGATTAGATCCTAGAAATACAGCAAAACCACTAGTAGATCTTCTGTCATCAGCACACCCTACCCAGTCTGCATCAGAATATGCAGTAACAAGCAAGGAAGAGGACTTGACAATTTGAAGTCCAAGTCCTTGAGAATACTGAAGATACCTTAGAATTCTCTTGACTGCTGTCCAATGAGTAGTTCTAGGAGCATGCAAATATTGACATACCTTGTTCACTGAATAAGAAATATCTGGACGTGTAAGTGTTAAATATTGCAAAGCACCAACAACACTTCTGTAATTTGTTGCATCTTCTGGACCAAGAGCTTCTCCACTATCAACAGTAAGTTTTTCTGAGGTGGAAATTGGTGTGCTGACAGGTTTACAATTCTCCAATCCCACCCTCTTTAGAACATCAGCTGTGTATTTTTCTTGTGAGAGAAGTATGCCATCTCTAACTTGTTTTACCTCTATGCCAAGAAAATAGTGAAGATCACCTAGATCCTTGAGAGCAAATTCAAGTTTTAAATCCTTAAGCAAACAAGTAGTGGCCTCTTGACTTGAACTAGCAACAATTATATCATCAACATAAACAAGCACAAAAACAGTGATATTGCCTTTGCTATAAAAGAATAAGGATGTATCTGCTTTGGATGGTGTGAACCCAAGACGTTGTAACTGCATGCTCAGTCTAGAATACCATGCTCTTGGAGCCTGCTTTAGTCCATATAATGCTTTATCCAACTTACATACATAATGTGGTGTGCTATGACTTTCATAACCTGGTGGTTTCCGCATGAACACTTCTTCCTCAAGAACACCATGAAGGAACGCGTTCTGAACATCTAGCTGTCGTAAGCTCCATCCTCTGGAAATGGCAATGGACAAAACAAGGTGAATGGTAGTTGCTTTAATCACAGGACTAAAGGTATCATCATAATCAATTCCAAACCTTTGCTTAAAACCTTTTGCAACCAACCTTGCCTTGTACCTGTCTATACTACCATTAGATTTCCTTTTTATCTTGTATACCCACTTACAATCAATTATGTTAGCACCACGTTGCGGTGGTACTAAGTGCCAGGTCTGATTTTTTATGAGTGCATTGTACTCATTATCCATAGCTTCCTTCCAATCCTTGCTAGCAAGTCCATCATGCAAATTAATAGGTTCACCAGTAGTGGCAAGGAAGGCACGCTTAGTCGGATTATACTTTATTGTACCATCACTATATTGTTTTTCCTTGACAATACCTGACCGAGACTTGGTGTGTCGACGAGGAGGTGAAGGAGCCACAAAACCGGTTGCTGCGGACTGCGGCACAGGAGATCCAGCAGCGTTGGCGTCATCCACAGAAGATCCAGCATGATGGGTCGGCTCCTGATCCGAGGAGGATGCGGGCTGCTCCTCGTTCTGGAGGCGGATCGGATCGGCCGACGTGGCAGATGGGGAGTCACTCCCCCCACGCTGCGTGCGACAGCCGTATCAGACTGCGCGGGCGAGGATTGGCGAGGCGCACCCGGATTGGCGCCAGGACCCACGCCCGCACCTGGTCTGCTGGGGCCCGTCCGGTCGGTTTGGCGCGACTCGCCTGGACCCGCGCCAGGGCCCGCGCCAGGGCCCGCGTGACCCACCTGGTCGGCTTGGCGTGGCGTGCCCGGAGCCGCCCCTGGACCCGTGCCTGGGCCGCTGTCGCTGTCGCCTGCCAGGAGCAGATCTGCACCGGATCACGAGCCGCCCTGCTCTACATGCTGCCGTGGATCTGCCTGGGATCGCGTGCCGCCCTGCTCTGCATGCTGCTGCGGATCATCCTCCAAGACTGCGCCTTTATCATGTGTGCATATAAAATGACAAGTAGAATCTGTACAAGATCCATTAGAGATGCATTTTTCTGTGGATTTTTGCACATGATCATGATCATTTAATTCACCCCCGTGATCAGGATGTATAGAATAGTCTGGTAGGAGTGCAATTTCTGCACGAAGCAAGGCGTCAGCATTGGGATGAAGAAGGGGAAAAGGGAATAATGTTTCATCAAAGATAACATCACGGGAGATATAGATGCGTCCAGTAGATGGTTCAAGACATTTATACCCTTTATGAAGGTTACTATACCCAAGAAACACACATTGTGTGGAGCGAAACTCTAGTTTGTGACGATTGTATGGACGTAGGTTGGGGTAACATGCACACCCAAATTTTTTTAGAGAGTTGTAGTCTGGCTTTTGGTGATACAATCGTTCTAAAGGAGTTGAATTGCCAATGACCTTACTGGGAAGACGGTTGATAAGATATGTAGCTGTGATGAAAGCCTCATCCCAATACTTGAGGGGCATAGATGCATGAGCTAAAAGAGAAAGACCAACTTCGATGATATGACGGTGTTTGCGTTCAGCAGAACCGTTTTGCTGATGAGCATGAGGGCAAAACACATAATGAGTGATCCCAATGCTGCGGAAGAAGGAGTTGAGCTTTTCATACTCCCCTCCCCAGTCACTTTGGACTAAAATAATTTTCCTATCGAAGTGGCGCTCAACTAGCTTCTGAAACTCTTGGAAGATGGAAAAAACTTCAGATTTATACTTAAGCAAATAAATCCATGTGAACTTGTTGTAACATCAATGAAGCTAACATAATATTTTTTTCGACCAAAAGAATCTCGAGCATGACCCCATACATCACTGAAGATTAATTGTAATGGGGCATGAGACACACTAGTAGACTTAGGATAGGGAAGCTGATGGCTCTTGGCACATTGACATGCTTCACAAACAGACTCATTGTTTGAACTATGTGACAAAGGAAGTTTGTCTTTATTGACTACTTGCCTAACTATGACTGATGAGGGATGTCCTAATCTTTGATGCCACCGCTCGAAAGAGGGCTTGACGATGGAATAGACGCGACGATGCTTGTTGCTAAAAGCTCCGGAGGAGATGGGGTAGAGGCCGCCGACGCATCTACCGTGATAGAGAGGTGCCCTCGTTGCCCGATCCTTAATGAAAAAATAGCGAGGGTGAGTTTCAAATAAAACATCATTATCAGTGGCTAAACGAGACATCGAGGCAAGATTTTTGTCAGCTTGAGGAACATGAAGAACAACCTTAAGAACAAGATCACGTTGAAGACTAGGGGAATTAAGTGAAACTTGACCAATGTGACAAATTTCCATACCTTTACCGCTAGCTGTGTGGATCTGATCATTGCCGTGGTACGTCTCCCGTAGGGCAAGTTGCTCTAACTCATTCGTGACGTGATCGGTAGCACCGGAGTCAACGTACCAGACACCGTCCCCGCCTTGCTCGCGCATAGCTGCTGCAACTAGTTTGGAATCAGGAACGAAGTTTTCATCGTACCGATGCCAGCAATCGATGACCTCATGGCCAGCCTTCTTGCAGAGTTGACACCGAGGGCGAGACCGCGAGGGGGGGTTGCGGCGGCCAGTGTTGGAGTTGAAGCCGCCACCCCCGTGGTTGTTGCCGTAGCCGCCATCGTAGTTGTTGCCGTAGCCGCCACCAGAGCGGGCACCGTCGCCCGAGGAGGCACTATGGCCGCGTCCGCCACCACGGTTAGTCCCCTGGTGACCAAGACCACGACCACGTCCCCTGGAGGCGGAGTATGCAGAGGATTGCCGAAGATCGCCGCCGTGGAGGAGGGTGAGGCGGGCGTCGAAGCTGAGTAGCTGGCTGTGCAGCTCTGGAACCGTGATGGGTTCCACTCGAGCCGCCAGCGCAGAGACGACTGGATTATACTCCATGTCGAGGCCGGCAAGGATCTTGGAGACGATCTCTGGGTCGGAGAGGGTCGAGGCGGTGCAGGCAACTTCATCGGTGAGGGTTTTGATCTTGCCAAGGTACTCTGCCATGGTCAAGTTACCTTTTTTAAGGTTGGTGAGCTCGATGCGGGTGTTGATCGCCTGCGCCTGGCTCTGGGCGATGAACATGGTGTTGATGGTGCGCCACACCTCGGCCGGCGTCTGGAGCGTGGCCACCTGGGACAGAATCTCGCGGGAAAAGGAACCCATCAAGAACCCTTGGAGTTGTTGTTGTTGCGCATACCAGAGGGTGCGGGCGAAGTTGGCGACTTGCTCTTCTTTGCCCTCCTTGGTGATGGTGAGGGTAGCCGGCGGTGGCGGGCTCGTGGGGTCAAGGTGGTGCTCCATCTGAGCACCCTTGATCTGAGGAAGCACGATGGCTTTCCAGAGGAGGAAGTTCCCCCTCGTCAGCTTCTCCTGTGGTGGCGATCCGAGGAAGGTGTTGGTAGCTGTGGATGATGAAGCAAAGGTGGAGGCGGAGGAGGTGGTGGTGACCGCGCCCATGGTGCTAGGTGACATGGAGGCGGAGGTGGTGGACATGGCTCGGTCGCGAACGGTAGCTAGATGCGATCTCTCTTGATCTGATGAGGAAGAGGCTTTGTTACCATGTAAAGTAGTTTGGGAAGCGTAGAACCCTTTGTCTCGGGTCGCATTGTATATATTGAGGCAAAGCCTTGGTTGACAAGTTACAGAGGAGGAGATCGACCAGGAGGCGATCGACCAGAACAGAAAGATCGACCACGTTGGTCGTTACAAGGGATAGAGAGAAGAAGAGATAGATACAGTTTAAACACTCCTTCTATCCCTATACAATAATTCTAACAAAACCGAGCTCCGCAGCTCCGTGGAGTTGAGCGGAGTGGAGAGATTCCAAACAGGCCCTTAGTAACCTATTGCCGCACTAAGAGCAACTTTAGCATAGTAGTCGTATTTGGCAGACCCCATATCACATATGAAGCATGTTCTGTATTGATATGGAGGCTGACGAGCAACGCGCAAATATAGATTCACCAAAAGGCAGCCTTCATCTTCGTGGCATTGCCATCATTTTTTTCTTTATTTTTTTAGGGTTTGTTGAGTTGTACCCTCAGCTGCACCTTCGGTACTATTTGTCGTGCGATTTGGGTGTGCGCGTGTGTGAACTTACATGATACTTTGTGGTCTTCGTGGTTTGATTTATTTATAAAGCGGGGCGAAAGTCTTTTTCGATAAAGGCAGCCTTCACATATTTTTTTCCTTACATGTAGGTTCGGCTTGTCATCGACTACAATGGTCTTTCCCCATAATCAAAAATTCACAACACATTCCATCAATTCGACTTAATCTCTAATAGTTTGGACATAAAATTGGTCTTGTTACCACTTACATTATAGAACAACCGATACCTATTTAAATATAAACTAATTAGCTAATAGTTGTGGCAGCGACATATGGATTCGCTGGCAGGGCCTAGTTTAACCTCGGAAGATGGCCTCGATGCGCTCGTCCGGGGCCAGACATGTTTCGGTGGCGGCGTTGGCGACATTACGGGCCTCGCTGCCCCGAAAGACGGCCTCGTCGCCCTCATCCCAGGCTGGCCATGCTTCGATGGCGATGGCAGGCGCGTGGTCCCAAATCTGTCGCTCCCTTATGCCTCATCCCTCGCTAGCTCAGCAAGGCCCACTTTTCAGTTGCTCCTGGAAGGGGTCCAGGCATCCGGCGGTGGTTTCTGGAACATGCTTTGCAGAGGAAGAGGTGGAATGGAGGCGGGGTAGAGAGATTTGGGAGGCATCGAAGAGGGCAATGGGAGAGAGGGGAGGTAGCAACGGCTTTTTATATGACGTTGGGGCCGTCATTAAGAGGGCGGTTAGGAGGCGATAAGAGGATGCGCTTCATGGTGAGAAAAACGGCCACGCTCACGCCTCTCAATTGCTCAGACATCACCCCTTGACCTGGTCACATGCAAGACAGGAGATGATCTCACGTGGCGTCCATCCGGTGGGCAACCATAGAAATCCGATGGAGCGGGTGTGACATTAATGGACAGGTGGTTGATTGTCGGTGGTGCGTCGGAGGCTGCACAATTTCAAAACCTGACTGTGGCTCAAGCAGGAAGAAGCTGAAACTTCCCTCACACGTTGGCGGTTGGGCTTTGGAGCAAGCTCTATACTGGACTTCCGCAAGCTCCAAATATGGAGACTACGAGACCATTTATTGAGTGAGTTTCATAGCTCCATAAACTATGCCGATCGACACCTATATGACGCCTCTGCTAGACTGTCATTTTGACCTAAAATTGTCATATTGACGGTTATTAAGCGGATCATTATAATATGGCGACTCTACTAGAGTTACTCTAAACAGCTTCTACAAACAATTATGTAAGCTGACTTACTCTAAACAGCTTGTACCAACAATTATGCAAGCTGATATAGATTGGTAAAAGTCAAAGGTTATTATGTCGATCTAGCGACTCATCTAGAGTTGCTCTAAACAGCTTGTACCAACAATTATCCAAGCTAAAAGAGATAGCATCATTTTTATTTCTGAAAACAACATGGCTGTCCTTAAATCAGTTTCTAGAGGAGAGAATCGTAAGTTCAGGATGCAGCAACATTTTCATAGAGACCGAAAATTTTGGTGAAATTTCATTTGAAACGCAGCAAGAAATGGCAGCACTTGTAGTCATTCTCTGCCAGTTCAGCGTCTATAAGAAAGAAAACCACGGTTATTTACACCAGATAAGCTCCATCTTCTAGATTGATAGTTCTCAGATAGTTTCTCTGCTGCTACTGTTTATCACCCACCCATGTCAAGAACTAGACATTAACCAAAAGAGAACTGGGAAAATAACATGATGTATTACGGTGACACGCTGTCGAGCCAAACAACGACTTGCTCTATGGATGGACGCTGCCGAGGGTCAGTGCTGATACACCTGCATGCCGTTTCGAGAACAGACAGCAGCTGCTTCTCATGCTCTTTGCTCCAAATCAGCCTGTCGAAAATCTGCTCTTCCTTGTTCTCAGATTTCATCTGGAGTGCCCAGGAGACCAAGTCCCTGGATCCCTTGACTTTCGACACTTCCACGGGCCGTCTACCAGTGAGAAGCTCAAGCAAGACGACACCGAAGCTGTAGACGTCCCCTTTCGGGGTGGCGATCAGTGACTGGCTGTACTCAGGTGGTATGTAACCCAAGGTGCCAACTAGGTCAGTAGTCACGTGAGTGTCATAGGGCTGTATTAGCCTTGCTAGCCCAAAATCAGCCAGGTGCGCCTCAAAGTTCTCGTTCAGAAGAATGTTGCTTGACTTCACGTCTCGGTGGATGATGTTCGGCTCGCAGTCCTTGTGCAAGTAAGCTAATCCCCTGGCTGAACCCTGAGCAATTTTGAGCCTTGACTCCCATTTCAGCATGTAACCGCCATCCGCTCTCTCGTGCAGCCAGTAGTCCAGGCTACTGTTCTCCATGTATGTGTAGATGAGCAACCTATCATTTCCATGGCGGCAGTAGCCTCTCAGCGTAACGAGATTCTTGTGCTGAGCCTGGGACAGCGCTTCCACCTCGGCACGGAACTCCCTCTCCATCTGCCCACAATCACCAGAAAGTCGCTTCACCGCCGCCTTTGTTCCGTCTGGGAGGTAGGCCTTGTACACGAGACCAAATCCACCACACCCTATAATGTTGGCTTGATCAAAGTTGTTAGTCGACCTAATGAGGTCACTAACAGTTAGCTCCTTGGCAGAATTCTGAAAGAACAGCACTGGCTTTGAGTAGGAATAATATGAATCATGACAAGCGCCCCCAGCGTCGTCTTCATCATCGATAGCACTGGCCTCCGTTTTGGAAATGTTAACCAAAATAACACACAAAACTACTGCAAGTGCCAACCCCATGCAGACTGCCACTCCAAGTATTTCGTTTTTCCTGTTCCTGATGCTTGTTGCAGGCTGTATTTCATTGTTAACATTAGTTTCCCCAGACTGATTCAGGCTACAGGAAATTGACCTGCATAAACCAGGGTTGCCCTCAAAACTGGAGTTTGTGAAGGTGAAGAACTGTCCCCCATTCGGGATCGGCCCAACCAAATGATTGTGAGCCACACTGAACTTAGACAAGAAAGTGAGATCTGTCAGGGACGGTGGAATCGATCCAGTGAGATTATTGGATGACAGATCAAGAACCTCCAAATTCTCCATCTTGGAGAGTGCATCAGGAATGCTCCCAGACATGAAGTTGTTGCTCAGATCCATCACATGTAGCTCCTTCAAATTTCCAAACACAGGCCAGATGGTCCCATTCAGACCATTGTCATTCAAGAACAAGGACGGTGGGAAATTCGAGAGCTGGTTATATTGCCGTCCGCTTGTGCTCCTGTTATGCTTCACATACAATGGCATGCTAGTGAATGCCATACCCTGCGAATTCCTGGCAGTCATAAGGCCCTTCAGCTGTGTCAAACTCTTGGGTACCTCGCCAACCAATGAATTGTTTGAGAGATCCAAGTAGCTCAAGTGGTCAAGCTCACCAATCCACGACGGGATGGTGCCGACCAATTGGTTCCAGGACAAATCAAGCACCTCCAATTTCTTGCACTGAGCCAGCCATTCCGGAACCCTCCCCCTTAGAGCACAATCGCCAAGAGCCAACACCTCCAGGCTGTTGAACCCCCCATTGCCATTTTCAGGCAGCTCCTCACCACCAAAATTCTTGGTGAGAATCAGTGTGGTGAGGTTTTCACATCGGCGCAGCACGGTAAGCGCCCCTGAGATGTTGTGCAAGCTGTTGTTCGACAAGGACAGCATGGAGAGCGACCTGAGACGGCCGTAGTCCTCAGGCAATTGCCCCATCAATTTGTTCTTGGCAAGGCTGAGCGACTTGAGCTTATCGCAATCTGCCAAGCTAACTGGTAGTGTTCCATTCAGGTGGTTTGTTGCAAGGTCAACAGAAACAAGCACTGGCATACCAGAGAAGTTGACATGAGCAATCGGACCGGACAGGGAGTTGTTCCGGAGGTTGAGGTCGCGTAGGGATGACAGCGACGACAGCGACGGCGGTAGCGACCCTGAGAAGTCATTGGAGTGGGCGGTGAAATGCTCCAGCGACGTTAAGTCGCGGAACACGTCCGGGAGCCGGCCAGAGAAGCGGTTGACGGATAAATCCAGCAGGGTGAGGTTTTTTAGCTCGCGGAGGCGCGAGCTCACCTGGCCGGCAAGCCCATTGGAGCCGACGGAGAGCTTCTGCAGTCCAGCGAGGCCGAAGATTGCGGCAGGGAGGGCGCCGGCAAAGGAGTTGGCGCCAAGGAAGAGCTCCTGGAGCGTGGCGGCGCAGGACGGCTGGTTGGCGGACGCGGGGAGCGCGCCGGTGAGGCGGTTGGCGGAGAGGTCGAGCACCCGCAGGGCCGGCGCGCCGGCGCATAGGTCGGGCCCGAGCGCGTCGGAGAGGGAGTTATTCCTGGCATTGAAGGCAACCAGTCCCGGGAGCGCGGAGAGGTCGGGGATCGAGCCGACGAGCAGATTCGCGGAGAGGTCGGCGGCGCGGAGGACGGCGAGGCCCGCGACGGCGGATACGCCGCCGGAGAGCGCGTTGCGGCTGAGGTCGAGCTCCGCGAGCCGCGGGAGGCCGGCAAGGGCGTCCCCCGGGATGGGCCCCGCGAGCCCCCGCCCGGGGAGCCGAAGCCCCGTGACGCGGCCGCCCGCGCCGTCGCAGCGCACGCCTTCCCAGGCGCAGCAGGAGCCGCCGCGACCGGACCACGCGGCGCGGAGGAGAAGGTCCCCTCCGGCGGTGAGGTTCCCGGCGAAGGCCCGCAGCGCGCGGAGGTCGTCCGGGTGGCAGGCCGCCGCCGCCGCCCGGGCCGGCAAGAGAAGCGCGGACAGGGCCAGGAGGAGGAGCGGCAGGGGCAGAAGGCAGCATTTCGCCATGGATTCAGCCTAGCAATTGCAAGAAAGTCAGAGAGAAGCCATCTGAGGAGGGCGGACGGGGAGTGGAGTGGGGAGTAACGCTCGAGTGGTTCGAAGCAGAAGCAGCAGCAATTATGTGATGCGATGCGATGCGATGTGATGTGCGGAGAGGAGAAAGACGCGGCGGAGTAGGCGTGAGTCCAACTCCAGCCAGACTCCAAAGTCCAAAGTCCACTCTACTCCACACTTCCACACACCCACCTCGTAGACAGCAGAAAGGCTTGCGTCCCCGTTCCGTTTCTTTCTCTCTCTTCTCTGGGCGTGAGCTGGTAAACGGAAGAGGGGGGGTTGGCAGCAGCAGTGCCCAGCCCATTAAAAACTACCGCATTGGGGCATCGCGTCTAGCTACGGCTAGATAGCCTGATTGCGCCGGTGTGAAATTGGCCTGGACTTTACTTGCTCGCTATGCTGCGAGCCAGGGGTTTGGGCAAAGGTGGTGTGACTGGATCTTACTCCTTTCATCGGCGTCATCTCGTGTGCTTGTCAATGGTGCAGCAGACCCGATGATCGGCTTAGACAGGGGACCCGCTTTAGCCTTGTTTTGAGAAAACTTCCCATCTATTCATTAATTATAAAGGTAGTACAAGCACTAGGGCGAGCTGAAGGCACGCCGTCGGCATCGCCCCTCCCTCCTCGGAGTCAGGCAAATATTGTTGTAGTAGACAGCCGGGAAGTCGTCGTGCTAAGGCCTTATAGGACCAACGCACCAGAACAACAACCGCCGCTGATGAAGAGAAGCGTTGATCGGAAGGTTCCAACTTGTTGCAGACACATAGGCGTAGACGAACAAATACCGAATCAAGACGGATCCAACGAAGACAAACACCGACCAGATCCGACGAGATCCCCCGCAGACACACCTTCACACGCCCTCCGACGACACTTGAAGCATCACCAGGATGGGGGCTAGGCGGGAGGACCTTATTCCATCTTCAAGAAGCCATTGCCGCCTCGTCTTCTTGCTCATGGCAAAAACCCTAACAAAACTTAGAAAAACACCTAAAAACGGAGCCCTCCCGCCGGCAAGGGCCGAGATCCACCGTGCCTCCATGGTTCAAGGACCATAAGAGACGAGGCGGACCGGCGGCGGCGCCGGCAAGAGGCAGGGAAACCCTAGATGGGAGTCGCATGGGGCAGGATTTCGCCCTTCTTGTTTATCCTAGTTATGGAGACGCTGCAACAACTGCTCGTCAATGCAGTGCAAGAGGGGGTGTTATCCAAGTTCAAAGGCAGGGTGTCGGAGTTCCGCACCTCCATGTATGTCGACGACGTTGCAATATTCCTACAACCCTGTCAGGCAAGAGGTGCTTACTCTCAGATCGATCCTCCGCGCCTTTGGCGACGCCACGGGACTCATAGTTGACTTCGGCAAAAGCATGGTGCTTGCCATCAACAGCCAGAGTTTCTCTGTAGCGGACATGGCCGGACCATTGGGGGTGCCGTGTGGAACCTTCCCTTGCAAATTTCTCGGCCTCTCTCTCTCTCTCTCTCTCTCTCTCTGCAAGTTGCGCAAGATTGACCTCCAGACGCCCACAGATAAGATCGTGGCAAGGCTGGCCGGCTGGAAATTCAAGATGCTTGTGACCGCAGGGCGCCTGGTGCTACTCAACTCCGTCCTATCGGCTTTCACGGTCTATTGGATGGCTGTGCATGAGATGTGAAGGAAAATGCCCTAGAGGCAACAATAAAGTTGTTATTTATGTTTCCTTATATCATGATAAATGTTTATTATTCATGATAGAATTGTATTAACCGGAAACTTAGTACATGTGTGAATACATAGGCAAACAAAGTGTCACTAGTATGCCTCTACTTGACTAGCTCTTCAATCAAAGATGGTTAAGTTTCCAAGCCATAGACATGAGTTGTCATTTGATGAATGGGATCACATCATTAGAGAATGATGTGATTGACAAGACCCATCCATTAGCTTAGCACTATGATTGTTTAGTTTATTATTATTGCTTTCTTTAAGACTTATACATGTTCCTATGACTATGAGATTATATAACTCCCGAATACCGGAGGAACACTTAGTGTGCTATCAAACGTCACAACGTAAGTGGGTGATTATAAAGATGCTCTACTGGTGTCTCCGATGGTGTTTGTTGAGTTGGCATAGATCGAGATTAGGATTTGTCACTCCGATTGTCGGAGAGGTATCTCTGGGCCCTCTCGGTAATGCACATCACTATAAGCCTTGCAAGCAATGTGACTAATGAGTTAGTTGCGCGATGATGCATTACGGAACTAGTAAAGAGACTTGATGGTAACGAGATTGAACTAGGTATGATGATACCGACGATTGAATATCGGGCAAGTAACATACCGATGACAAAGGGAACAACGTATGTTGTTGTGCGGTTTGACCAATAAAGATCTTCGTAGAATATGTAGGAGCCAATATGAGCATCCAGGTTCTGCTATTGTTTATTGACTGGAGATGTGTCTCTGTCATGTCTACATAGTTGTCGAACCCATAGGGTTCGCACGCTTAACGTTCGATGACGATTGGTATTATGGGTTTATGTGATTTGATGTAACGAAGGTTGTTCGGAGTCTCGGATGAGATCACGGACATGACGAGGAGTCTTGAAATGGTCGAGACATAAAGATTGATATATCGGACCATGTTATTCGGACACCGGAAGTGTTCCGGATAGTTTCGGATAAAACCGGAGTGCCGGAGGGTTACCGGACCCCCCTCCCGGGAAGTTATGGGCCTTAGTGGGCCTTAGGGGAGAGAGAGGGCCGCAGCCAAGAGGTGGTGCATGCCCCCCCCCTCCCAAGGGGAGTCCGAATAGGACAAGGGGAGGGGCGCGGCCCCTCTTTCCCTCTCCCTCTCCCTCTCCTTCCTTCTTCTCCTAGTTGGACTAGGAAAGTGGGGAACCTATTCCTACTTGGAGTAGGATTCCCCCCTTGGGCGTTCCTTGTGGTCGGCGGGCCTCCTCCTTCCCTCCTTTATATACGGGGGAGGGGGCACCCCATAGACACACAAGTTGATCTTTAGCCGTGTGCGGTGCCCCCCTCCACAGTTTTACACCTCGGTCATATCGTCGTAGTGCTTAGGCGAAGCCCTGCATCGGTAACTTCATCATCACCGTCGCCACACCGTCGTGCTGATGGAACTCTCCCTCGACCTCAGCTAGATCAAGAGTTTGAGGGACGTCACCGAGCTGAACGTGTGCAGATCACGGAGGTGCCGTGCGTTCGGTACTTGATCGGTTGGATCGCGAAGACATTCGACTACATCAACCGCGTTACTAAACGCTTCCGCTTTCGGTCTACGAGGGTACGTGGACACACTCTCCCCACTTGTTACTATGCTTCTCCTAGATAGATCTTGCATGATCATAGGCAATTTTTTTGAAATACTACATAACCCAAAAGTGGCATCCGAGCCAGGTCTATTTGTAGATGTTATATGCACGAGTAGAACACAAAGAGTTGTGGGCGATAATAGTCATACTGCTTACCAGCATGTCATACTATGGTTCGGCGGTATTGTTGGATGAAGCGGCCCAGACCGACATTACATGACCGCGTCCATGAGACTGGTTCTACCGCCGTGCTTCGCACACAGGTGGCTAGTGGGTGTCTATTTCTCCAACTTTAGTTGAATCAAGTGTGACTACGCCCGGTCCTTGTTGAAGGTTGAAACAGGACACTTGACGAAATATCGTTGTGGTTTTTGATGTGTAGGTAAGAACGGTTCTTGCTAATTCCATAGCAGCCACGTAAAACTTGCAACAACAAAGTAGAGGACGTCTAACTTATTTTTGCAGGGCTTGCCGTGATGTGATATGGTCAAGACATAATGATATATAAATTGTTGTATGAGATGATCATGTTTTGTAAAAGTTATCGACAACTGGCAGGAGCCTTATGGTTGTCGCTTTATTGTATGAAATGCAATCGGCATGTAATTGCTTTACTTTATCACTAAGCGGTAGCGATAGTCATAGAAGCAATAGTTGGCGAGACGACAGCGATGCTTCGATCGAGATCAAGGTGTCAAGTCGGTGACGATGGTGATCATGACGGTGCTTTGGAGATGGAGATCAAAGGCACAAGATGACGATGGCCATATCATATCACTTATATTAATTGCATGTGATATTTGTCCTTTATGCATCTTATTTTGCTTAGTTCGACGGTAGCATTATAAGATGATCTCTCACCAAATTTCAAGGTATAAGTATTCTCCCTGAGTATGCACCGTTGCGACAGTTCGTCGTGCCGAGACACCACGTGATGATCAGGTGTGATAAGCTCTACGTTCACATACAACGGGTGCAAGCCAGTTTTGCACACGCAGAATACTCGGGTTAAACTTGACGAGCCTAGCATATGTAGATATGGCCTCAGAACACTGAGACCGAAAGGTCGAGCGTGAATCATATAGTAGATATGATCAACATAGTAATGTTCACCATTGAAAACTACTCCATCTCACGTGATGATCGGACATGGTTTAGTTGACTTGGATCACGTGATCACTTAGATGATTAGAGGGATGTCTATCTAAGTGGGAGTTCTTAAGTGATATGATTAATTGAACTTTAATTTATCGTGAACTTAGTACAAGATAGTATTTTGCATGTCTATGTCGTTGTAGATCAATGACCCATGATACCGTTCCTTTGAATTTTAATGCGTTCCTAGAAAAAGCTAAGTTGAAAGATGATGGTAGCAACTACACGGACTGGGTCTGTAACAAGGATTGTCCTCATTGCTGCACAAAAGAATTACGTCCTGGAAGCACCGCTAGGTGCAAGACCCGCTGCAGGAGCAACACCAGACATTGTGAACGCTTGGCAGAGGAAAGCTGATGACTACTCGATAGTTCTATGTGCCATGCTTTACGGCTTAGAACCGGGACTTCAACGACGTTTTGAACGTCATGGAGCATATGAGATGTTCCAGGAGTTGAAGTTAATATTTCAAGCAAATGCCCGGATTGAGAGATATGAAGTCTCCAATAAGTTCTACAGCTGAAAATGGAGGAGAATAGTTCTGTCAGTCAACATATACTCAAAATGTCTAGGTACCACAATCACTTGACTCAACCGAGAGTTAATCTTCTGGTTGATAGTGTCATTGACAGAGTTCTTCAATCACTGCCACCAAGCTACAAAAGTTTCATAATGAACTATAATATACAAGGGATGGACAAGACAATTCACAAGCTCTTCGCGATGCTAAAGGCTGCGGAGGTAGAAATCAAGAAGGAGCATCAAGTGTTGATGGTCAACAAGACCACTAGTTTCAAGAAAAAGGGCAAAGGGAAGAAGGGGAACTTCAAGAAGAACGGCAAGCAAGTTGGTGCTCAAGTGAAGAAGCCCAAGTCTGGACCTAAGCCTGAGACTGAGTGCTTCTACTGCAAAGGGACTGGTCACTGGAAGTAGAACTGCCCCAAGTATTTGGCGGATAAGAAGGATGGCAAAGTGAAAGGTATATTTGATATACATGTTATTGATGTGTACCCTTACTAATGCTCACAGTAGTGTCTGGGTATTTTATACTGGTTTTGTTGCTCATATTTGCAACTCGAAACAGGGACTACGAATTAAGCGAAGATTGGCTAAGGACGAGGTGGCGATGCGCGTGGGAAATGGTTCCAAAGTCGATATGATCGCCGTCGGCACGCTACCTCTACATCTACCTTCGAGATTAGTTTTAGACCTGAATAATTGTTATTTGGTGCTAGCGTTAAGCATGAACATTATATCTGGATCTTGTTTGATGCGAGACGGTTATTCATTTGAATGAGAGAATAATTGTTGTTCTATTTATATGAGTAATATCTTTTATGGTCACGCACCCTTGATGAGTGGTCTATTTTTGTTGAATCTCGATAGTAGTGACACAGATATTCATAGTATTGAAGCCAAAGATATAAGTTTAATAATGATAGTGCAACTTATTTATGGCACTGCCGTTTAGGTCATATTGGTGTAAAGCGCATGAAGAAACTCCATGCTGCTGGGCTTTTGGAATCACTTGATTATGAATCACTTGATGCTTGCGAACCATGCCTCATGGGCAAGATGACTAAAACTCCATTCTTCGGAACTATGGAGCGAGCAACAGACTTATTGGAAATAATACATACTGATGTATGTGGTCCGATGAGTGTTGGGGCTGGCGGCGGGTATCGTTATTTTCTGACCTTCATAGATGATTTGAGCAGATATGGGTATATCTACTTAATGAAACATAAGTCTGGAACATTTGAATCTGAAACATTTGAAAAGTTCAAAGAATTTCAGAGTGAAGTGGAAAATCATCACAACAAGAAAATAAAGTTTCTACGATCTGATCGTGGAGGTGAATATTTGAGTTACGAGTTTGGTCTTCATTTAAAACAATGCGGAATAGTTTCGCAACTCACGCCACCCGGAACACCACAGCGTAATGGTGTGTTCGAACGTCGTAACCGCACTTTATTAGATATGGTGTGATCTATGATGTCTCTTACTGATTTACCGCTATCGTTTGGGGTTATGCTTTAGAGACGGCTGCATTCACGTTAAATAGGGCACCATCTAAATCTGTTGAGACGACACCATATGAACTGTGGTTTGGCAAGAAACCCAAGTTGTCGTTTCTTAAAGTTTGGGGCTGTGATGCTTATGTGAAAAAGCTTCAACCTGATAAGCTCGAACCCAAATCGGGGAAATGTGTCTTCATAGGATACCCAAAGGAAACTGTTGGGTACACCTTCTATCACAGATCCAAAGGCAAGATATTCGTTGCTAAGAATGGATCCTTTCTAGAGAACGGGTTTCTCTTGAAAGAAGTGAGTGGGAGGAAAGTAGAACTTGATGAGGTAATTATACCTGCTCCCTTATTGGAAAGCAGTTCATCACAGAAACCAGTTCCTGTGATTACTACACCAATTAGTGAGGAAGCTAATGATAATGATCATGAAACTTCTGATCAAGTTACTACCGAACCTCGTAGGTCAATCAGAGTAAGATCCACACCAAAGTGGTACGTTAATCCTGTTCTGGAAGTCATGTTACTTGACCATGATGAACCTACGAACTATGAGGAAGCGATGATGAGCCCAGATTCTGTGAAATGGCTTGAGTCCATGAAATCTGAGATGGGATCCATGTATGAGAACAAAGTCTGGACTTTGGTTGATTTGCCCGATGATCAGCAAGCCATAGAGAATAAATGGATCTTCAAGAAGAAGACTAACATTGACGGTAATGTTACTATCTACAAAGCTCGACTTGTTGCGAAAGGTTTTTGACAAGTTCAAGGAGTTGACTACGATGAGACCTTCTCACCCATAGCGATGCTTAAGTCCGTCTGAATCATGTTAGCAATTGCCGCATTTTATGATTATGAAATTTGGCAAATGGATGTCAAAACTGCATTCCTGAATGGATTTCTGGAAGAAGAGTCGTATAGGATGCAACCTGAAGGTTTTATCGATCCAAAGGATGCTAACAAAGTGTGCAAGCTCCAGCGATCCATTTATGGACTGGTGCAAGCATCTCGGAGTTGGAATAAACATTTTGATAGTGTCATCAAAGCATATGGTTTTATACAGACTTTTGGAGAAGCCTGTATTTACAAGAAAGTGAGTGGGAGCTCTGTGGCATTTCTAATATTATATGTGGATGGCATATTGTTGATTGGAAATGATATAGAATTTATGGATATCATAAAAGGATGCTTGAATAAGAGTTTTTCAATGAAAGACCTCGGTGAAGCTGCTTATATATTGGGCATCAAGATCTATAGAGATAGATCAAGACGCTTAATTGGAATTTCACAAAGCACATACCTTGATAAAGTTTTGAAGAAGTTCAAAATGGATCAAGCAAAGAAAGGGTTCTTGCCTGTGTTACAAGGTGTGAAGTTGAGTCAAACTCAATGCCTGGCCACTACAGAAGATAGAGAGAAAATGAAAGTCATTCCCTATGCTTCAGCCATAGGTTCTATCATGTATGCAATGTTGTGTACCAGACCTGATGTGTGCCTTGCTATTAGTTTAGTAGGGAGGTACCAAAGTAATCCAGGAGTGGATCACTCGATAGCGGTCAAGAACATCCTGAAATACCTAAAGAGGACTAAGGATATGTTTCTCATTTATGGAGGTGACAAAGAGCTCGTCATAAATGGTTACATCGATGCAAGCTTTGACACTAATCCGGATGACTCTAAGTCACAAACCGGATACATATTTATATTGAACGGTGGAGCTGTCAGTTGGTGCAGTTCTAAGAAAAGCGTCGTGGCGGGATCTACGTGTGAAGCGGAGTGTCATGGTTCTAAGTCTGACGGTAGAATGGGGGGTAGGTATGGAGAGGCAAGATCCTAGCTATGGAGTAGTTGTATACGCAAGGGATTTACGAGTTCAGGCCCTTCTCGGGGGAAGAAACAGCCCTACGTCTCGGAGCCCGGAGGCGGTCGACTGGATTATGTGCGTATGAGTTACAGGGGTGCGAACCCTTTACACCGAGGAGGGGGTGGCTTATATAGTGTCTTCCCGACCCCTCCGGCCCTCAGTTATGCAGGGTTTAAAGTACATAAAGATGGGCATTACTGGTAACGCCTTACATAAAGTGTCATCATGACTATAAAGACTACTTAATTACAGACCGTTTGGATGCAGAGTGGCTCTTGATCTCCTGGTGGTCGAGTGAGTCTTCATGGTCGAGTGTCTTCGAGTCCGTCGAGTGGAATCTCTCTTGGTCGACTGGAAGGTAGCTTCTTTTGAAGATGTCCTTGGGGAGGGTACTTTGGACAGGCCCGTGACCCTACCCTAGGTACATGACTTCATCATTAGCCCCCGAATGGATCGAGGTTTGAGTGAGGAAGGAGTTGATAATCTTTCCGACCTGTTTTTGTGTTCCGAACATGTCTCATCTTGGATCAATAATCTTTTGTAATGATGGCAGCAACTTTTCTTTCAGTCGCCTTGATCCATTCCTTTCTTCTATCGAGTGAACTTTTGAACTTAGTGAACTTCCGAGCGACGGATCGCAGGAAACCTATCGTCTGACAGATTGATCTGCCGTTAGCGGATTTTGTGGGATCCGAATTTTGGGAAGCGCGAAGCGGGGCGGACCGTGGTACTCGGATGGGATAAGGCGTGGACGCCTCGATTTCCGCGCCGCCTTTTTCGCCACGTATCACGCGTGCGCGACTGTTTCGGGATGTGACAGGACCGCCCGGGCCTACTTGTCAGCCACTCGGAAGCGTCCTTATATAAAGCATCGGGCGAGGGTTTTTGAACAGTGCCTTCTCATTCTCCTCTCTGCCCTCTTCGCCTCCGCCCGCTGTGCCTGCTCTCGCCTCCGCCTATCCACTCCTCGCGTGCTTCGTCGGCGACAATGGTGAAGGAGAAGACGGCGGCCTTGGAGCGCGCGAAGAAGGCGACGGTGACGGGGAAAGCAAAGGGAAGAGCGTCCAGTCGGGGCGGATCTTCATCAAGGTCCCGCCTGCCGCAAGGTTGGGTCCAAGGGGATTGGATCCGCTCGACCATCACCGAGGCTGATCTCAATGACCTAGCCAACGAGGGTCTGATCTCCCACGGGTCAGCAAGGCTTCCGGGGACCGAGTGGCAACCGCAGCCACAGGAGGGTGAGTGCGTTCTCCTAGCCACTCATGTAGACCGTGGATTCTCTCTGCCGCCGAGTGTTTTCTTCCGAGGGTTTCTGAACTTCTTTGGGGCGCAACTCCACCATTTCACTCCCAATTCCATTGCCCATCTTGCTGCTTTCGTGTCCATGTGCGAGAACTTCCTGGGTTGTCGACCACACTAGGGTCTCTTTAAGCACATATTCACCTGTCGCTCACAGACGGTGAAAAAGGCGAGTCCGGATGATGAGAGGACTAAGGTTATCCATATGTGCGGGGGTCTTGGGATTCAGATGAGGAGTAAGAGTACTTTCCCGGCCATGACCCTTCTTGAGTCGGTCAGAGGGTGGCAGTCGACCTGGTTCTACTGCCAAGACGAGTCGACGCCGGGGCAGTCGACTGGTCTCCCTCCGTTCTCCATGGACCGAGTGGACAAACCCTCTTCTATGAAGGTGCTTCCTGAGGAGAAAGCTCAGGTAAAAATGTTGATGGAGCGCGTAGTCCAGCTCATTCGGGACGGAGTGACGGGTATGGATCTTCTTGAGGTCTTCCTTAGACGGCGCATCCAACCGCTTCAGTACCGAGGCCACCCGATGTGGCTGTACTGTGGTACCGAAGACACCACTCGGGTCCATCCAGAAGCGGTCGACAACGCCACACTGGAGAGGTGGGTGACTGCAATCACAGGGAATAAGGACAACCCTCGAGGGGCTAGGAGGATCCCACCACTCGACCATACCTACACACCGGACATGGTATGACCACTTATCTCCAATTGTAATCTTGCTTTATTCATTCTGCTTCGCTGCGAATTGGTCGATTGACCTTTGTTTTGTTTTGTTGTCTGACATGCCACCACTGAGTTATACTCGCTGCCCAATGGAGCGCAAACACCGACTGAGGAGGAGGAAGGAAGTGGGGGTGAAAGCCCGGAGGAGTGGGATTCGGATGCTGATGACGATGATGAGGGTGATGACTCTGGTGAGGAGGAAGAGGAGGAGGAGGAGGAGGAAGTTGTACCTCCTCGCTCGGAAAGACGCTCGAAGCTTGTTCATGATCCCGCGGCCGAGCGTGGTAAGGGGGTCGCAACCGTCACGCAGTCGACCAAGCGCCCTCGAACTACTTCTCCGGTGCCGACTGAGAAAGCTCCGAAGCACTCTCGAGTGGCGCCGTCAAAGTCGGCGAAGGTCTTGCCGAAGATGAAGATGGTGATCCCCACTATCTCAGGGTAATGGTGTAACTTGAGTTTGCATGTTCCACATGAACTTATTCTTGGTCGACTCATGAGCTAATCGACTGACTTCTGGAACTGCAGTGCTGCTACTTCTGATACCTCGGTCAGGGCTGAAGATCAGGAGATGGAGGATGCTGTTACTTCGAAACCTGGTATGACTCTTGTAGTTCCGTCTTCAGTCGATTGGCTTCTTGTCTCTAATTTTGATTCTTTTTCTGCAGCTTCATCTAACGTCGTTATCGACCTTCCCGACGACGACGAGGAGGAACCACTGAGGCAGAGAAGGAACAGGAAAGCGTCTGCTGGCAAGGCGACTCAGGACGTGCCAGCACTCGAGACATTGGTCGTGGAGGGAGACAATGTCACTCGGCCTACTGTATCCTTTGCGGTGCCGTTGACGAGTGCTCGTCCTTCATCGTCGAGTGCTGCTCAACCCTCACTTTTCTCAACCCACCATGTCCCAGAAGACCAAGCTAGTGCTGCTAAAGAAGCAATACGCCAAGCGGGGGTCATGATGGAGCAAGTGAAGGCAATCCGAGAAGCCAGCCAGGCAGCCTATGACGCCAGTTCAGCTCTTCAGAGTAATGTTCAGGTCAGTCAGTTACCGCCTGTTCTGTTAGGATATGATATCTGAAAACTCTTCTTTCTGAAATTCCTAGAGTTTGTCCTACACCCACTGGGTGTGTCGATTGAAATTCCGGGTTAGTGGGGGCACACTGAGTGCACCCACTGGGTGTGGTCCCCAAGGCTATGGTGGACTGCTGGCAGTCGACCATAGTCTTTATGTCTTAAGTTTTTTTCCTTACTCGACTAGGTCGAATGGATTCATAGACCGGCCGGGGCACGCTGAGTGCACCCACTGGGTGTAGTCCCCGAGACTGTGGTCGACTGCTGGCAGTCGACTATAGTCTGAAGAACACCTCCCGTTTTTTTTGTTGGTCGCCCGGTCGACTCTAACTGATAAAACTAGTGGGGCACGCTGAGTGCACCCACTGGGTGTAGTCCCCGAGACTATGGTCGAATGTTTGTATTCGGCCATAGTCTTAGAAACGCTATGATTTTTCCTTAGTCACTCAGAAGTGAATTGTCTTTGACATCTGTCGATTGGTTCTTCGTAGAAATCCTGCGACCTTGCGGCTCGTTATACTGAGTTGGAGAACAAACACATCCAGCTCGAGCTTGATCTGAAACTGGCCCAAGAGAACTTAACGAAGGCGAAGGAGGAAGCTAAAGGTATGTTTGGTGAGGCCCTCGACGACTGCCTTTGCCTCTCGTTTGTTTCAGAGTCTGATCTTACTGTAACTTTGCAGACAAAGTGAGGGATGCCCTGAAGAAGAAAGACCTTGACTTGGCTGAGATGCAGAAAGCAGCTTTAGAGAAGACCAAGCTCGCAGATGAGAAGCTGGCTTCAATCACCAAGCTTGAAGAAGAAAACACCAATCTGAAAGCTGCTCTTGATGCTGCCAACAAGGAGGTCAGTCGACTGAAAAGTGATAAGATTGCCCTGAGTGACAAGGTCAGTGAGTTGGTGGGAAAGAAGAACGATCTGGAGGCTTATCTGGGTGGACTCGCCAAGAAGCTATTCCTCATGCTTGAAGGTAATCTTTTGTATCAAACAGACATTTTAACTGTGATCTTTCCATCCGACTGTTGTCTTGACTCGGTGGTTGTGCTTGCAGAATTTTGCCAGAACTTTGAAGAGGAGACTGGTCGACTGGAAATAAACCTGGATCCCATCAACTCTCACATGAAAGATGAAGTTGCCATGAACGTGCTCCGGCTTGAATCTCGCGTTGCTTCTGTCGTCGACTATCTCGCAAGGCTGAAGGTTGCAACTTCTCGCATCGACACAACACTCTGGCCAAGAGAGACGCTCCAGAACGACCCCGAGTCTCTGATGACTCGAATGAACAAGGTCCCAATTCGAGTGCAGGAGTGGAAGAAGTCTTCTGCCAGGTGTGCCGCGGATGTTGCTCTGTCTCTGGTCTGCGTTCACTGCAAGGATGCACGAGAGGACAAGCTGGCGGCCCTTAGGGTGGCTAACACCAAGAAGCACGATTTCCGATCTTTCATGGAGACCTTCATCGCCGCTGCCACTCGGATTGCAGATGGAATCGACCTGGATGAGTTTGTTGCACCTTCCAGCCCTCCGCAAGAGGGGTAAAAAACTTCTGAGCTTGATACTTTAAATTTGCCTCGGTATGCCGAGTGATTTTTGTAACCGACAAACCTTAACAGGCTTAGCGCCTAAGCACTTTCGGTTCTGTTAGGTGTTATCCGAACTCAGATTCGACGTTGAATATGTTTGCATTTGGTTTGAGGTGTCTTTTGCAGGCTAAAGCGAGGCACTCATTGCAATCGACTTGTTCCCCAATACACTTAGGCGAGCACCGGGCTGTAGCTAAGCCCCCGAGTGGGAGGTCTGCTCTCCACTCGGTAGGATTTTCAAAAACTTAGGCGAGCACTGGGCTGCAGTTAAGCCTCCGAGTGAGAGGTCTGCTCTCCACTCGGTAGGATTTTCAAAAACTTAGGCGAGCACTGGGCTGCAGCTAAGCCTCCGAGTGAGAGGTCTGCTCTCCACTCGGTAGGATTTTCAAAAACTTAGGCGAGCACTGGGCTGCAGCTAAGCCCCCGAGTGGGAGGT
>NC_041383.1:405793529-405804662 GCF_002162155.2 Triticum dicoccoides
AGTGAAAGGCTGGATTACCACTCGGTAGGATTTTGTTTAACTTAGGCGAGTACTTGGACTGCAGCTAAGCCTCCGAGTGAAAGGCTGGCTTACCACTCGGTAGGATTTTGTTTAACTTAGGCGAGTACTTGGACTGCAGCTAAGCCTCCGAGTGAAAGGCTGGCTTACCACTCGGTAGGATTTTGTTTAACTTAGGCGAGTACTTGGACTGCAGCTAAGCCTCCGAGTGGAAGGCTGGCTTACCACTCAGTAGGATTTTGTTTAACTTAGGCGAAACGGATTTCGCAGCTAAGCCTTCGAGTGGGAGGCTGGCTCACCACTCGGTTAGGATTTTTTATAGACTTAGGCGAATCAGATTCGCAGCCAAGCCACCCACTGGGGGATTGCTTTATGTGGACAAAAGCAATAACAATTACTGGGAAAATTATAAAGCTCTTGTCTTTGATAAATAAACTACAGAAGTACTTTTATTACAATTCATCCGAGTGTATACTTAAGTGTAAAAGGGGCGGAGAAGCTCCGCGTTCCAAGCTCGGGGCTCGTCGATCTGATGCTCGACATTGTAAAGACGGTATGCTCCATTGTGGAGAACCTTGGTGATGATGAAGGGGCCTTCCCAAGAAGGAGCAAGCTTGTGTGGTTTCTGCTGATCCACTCGGAGAACCAGATCTCCTTCCTAGAAGGTTCGACTCCTTACATTTTTGGCATGGAAGCGACGCAGGTCCTGTTGGTAAATGGTCGATCGGATCAAAGCCATCTCCCTTTCTTCCTCCAGAAGGTCGACCGCGTCCTGCCGGGCTTGTTCTGCTTCAGACTCGGTGTAAAGCTCGACTCGAGGAGCGTTGTGAAGTAGGTCGCTTGGCAAGACCGCTTCAGCTCTGTAAACCAAGAAGAACGGAGTTCTCCCAGTCGACCGATTAGGCGTGGTCCTTAACCCCCAAAGCACAGACGGAAGCTCGTCGACCCATGCACCAGCCGCATGCTTGAGATCATGCATCAAACGGGGTTTCAACCCTTTGAGAATCAAGCCGTTGGCTCGTTCTGCCTGTCCATTCGACTGTGTTTGGGCGACTGAAGCATAGTCGACTCGTGTGCCTTGAGACGTGCAGAAAGTTCTGAATTCTTCGGAATCGAAGTTTGACCCGTTGTCAGTGATGATGTTTTGCGGGACTCCATATCTGAATATCAATTCTCTGATAAAGCTGACAGCAGTACCGGCATCGAGGTTCTTGATGGGTTTGGCCTCAATCCACTTGGTGAACTTGTCGACTGCTACCAGCACATGGGTGAAACTGCTTCTGCCTGTTCTCAAAGGGCCGACCATATCCAACCCCCATACTGCAAAGGGCCAAATGAGTGGTATGGTCTTTAAAGCTGAGGCGGGCTTGTGTGACATATTGGAGTAAAATTGACATCCCTCACACTTATCGACTATCTCCTTTGCCATTTCATTCGCTCCCGGCCAGTAAAATCCGGCTCGGTATGCTTTGGCCACGATGGTCCGAGAAGACGCATGATGACCACAGGTCCCCGAGTGGATGTCGTCAAGGATTATTCGACCTTCTTCCGGCGTTATGCATTTCTGACCAACTCCAGTCGCGCTTTCTCTGTACAGTTGTCCCCTTATCACGGTAAAGGCCTTAGATCGGCGGACGATCTGTCGAGCCTCTTCTTCGTCCTCTAGGAGCTCTTTCCTTAGGATATACGCGATATATGGTACTGTCCAATCAGGAGTGATCACCAATGCTTCCATGATCAGGTCGACCGCCACTGGAATTTCAACTTCAGTCGGATCCATAACACTCTTAGGTTGCGGAGCTTCTTCGGTAAAAGGACCTTCTATGACTGATGGAGTATGGATATGCTCCAAGAACACATCACTGGGGATGGCTTCTCTCTTGGATCCTATCTTCGCCAAATCATCAGCCGCTTGATTTTTTAGTCGGGGTATATGGTGGAGTTCTAACCCTTCAAATTTCTTTTCGAGCTTCCTCAGTGCATTGCAGTATCCAGTCATGGCTGGGCTTCTAACGTCCCACTCCTTCATCACTTGATTGACCACAAAATCTGAGTCGCCATAAACCATAAGGCGACGGACGCCGAGTGAAATGGCCATGCGCAACCCATACAAAAGTGCTTCATATTCTGCTTCATTGTTGGAGGAATCAAAGTGGATCTGGAGCACATATCTGAGCTTATCTCCTCGGGGGGAAACCAAAACTACCCCAGCACCAGAACCATTTAACATCTTAGAGCCATCAAAGAACATGGTCCAATGCTCCGAGTGAACTTGAGTAGGCTGCTGTTGTTCAATCCACTCGGCAAGGAAATCTGCTATAGCCTGGGACTTAATGGCTTTCTTTGCCTCAAATTTGATATCAAGGGGAAGGAGTTCAATCGCCCATTTAGCCACTCGACCAGTTGCATCTCTGTTGTGCAGAATCTCTGACAATGGTGCGTTGCTGACGACTGTAATGTCATGATCAGAGAAATAATGAGCAACCTTCTTCATGGTCATGTAGATCCCATATACGAGCTTCTGATAATGAGGATATCTTTGCTTCGATGGAGTCAAAACTTCAGAGAGATAATACACTGGGCGCTGAACTTTGAAGGTTATCCCTTCCTCTTCCCGCTCGATCGTAAGTACTGTACTGATGACCTGTCCTGTGGCTGCAATGTAAAGCAACAGAGGCTCTTTGCTGATTGGAGCAGCAAGCACCGGATGGGTGGAGAGCAGAGCTTTTAGCTCGGCAAACGCTGCATCAGCTTCTGGAGTCCACTCTAACTTGTCTGCCTTCTTCATCAGTCGGTAAAGAGGTAATGCCTTTTCACCGAGGCGAGAGATGAATCAACTTAACGCGGCCAAGCATCCAGTAAGCTTCTGGACATCGTGCACACGCACAGGGCGTTTCATTCGGAGTATGGTGCCAACTTTTTCTGGGTTAGCATCGATTCCTCGTTCTGAAACGAGAAAACCGAGTAACTTTCTGCCAGGTACTCCGAATGTGCACTTTGATGGATTAAGCTTGATATAGTATCTCCTGAGATTGGCAAATGTTTCAGCTAGGTCAGTCAACAGGTCGGAACCCTTTCGTGACTTGACCACGATATCATCCATGTACGCTTCCACATTCCGACTGATTTGAGTGAGTAAACACTTTTGAATCATTCTCATGAACATGGCTCCGGCATTCTTGAGACCGAATGGCATGGTGATATAGCAGAAGCACCCGAATGGAGTGATGAAAGCTGTTTTGATTTCGTCAGGTCCATACAGACGGATCTGATGATACCCGGAATAGGCATCTAGAAAAGACAATCTCTCGCATCCCGCAGTCGAGTCGACAATTTGGTCGATGCGAGGGAGAGGAAAATAATCTTCTGGGCAGGCCCGATTGATATGTTTGAAATCAATGCACATGCGAAGTGAGTTGTCCTTCTTGGGGACCATGATGACATTGGCGAGCCACTCGGAGTGGTATATCTCTCGGATAAACTCTGCTGCAAGGAGTCGAGCCACCTCCTCGCCAATGCCTTTTTTCTTCTGAACGGCGGACCGTCGAAGATGTTCTTTAACAGGTTTTGCTTTTGAGTCGACTCTAAGGCGATGCTCAGCCAGCCCCGTGGGAACACCCGATATGTCAGCTGGCTTCCATGCAAAGATGTCCCAGTTCTCACGGAGGAACTGGATGAGCGCTTCTTCCTATTTAGAGTCGAGTGTTGTGGAAATATGGGCCGGAGCTGCGTTGGGGTCAGTTGGGTGGATATGAACTGGCTTCGTCTCCCCAGATGACTGGAACGCTGATTCTGTGGCGGGCTTCTTGGCCCGCAACAAATCACTCGGATCTGCATTTTTCTTGTATCCTTCCAGCTCTACCACTGTTATCTGGGCATCCGCAATCTTCGAGCCTTTCCAGAAACACTCTTCTGCCTTCTTCCGGCTGCCAGTGATAGTGATCACACCTTTGGGGCCAGGCATCTTTAGTTTGAGGTACACATAACATGGTCGAGCCATGAAGCGGGCATAGGCTGGTCTTCCCAAAATAGCATGGTAAGCGCTCTGGAAATCCACGACTTCAAATGTCAGCTTCTCTTTGCGGAAATGCTTCGAGTCGCCGAACACTACATCCAGAGCTATTTGGCCGAGTGACTCAGCCTTCTTTCCAGGAATGACTCCGTGAAAACTCATGTTGCTGGAGCTGAGCCTGGACATTGGAATGCCCATTCCCTTGAGCGTCTCTGCATACAGTATATTCAACCCACTGCCGCCATCCATCAATACCTTCGTCAGTTGAGTGCCTTCGACAACTGGGTCGACCACCAGCGCTTGCCTCCCAGGGGTGGCAATGTGAGTAGGGTGATCGGACTGGTCGAACATAATGGGAGTTTGCGACCACCTCAGATAGCTTGGTGTCGCCGGGGCGACCATATTTACCTCACGGTCGATCACTTTGAGTCGACTTTTGCTCTCTACATCAGCAAAAATCATCAGGGTGGAATTGACATGAGGGTACCCTCCATCACTGTCCTCCTTGTCCTCGGCCTTGTCCGACTCCTTCTCTTTGTCCTTGGGCTGTTTTCCTTGAAACTGCTAGATTAAGAGCCGGCACTGGCGAGTGGTATGTTTCGGGTAGATGAAGTTACCCTCTTCGTCTTTCTTCGTGTGGATGTGACACGGTAGATCCATCACGTCATTTCCTTCTTTATCCTTTACCTTCTTGGGGTTCCAAGATCCTTTGGGCTTCCCTTTGAATTTGCCCCGAGTCACGGCCAGAGCCTCTCCAGGAGTACCTGGCTCGGCCTTCTGCTTCTGCTTCCGACTGGAGTTTCCTTTTTCCAATTGACTTGGCTTATACTTGCCACTCCGGAACCTGTCCTCTTCTTCGCCGTTAGCGTATTTGGTGGCAATCTCCATCATTCGACTCAGGGTCATATCTCCAGTTCGACCAAACTTCAGGCTCAACTCTCTGTTCTTGACACCATCCTTGAAGGCGCAGACCGCTTGATGGTCCGACACATTCTCCACGGTATGATGCAAAGTGATCCATCTCTGGATGTAATCTCTTAATGTTTCACTCGACTTTTGTACGCAGACTTGCAGCTCCGTCAATCCGGCCGGTCGCTTGCAAGTTCCCTCGAACGTCCTGACGAACACTCGGGAAAGATCTTCCCAAGTGTAAATGCTTCTAGGAGCTAACTGATTCAACCACGCCCTGGCCGAACCCTCTAGCATGAGTGGCAAATGCTTCATGGACACCTCATCATTACCGCCACCAATCTGTACCACCACTCGGTAGTCTTCAAGCCAAGTTTCAGGCTTGGACTCTCCGGTGAACTTACTTACCCCAGTCGCCAACCTGAAGTTGGGGGTATCACTGCAGCTCTGATGGCTCTGCTAAAGCATTCTGGACCTGAAACATGGACTCGGCTGCTAGTGGGCACATCTCTGTCATGGTCACCTCTATAAGCTCTGTTCTGATCGACCAAACCTTGCACAATGATGGATCTCGCGTCAAATCCTGGTTCTCTGGGGTCGACTGGAGCTCTCCGCCCAACACTGAGCTGGCGCCTGTCATCTTGCTGCCGATGGGCGTTAGACCCGCCTCTCGGGGGAGGAGTGGGCACTCGACGCCTATCATCACGATCAAATCGGTCATCATAGTGGTCCCGCTGGCCTTCACGTCCCACGCGCCTCGGAGGTGACCTTGGGCTGTGAGCCAACTGAACAGTATTCGCAGCGACGGATCGACTGTGGATCCTATTGCGCGACTGTGACACAACTGAATTCTGATTTCCTGCTGCCTCTTCCAGCCTGATCTGCATCAAGCCTCTTCCAACCTCCGACTGAGAGGGCTGAATTGACTCCGCTATACGGGCTGCAGCTGCTAAATTCTGAATCAGGGGCCGATATACCTGAGTGGGTTGCAGAAAGAGCTGACGTCGGCTGGAGTCGGGTACTTGTTGCCGCGCACGCTCGTCGAGTGCTCGCTGGAGGTTCTCCAGTCGAGTGTGTTCAGCCAAGTTGGCCAAACGCGCCTCTTCCAAGGCACAAGCCTCGGGAGTTTCTCCTGCGATAGGAGTATGTAGGGCATCCATGTTCCGGCGGTGAAGATCTTCTCTTTGCTGAGAAGTGAGTGGCTCGGGTTGATATTCTTCATGAGCCTGAGCGGGGTCGCCTCCATCGTCCATCCCGTCGATGCGGGGGAAGCCAGGAGGGCTACGAGGTCCATTGACCATTAGGACCTCCGCCGCTGGATCACTGCTGTCGCACTCGGATGCAGTCTCTACGGAGCCAGTCGACAGATCGAACAGGCCATGGAGAGATTCGTCGGGCTCAATTGCCGCGACTTGGGTGGTGGCCGATTGGCGAGCCACTGTGTGTCTCACCCATCGCTGGAGCCTCAACCGACCGGAGCGCTTGCGCTGGTGGGAGACAGGGAGGGAGGATGGCACAGGAGTCGACCGATATGGGGTCGACGGCTGCCGCAGCAGGACGCTGCGGACACACGCCCGAAAGTGCGTCGCACTGCGGATGGGGAGCGCGTCGATGTCGAGTGGTGCCTCCTGGAGCCAAGCGGAGTCGTCGGCGATGAAAGCGAGCGCACCGAGACGGATCTCGCGGCCCTCGGCCAGAACTCTGCCAGAAACCATGATGAAGGTGATCGGTCAAATTGCAACTTCTCCAAAAAGTCGCTAAGACACCTGCCCCAAGGTGGGCGCCAACTGTCGTGGTTCTAAGTCTGACAGTAGAATGGGGGTAGGTATGGAGAGGCAAGATCCTAGCTATGGAGTAGTTGTATACGTAAGGGATTTACGAGTTCAGGCCCTTCTCGAAGGAAGTAACAGCCCTACGTCTCGGAGCCCGGAGGCGGTCGACTGGATTATGTGCATATGAGTTACAGGGGTGCGAACCCTTTACACTGAGGAGGGGGGTGGCTTACATAGTGTCTGCCCGACCCCTCCGGCCCTCAGTTATGCAGGGTTTAAAGTACATAAAGATGGGCGTTACTGGTAACGCCTTACATAAAGTGTCATCATGACTATAAAGACTACTTAATTACAGACCGTTTGGATGCAGAGTGGCTCTTGATCTCCTGGTGGTCGAGTGAGTCTTCATGGTCGAGTGTCTTCGAGTCCGTCGAGTGGAATCTCTCTTGGTCGACTGGAAGGTAGCTTCTTCTGAAGATGTCCTTGGGGAGGGTACTTTGGACAGGCCCGTGACCCTACCCTAGGTACATGACTTCATCACGGAGTACATAGCTGCTTCAGAAGCAGCAAATGAAGGAGTCTGGATGAAGGAGTTCATATCTGATCTAGGTGTCATACCTAGTGCATCGGGTCCAATGAAAATCTTTTGTGACAATACTGGAGCAATAGCCTTGGCGAAGGAATCCAGATTTCACAAGAGAACCAAACACATCAAGAGACGCTTCAATTCCATCTACGATCAAGTCAAGGAGGGAGACATAGAGATTTACAAAATACATACAGATCTGAATGTTGAAGACCCATTGACTAAGCCTCTCTCACGAGCAAAACATGATCAGCACCAAGACTCCATGCGTGTTAGAATCATTACTATGTAATCTAGATTATTGACTCTGATGCAAGTGGGAGACTGAAGGAAATATGCCCTAGAGGCAATAATAAAGTTGTTATTTATATTTCCTTATATCATGATAAATGTTTATTATTCATGCTAGAATTGTATTAACCCGAAACTTAGTACATGTGTGAATACATAGACAAACAGAGTGTCAATAGTATGTCTCTACTTGACTAGCTCGTTAATCAAAGATGGTTAAGTTTCCTAGCCATAGACATGAGTTGTCAGTTGATGAACGGGATCACATCATTAGAGAATGATGTGATTGACAAGACCCATCCGTTAGCTTAGCACTATGATCGTTTAGTTTGTTGCTATTGCTTTCTTCATGACTTATACATGTTCCTATGACTATGAGATTATGTACTCCCGAATACCGGAGGAACACTTAGTGTGCTATCAAACGTCACAACATAACTGGGTGATTATAAAGATGCTCTACAGGTGTCTCCGATGGTGTCTGTTGAGTTGGCATAGATCGAGATTAGGATTTCTCATTGTCGGAGAGGTATCTTTGGGCCCTCTTGGTAATGCACATCACTATAAGCCTTGCAAGCAATGTGACTAATGAGTTAGTTGCGGGATGATGCATTACGCAACGAGTAAAGAGACTTGCCGGTAATAAGATTGAACTAGGTATGAGGATACCGACGATCGAATCTCGGGCAAGTAATATACTGGTGACAAAGGGAACAACGCATGTTGTTGTGTGGTTTGACTAATAAAGATCTTCTTAGAATATGTAGGAGTCAATATGAGCATCCAGGTTCTGCTATTGGTTATTGACCGGAGATGTGTCTCGGGCATGTCTACAAGTTCTCGAACCCATAAGGTCCGCATGCTTAACGTTCAATTACGATTAATATTACGAGTTTATGTGATTTGATGTAACGAAAGTTGTTCGGAGTCTTGGATGAGATCACGGACATGACGAGGAGTCTCGAAATGGTCGAGACATAAAGATTGATATATTGGACCATGTTATTCAGACACTGGAAGTGTTCCGGATAGTTTCGGATAAAATCGGAGTGCCGGAGGGGTACCAGAACCCCCCCGGGAAGTTATGGGCCTTAGTGGGCCTTATGGGAGAGAGAGGGCCGCAGCCAAGAGGTGGCGCACGCCCCCCGCCCCCTCCCCAAGGTGAGTCCGAATAAGACAAGGGGAGGGGGGGGGGGGCGCGGCTGTCAGGACCCCGACTCGATGCCACATCGATCTAGCATGTAATACCTCATATCGCTTTGCGGCCTCACGCACGGTATCCCCACGGGTGTCGCCTTACCTTTGCCCGGGACCGTTTGCGCATTTTGGCACACGTATATGATGGTGTCGCTAGCATCCATATGATAAAGAGCCCGGGCTGACATGGCTAGTCGTAAACCCAAAGTGGCACTAACTTACAGGGACAGGCATCCATGACCCAGCATCGAATGTGTCGGTCATCAGCGAGTGAATCCAGGCTGTAGCACTGGGCTAACAGGACTCCGGTGAACCGGGCTGTAGCGGGCTAGCAGGACTCCGGTATTCATCGCGTGACATTTCCCCGAAGGGACAGACACAGGATCGAAGAAGGACACATGCCGGCCTGCCTAAGTGTTCCGGAGCAGTAGCAAGCTACCAGGGCTCAGTGGAAGCACTAGGAGACATTTCCCGGTAAGAGAGGCTACTAAGAATAAACAACTAGATAGTCAGATCCCACACATAGCAATACACATTACACGTATGCATAACATGCAAGTATGTGTTGTACAACATGGCATCACAGCATAACTCAACAACTCATATAGATAAAGGCTCGGAAGAGCCGTCACAGCATTATTACAAACAGGGGTCACATGACCCAACAGTCAGAGCAATCAAGCAACAAGCGGAAGCATTACATGTCTGGGTACAGACATCTACAAATGAAAAAGGCTGAAGAGCCTGACTATCTACAACATCCGATCAAGATCGTAGCTGAGGTACTAGCTACTAGTCAAAGTCCACGAGAACACTAGTAAGACCGAAGTCTCCGCTGCAAAAACATAAATAAAGCAACATGAGTACAAAGGTACTCAGCAAGACTTACATCAGATCCTATCGTACATGCATTTGTATCAAGAGGGTAATGTGGGGTTTAGCTGCAGCAAGCCAGCTTTGACTCTGTGGCTATCCTGTTCTATGACTACCAGAAACTCTGGAGGTGAAACAACGTACACGAGTCCACTAATCACCACACAATACACTACTATGGATTCGTCCCCGTCTCCCTACGAGAAGGCCATCCATAGCACTCACACTTGTCTTGAGCATTTTAGAGTATCCACTTCAAGTTGTCTATGTACCATGTAAGCATCCAAGAAGTCCATAACCGCGGACCCGGCTATTCGAATAGATCATGTTAACCCTGCAGGGGTGTACTTCTTCACACACGCTCTCGCCACTTACCGCCATGTACACGTCATGTATCTCGGCAACCTTCAAGCGGAAGCCTGGCGAGGGTGTCGGCCACGACCTGACTAACCACACAAGACTCTAGCCCAGGTTTATCGCCTATTCGGGTTTCATCCGCAAGGAGATCCGGCCGGGGTGTCGCTCACGGCCCCAAACGATGTGTACAGGGTTCCCGAGCCCACCATCCGGGTGCCACTCGGTACACCAGGCCACGTGTGCCTAGTCTGTCCCAAGCCCACCCTGCCGGGTGCCACTTGGTAGAAAAATAGCACTACCTACAAACACCAGAAACTAGTTGCGACTCCTGGACAGAGACCAAGTTGGTTAATAAGTCGAGAGGGGTCGAGTTACCGGAACCCAATGTGTGGTAGTATCGAGTCATTGGACAACATACATAGAACTCAGTGCTTAAGGACGGTTCCAGTGAGACAACCCACCATGTACTCCTACACGGCCTCTCACCGCTACCTTTACCAAATCGTGTTCACACACTTCACTCTCAGCATCAGAACATATCGTAACACCCCAATTCATTCCCAATGAACCAGACCTGACACAACTCTAAGCAATAGCAGGCATAGCATGGTAGGAACACAACAATGGCTTCAATCAACTCCTACACATGCTAGTGGGTTTCAACTATTTACTGTGGCAATGACAGGTCATGCAGAGGAATGGGTTCAACTACCGCAGCACAAAGTAGCAGATGAATCGTTGTTGTCCTAATGCAATAATTGAGAGCAGGAGCGAGAGAGTAGGGTTTTATCGAAATGAACAAGGGGGTTTGCTTGCCTGGTAAATCAACAAGGGAGGCACTGCTTCACAGACAGGTACTCTGGAACGTCTCCGGAGCAGGACCTATCGAGAAGGAACGGTGCCGGCAATCAAAACACAATCATATGCAACAATATGATGCATGAACATGGCATGTAGATGTGATGCTGTTTGAGCTAATGCAACTAGTATTCAATTGATTGAAGTCCATTTGAACAAAAGGTTCAAATGCAACTCCAAAAATAAGTCTCTTAATATGCCATAATGTGTTTTCCCATATTCAGCATGTATAAGTTGGTTTTTCATGCATGAAACTAGTA
>NC_041383.1:405805851-405813795 GCF_002162155.2 Triticum dicoccoides
AGGGCCTGGGGTGCGTGGCCGTCTCCGTGGCATTGGGAGGGAGTCCGGGGAAGCAGGAGGTGGCCAGCAGGGGGGGGAGGTGGCGCGCGCGCGTGCCGGCGAGCGTCGGGCACACGCCCTCGTCCTTCTGTCCGAGGAGGGAGACGACAGAAGGCAGCGGGGGTGGGCTGGCCGCCAGCTGGAGATGGGCCAGGTAAGTGGCCCAGGTAAGTCTCTCTCCCCTTTTCTGTTTTCTTTTCTAATTTTCTGGCATTTGTTTGATTTAATAAATATATTAAATCATTTAATTTTATTATGCCAATTTTTGTAGGGGCTAATGGTATTATTCCAGAGCTCTTTTATAATTGGCATAATTTTTGGATCATATTTCATATATATAGAAATATATTTCCAATGCAAATATTTATCGAATTAATCCAAATGGCCAAAATAAATGTCCATGAGCTCCTAAAAATATTGTTTTGATTTTTATCTCTGTCCAATATTTTCAGAGGGCAACATGAGCATTTTCTTGGACCCTTTTGGAGAAATTTTTATTTGGGTCATTTTCAAAAAATGATTCTGAGGTTTCCACCAATCCTCATTTCAAATTTAAATGAAATTTAAATATGATGCACAAATAGCTAGCTAGTCTAAGTCATACCAGACTAGGGATGTGACAACTCGCCCCCACTTGACAGAATCTCGTCTCGAGATTCAGGGGTCGACGGAAAGAAAGCGGGGTACTCCAGTCGAAAACGATCTTCTCGCTCCCAAGTAGCCTCTCTCTCGGAATGATGAGACCACTGAACTTTGAGAAACTTGATGTTCTGACGTCGGGTAACACGCTCTGCTTGATCAAGAATGCGAACCGGGTACTCTCGGTATGTGAGGTTATCTTGAAGATCAAGCGTTTCGTGGTCCACTCCACGAATAGGATCCGAGAAGCAACGCCTGAGTTGAGAAACGTGGAAGACATCATGGACTCTGGAGAGATGCGGAGGTAGTTCCAACTGGTAGGCAACTTCTCCTTGTTTGGCGAGAATGCGAAAAGGTCCAATGTAACGAGGAGCCAATTTGCCTTTGATACCGAAACGATGGGTACCCTTCAAAGGAGTAACCCGAAGGTAAGCTTGGTCGCCAATTTCATAAGTCATATCCTTATGATGACGATCATACTGGCTTTTCTGACGAGACTGGGCTGTTTTCAAATTCTCACGGATGATGCGAACTTGCTCTTCTGCCTCCTGGATCATATCCGGTCCAAAGAATTGTCTTTCACCGGTTTCTGACCAGTTCAAAGGTGTTCGACATCTTCGTCCATAGAGAACCTCAAAAGGAGCTTTCTTGAGGCTGGATTGATAGCTATTGTTATAAGCAAACTCGGCAAAAGGAAGACATTTCTCCCAATCCATACCGAATGAGATAACGCAAGCTCTGAGCATGTCTTCGAGAATTTGATTGACCCGTTCCACCTGACCACTCGACTGAGGGTGGAAAGCGGTACTGAAGGAAAGATGGGTTCCCATGGCAGTTTGGAAGCTCTCCCAGAAGTGAGAAGTGAAAAGACTGCCACGGTCTGAATTGATCTCTAGTGGAACACCATGAAGTGACACTATTCGAGAAATATATAAGTCAGCGAGCTGACTAGCAGTGATACTCTCTCGAACAGGAAGGAAGTGAGCCACTTTGGAAAGAAGATCAACGACTACGAAGATAGCATTATTCCCTCTCTTGGTCCTGGGAAAGCCGGTGATGAAGTCCATACCAACTTTATCCCATTTCCATTCAGGAATAGCTAAAGGCTGAAGGGTGCCAGCAGGTCTTTGATGCTCTGCCTTAACGCGACGACAAACGTCACATTTAGCAATGAACTCAGCGATTTCTCTCTTCATCCTAGTCCACCAGAACCTCTGGCGTAGGTCCTGATACATCTTAGTACTACCGGGATGAATCGTGAGAGGAGATTCATGCGCCTCCTTAAGGATCAATTGTCGCAGATGTTGATTCTTGGGAACCACCAAGCGATTCTCAAAGAAAACAACTCCACGATCATCCATAGAGAAACATCCACCAACTCCCTTCTTAATGTTTCTCTTGATCCGAGAAATTCCTGTGTCTTGCTTTTGAGCAGCGATAATCCGATCTTCAAGATCAGGTTTCGCCACCAGGGTAGAAAGGAATCCACGAGGAGCAATGTGAAGGTTAAGCTTACAGAATTCCTCATGGAGAAGTGGTTGGCCTTGCTGCAACATGAGATTGTTGCAATAGGATTTACGGCTTAGAGCATCAGCCATGACATTGGCTTTGCCTGGGGTGTAGGTAATCCCTAGATCATAATCTGTGATCAACTCCAACCAACGTCTTTGCCTAAGGTTCAGATCCGGTTGGGTGAAGATATACTTGAGACTCTGGTGATCGGTGTAGATCTCGCAACGTTTACCAAGGAGGTAATGTCGCCAGGTCTTGAGTGCATAGACTACAGCTGCAAGCTCTAGATCATGTGTAGGATAATTCTCCTCATGTGGATGCAACTGTCGAGATGCATAGGCAATCACATGACGATCCTGCATAAGAATGCAACCTAGTCCTTGTCGTGAGGCGTCGCAGTAGATAATAAAGTCTTTAGTGAAATCCGGTGGCACAAGTATGGGAGCAGAAGTCAGGCGTCTTTTCAGTTCCTGAAAACTGTACTCACACTGTGGGGACCACTCGAACTTTTTATCTTTCTTGAGAAGTTCCGTGAGGGGTTTGGCTACTTTGGAGAAGTTTTCAACAAAGCGGCGACAATAGCTGGCTAGGCCAAGGAAACTCCTAACTTGTTTGACTGTTTCAGGTGGAGTCCAATCGAGAACGGCTTGAACTCTCTCGGGATTGACAGCAATGCCCTTACCAGAGATTACGTGGCCTAGGTAGGTCACTTCTGGCAACCAAAATTCACACTTGGAGAACTTGGCATAAAGGCGGTGTTCTCTGAGTTTTTCTAAAACAAGTCTAAGATGTTCGGCATGCTCTTCCTCGTTCTTCGAGTAAATAAGAATATCATCGAGGTAAACCACGACGAACTTATCTAAGTACTCCATGAAGATCGAGTTCATCAAGCGGGAGAATGTGGCTGGGGCGTTGGTTAGGCCAAAGGACATGACGGTGTACTCGTACTGGCCATAACGAGTGACAAAAGCTGTCTTGGGAATGTCCCCGTTTCTGATCTTGATTTGATGGTAGCCTAACCTTAATTCCATCTTGGAGAAGACTGAGGATCCAGCGAGCTGATCATACAGGTCGTTGATCCTGGGAAGCGGATACTTGTTCTTTATCGTGACCAAATTAACGGGACGATAATCTACAACCATCCGGTCCGTACCGTCTTTCTTCTTGACAAAGAGGACGGGGCAAGCCCAAGGAGAAGAACTAGGACGGATGAAACCCTTTTGCAAGGACTCATCGAGTTGTTTCTTAAGCTCGGCTAGTTCTAGGGGTGCCATCTTGTAAGGTCTCCGGGAGATTGGAGCAGTTCCTGGGATAAGATCTATGACGAACTCTACATCTCTGTCAGGTGGAACACCTGGCAGTTCCTCTGGAAAGACATCCGGAAAGTCACGGACTACCGGGATATCTTCAAGGTCTGGAAGAGGGCTGGCATTAAGAGAATAGAGCTGACGCTTTGCAACTCTAGTGGGGACGGTGACTAACTTGCCAGATGGGTGTGTAAGATGAACAGATCTTGTGTAGCAATCAATCTGGGCATGATGAGCTGTCATCCAGTCCATACCCAAGATGATGTTAATATCTGAGGACTTGAGGGCTACAAGTGATGCAAGGAATACAAGTCTGTCAACAAGGATTTCATTACCATGGCTGATTCTGGTGGTCTGCCATCTAGACCCTGGGGTTTGGATTTCAAGCGGAGTTGGCATATCGCAAAATGACATGTCGTGCAAACGAGCATAGCCTTCAGAAATGAAGGAGTGAGATGCTCCAGTATCGAATAGAACTGATGCTGGGTGACAATTGACAAGGAGTGTACCAAGAACGACATCTGGATCATCATGAGCGTCTTTAGCTGAGACGTGATGCACACGTCCACGTTCAGTGGAAACTGACTTGACACTGATCATCTTGCGTGATGGCTTAACACAGCCAACAGTCTTCTCGGGCTGGGGTGGAGCATAACTAGTCTGAGAGCAGTCACGTGCATAGTGTCCTGGCTTCCCGCATGTGAAGCAAGTCCCTGAGGTTGGACGGGGACCCGCACTGACAAGCGGTCTACCAGTAGGCCTGGGTGGAACATACGACTGAGCTGGGGAAGGCACCACATAGGATGACCTCGGTGTATAACCAGAAGGAAGAGCGGAGTTTGGAACCCAAATCCGGCGTTTCTGGGAACTAGAACCGGAGGAGGATCCCAAATCACGGGTGTGCTTACGAGACTCCTCGTAAGTGAGTTGAGCTGTCTCTGCATTGATGGCCTTGTTCACAAGGGCTTGGAATGTATCACAATGATGCAGGTGGAGATCACGACGCAACTTGGGGTTGAGACCCTTCCGGAACCTAGCCTGCTTCTTAGCATCCGTGGACACTTCTTCTGTGGCATAACGGGCAAGGTTCTTGAACTCTCTGCTATAAGCATCAACAGCCATCTTACTCTGGGTGAAACTACAGAACTCTTCTCTCTTGCGATCAATGAGGGCCTGGGGAATGTGATGCTCGCGAAAAGCCTCAGTGAAATCCTTCCAGGTAGGAATCTGGCCAGCTGGAAGCATAGCCTCGTAGTTCTGCCACCAAAGACTAGCAGGACCTTCCAGGTGGTATGTGGCATAAGTGACCTTGTCATCTTCAGCTACGCTCGCGGAACGCAGCTTATGGGTGATGCTACGGAGCCAGTCATCTGCATCGAGTGGCTCGATGGAATGATGAAAGGTAGGTGGGTGCAAGCGAATGAAATCATGAATGGTAGCAGACCCTTTGAACTGATGTGCGGTGTTCTCCTCGATACGTGCCAACAAACGGTTAGACTCACGCTTGTTCCTCTCCATCTCTAGCATGAACTCTGCCAGCGAAGGCTGGTCGGGAGGATTCTCATCCCTACCATCTCCATGGTTCCGGCTACGATTAAAAGAGCTTGATGACATCCTGCGAAACGAAACCCAGGGATGCAATCAACATTAACTATAGACTATAGAATGTAGGACAAGGAATTAATATCACTCGAACTCCTTAGGAAAATTCCGGCAGCATAACGACAGTAAAATGCTCAGAATGAGACATCCTACTAAAAATGGGGTAGTACAACAACTCAACATCACCACTCAAGGTTCTGGGATAGTACTAAACAGACTACACCGGAAATACTCAAAACTGGGGTATGACTCTGATCAACCAGTCCTATGGAACTACGGAGTAGTAACACGTGATCCTGATAGACGGAAGAGAAAGCCTAGTTCCTTAACCCCGTAGGAAAGATAGGATGACTCAGATCAGAAGACCATGAGGTAAAGGAGTAAAAAGAGCCTTACGTTCCATCCCACAATCAATTCCCTTATATAACTAAAGAATTTCTAGACTCAACTTCGACCAGTTTGGCTTGGTAATCCTACAGGCAGTCAAGCTCTGATACCAACGCTGTCAGGACCCCGACTCGATGCCACATCGATCTAGCATGTAATACCTCATATCGCTTTGCGGCCTCACGCACGGTATCCCCACGGGTGTCGCCTTACCTTTGCCCGGGACCGTTTGCGCATTTTGGCACACGTATATGATGGTGTCGCTAGCATCCATATGATAAAGAGCCCGGGCTGACATGGCTAGTCGTAAACCCAAAGTGGCACTAACTTACAGGGACATGCATCCATGACCCAGCATCGAACGTGTCGGTCATCAGCGAGTGAATCCAGGCTGTAGCACTGGGCTAACAGGACTCCGGTGAACCGGGCTGTAGCGGGCTAGCAGGACTCCGGTATTCATCGCGTGACATTTCCCCGAAGGGACAGACACAGGATCGAAGAAGGACACATGCCGGCCTGCCTAAGTGTTCCGGAGCAGTAGCAAGCTACCAGGGCTCAGTGGAAGCACTAGGAGACATTTCCCGGTAAGAGAGGCTACTAAGAATAAACAACTAGATAGTCAGATCCCACACATAGCAATACACATTACACGTACGCATAACATGCAAGTATGTGTTGTACAACATGGCATCACAGCATAACTCAACAACTCATATAGATAAAGGCTCGGAAGAGCCGTCACAGCATTATTACAAATAGGGGTCACATGACCCAACAGTCAGAGCAATCAAGCAACAAGCGGAAGCATTACATGTCTGGGTACAGACATCTACAAATGAAAAAGGCTGAAGAGCCTGACTATCTACAACATCCGATCAAGATCGTAGCTGAGGTACTAGCTACTAGTCGAAGTCCACGAGAACACTAGTAAGACCGAAGTCTCCGCTGCAAAAACATAAATAAAGCAACATGAGTACAAAGGTACTCAGCAAGACTTACATCAGATCCTATCGTACATGCATTTGTATCAAGAGGGTAATGTGGGGTTTAGCTGCAGCAAGCCAGCTTTGACTCTGTGGCTATCCTGTTCTACGACTACCAGAAACTCTGGAGGTGAAACAACGTACACGAGTCCACTAATCACCACACAATACACTACTATGGATTCGTCCCCGTCTCCCTACGAGAAGGCCATCCATAGCACTCACACTTGTCTTGAGCATTTTAGAGTATCGACTTCAAGTTGTCTATGTACCATGTAAGCATCCAAGAAGTCCATAACCGCGGACCCGGCTATTCGAATAGATCATGTTAACCCTGCAGGGGTGTACTTCTTCACACACGCTCTCGCCACTTACCGCCATGTACACGTCATGTATCTCGGCAACCTTCAAGCGGAAGCCTGGCGAGGGTGTCGGCCATGACCTGACTAACCACACAAGACTCTAGCCCAGGTTTATCGCCTATTCGGGTTTCATCCGCAAGGAGATCCGGCCGGGGTGTCGCTCACGGCCCCAAACGATGTGTACAGGGTTCCCGAGCCCACCATCCGGGTGCCACTCGGTACACCAGGCCACATGTGCCTAGTCTGTCCCAAGCCCACCCTGCCGGGTGCCACTTGGTAGAAAAATAGCACTACCTACAAACACCAGAAACTAGTTGCGACTCCTGGACAGAGACCAAGTTGGTTAATAAGTCGAGAGGGGTCGAGTTACCGGAACCCAATGTGTGGTAGTATCGAGTCATTGGACAACATACATAGAACTCAGTGCTTAAGGACGGTTCCAGTGAGACAACCCACCATGTACTCCTACACGGCCTCTCACCGCTACCTTTACCAAATCGTGTTCACACACTTCACTCTCAGCATCAGAACATATCGTAACACCCCAATTCATTCCCAATGAACCAGACCTGACACAACTCTAAGCAATAGCAGGCATAGCATGGTAGGAACACAACAATGGCTTCAATCAACTCCTACACATGCTAGTGGGTTTCAACTATTTACTGTGGCAATGACAGGTCATGCAGAGGAATGGGTTCAACTACCGCAGCACAAAGTAGCAGATGAATCGTTGTTGTCCTAATGCAATAATTGAGAGCAGGAGCGAGAGAGTAGGGTTTTATCGAAATGAACAAGGGGGTTTGCTTGCCTGGTAAATCAACAAGGGAGGCACTGCTTCACAGACAGGTACTCTGGAACGTCTCCGGAGCAGGACCTATCGAGAAGGAACGGTGCCGGCAATCAAAACACAATCATATGCAACAATATGATGCATGAACATGGCATGTAGATGTGATGCTGTTTGAGCTAATGCAACTAGTATTCAATTGATTGAAGTCCATTTGAACAAAAGGTTCAAATGCAACTCCAAAAATAAGTCTCTTAATATGCCATAATGTGTTTTCCCATATTCAGCATGTATAAGTTGGTTTTTCATGCATGAAACTAGTA
>NC_041383.1:405815286-405817851 GCF_002162155.2 Triticum dicoccoides
AGGGCCTGGGGTGCGTGGCCGTCTCCGTGGCATTGGGAGGGAGTCCGGGGAAGCAGGAGGTGGCCAGCAGGGGGGGGAGGTGGCGCGCGCGCGTGCCGGCGAGCGTCGGGCACACGCCCTCGTCCTTCTGTCCGAGGAGGGAGACGACAGAAGGCAGCGGGGGTGGGCTGGCCGCCAGCTGGAGATGGGCCAGGTAAGTGGCCCAGGTAAGTCTCTCTCCCCTTTTCTGTTTTCTTTTCTAATTTTCTGGCATTTGTTTGATTTAATAAATATATTAAATCATTTAATTTTATTATGCCAATTTTTGTAGGGGCTAATGGTATTATTCTAGAGCTCTTTTATAATTGGCATAATTTTTGGATCATATTTCATATATATAGAAATATATTTCCAATGCAAATATTTATCGAATTAATCCAAATGGCCAAAATAAATGTCCATGAGCTCCTAAAAATATTGTTTTGATTTTTATCTCTGTCCAATATTTTCAGAGGGCAACATGAGCATTTTCTTGGACCCTTTTGGAGAAAATTTTTTTTGGGTCATTTTCAAAAAATGATTCTGAGGTTTCCACCAATCCTCATTTCAAATTTAAATGAAATTTAAATATGATGCACAAATAGCTAGCTAGTCTAAGTCATACCAGACTAGGGATGTGACAGCGGCCCCTCTTTCCCTCTCCCTCTCCCTCTCCTTCCTTCTTCTCCTAGTTGGACTAGGAAAGGGGGGAACCTATTCCTACTTGGAGTAGGATTCCCCCCTTGGGCGCGCCCCTTGTGGCCGGCCGGCCGGCCTCCTCCTCCCCTCCTTTGTATACGAGGGAGGGGGGCACCCCATAGACACACAAGTTGATTTTTAGTCGTGTGCGGTGCCCCCTCCACAGTTTTACACCTCGGTCATATCATCATAGTGCTTAGGCGAATCCCTGCGCTGGTAACTTCATCAACACCGTCGCCACGCCGTCGTGCTGACGGAACTCTCCCTTGACCTCAGCTGGATCAAGAGCTCGAGGGACGTCACCGAGCTGAACGTGTGCAGATCGCGGAGGCGTCGTGTGTTCGTTACTTGATCGGTTGGATCGCGAAGACGTTCGACTACATTAACCGTGTTACTAAACGCTTCCACTTTCGGTCTACGAGGGTACGTGGACATACTCTCCGCACTCGTTGCTATGGTTCTCCTAGATAGATCTTGCGTGATCGTAGGCAAATTTTTTGAAATAGTACGTTCCCCAACAAGATGCCGGCGTGGGTGCGCTTGCAGATCGACAAGATTCGGCGCGCATGGCTATGGAAGGGCCAGGAATTCTGTCATGGCGGACATTGCAAGGTGGCCTGGGGGCGTATCTGTAGACCACATGAACTTGGTGGCCTTGGCATCTTGGACCTGCAACGGTTTGGGGTGGCGCTGTGGCTGGTGCGCACGACGACGATGAGGCCATGGATTGGGATGCGTGTTTCGTGTTCCACGCCAAGACGGCCGTTGTTCGCGGCTGCTACTACTGCAATTGTCCGTGACGACAAGATGATTTCTTTTGAAAATTTGTGAACTTTTTATCAATTTATGATTTTTTCCGAATCCGTGAACTTTTTTCCAAATTTGTGAACGTTTTTCAATTATTGTGAACTTCAATATGTGAATTTAAAAAAAAACAGGTATGAACATTTTATGAGTCCACAGACATTTTCCAAATTCTTGATTTGTTTTAATTTTTGTGAACTTTTTTCTAATTGTGATATTTTCCAAGTCTTGAACTTGTTTCAAATTCGTGAATTTTTCTCAAATTCATGAACCGTTTTCCCAAATTTCATGTACTTTTTTCTACCTTAAGAACCCCTTTCATTTTTTTGCACTTTTCGTGAACTTTTTGAGAGTTGTGATTTGTTTTTACTTCGCGAACATGTTTTAATATTTTTTGAATTCACGAGCTTTTTTTTTTGAATTAGCGAACTTTTTCGAATGCATGATCGTTTTTGAATTTTGCAAACTTTTTGCATGTTCGTGAACCTTTTTTATATATGCGAATTTTTCAAATTTGTGAACTTTTCTCTAAGGGTCAATGGCCGAGTCAACACTCAATTGTTCGAGTCAATGGTCTGGGTCAGTCATGTCAACATATGAAACCAAGTCCCTATTACAAAAACATAGATAGGGCGATGAGCGAGCGAGCGAACAAATTCCCTGTTGGGCAGCGGCTCGCTGTGGCGCGCGTGAGTGCTAGCTTAGTTACTCGGGCGCACAAGGCTCTAATTAGGAGGTGTTGCACGCCATCGCATGGTTTCTTTCATGCATAACAAGCACCTACCTATGTGAAAGTACTATTCTACTCGTGCGCTCATATGCATCCTAGTGAATTATGACATAAAAATAGTTATTTTATTTTAAAAAAATCTGATTTTTTAGAATAAACACTGAGGAATTCTTAACATGCGTGCAAGTTTTTATGAAAAATAAACACATTCTAAAATACTTCCCTAAAAAAACAAAATTGATGCTCCAAGAAAGAGACTTTTTGGAGCATCAATTTTGTTTTTCTTAGGAAAGCATTTTTGGAATGTTGTTTCT
>NC_041383.1:405818203-405828902 GCF_002162155.2 Triticum dicoccoides
TTTACTATTTTTTAAATTTGTTTACTATTTTTTTAGGGGAAGACCATCATTCTTAGCTTTATTAAACTCAAGTGACAACTACATCGTTTGTAAGAAACTTAACGATAAACTCCAAGGGTGAATCTAACCAAACCGAAAGCTAGTTTTCACGACCCCAACTAGCTAGCACATGCAATACTACATTAGATTTCCTACTACAAAACTCGACACAAGCTTTCCCGAACTTACTTAATTCTTGATAACAGTCTTCTAGCATAGGGCCATATGAGCTCACGAGCAGAAATTTCATGTCCCGCACCGATGCCCCTTGTCCTCCTATAAATACATATCCTCGTCCTTGTCCACCTTTTATTTTCAGCCTTGTCCTCCTATAAATACATATCCTGCTCCTCATGCCTCTTTTTCATGTACAACACTGTTGACATCAGATTTTGGCACGGAAGAAAACATTATTAAGATGGCCTCAAATGAAGAAGTGCACTATATGAAGAAGTTTCGTATGGTCGACATGATCATCTTTGAAGTTTGGGTCATCACCATCTGATCTTATCTCGAGGACCGAAGTTGCGCTCGAAGCACTAAGATTTGGTATTCAAAGTACTGTTCGGCCGATTACGCATCCAAGACGACCTCATATGAGAAAATGTTCTACACGGATTGTCTTCGTCTCGTCAAAACAGTCGATTTTGATATTAAAAACGTCTTAATTCCAGGTCATGTGCAAAAGTTAGAGCCGGCGGAGTGTGACCCTACCACGAGCAAAACGTGGCGTGCCCAATCAGACACGCATATAGCTGATGTGTGATGGGTAGCATCACTGATTGCCTATTTTGCGTGAGCGGTTCGCCCCTCAGAATTGCTTCAAATCAAAAAATCTTCAACATCAAAGTTCTTCATCTCGTCGAACGGTGAAAATTGCTTTTGGGATCATTTCCATCCGAGATCGTTTACGGCCTCAAAAGTGACCTGCAAGGTGTAGCCAGCTTTTAAACCGAACAGTTTGGGAAAGTTTGGACTCCGAGTTGGACCCAAACTAGGGTTTTGGACATGAATCCAAACCTTTCCTTGCATGGGAAGTCTAGCCGCTTCTTATATACACGACGGTTGACGGCCGATTGAAACGACAACACACAACTGCAAAACCCATCTACTTTTTACCCTAGTTTTACATCTCTCCCTTGTTCTTTCTCTCTCGTTCTTTGTCTTGAAGGGCAGCAATAATCGAGGCTCTAGGGGCGGGCAAACTGACCCAGGGCAGCCCATAGCTGCCGCGTGCCTAGATGGGTCGCTCTCGGGCACGTGGGGTTTTGTGTGCTCAAAAGCGCCCGTTGGATTGCTTGCGTACCGTGCTTCCAGACGGGTCTCCTTCGACGTGAGCTGCAGTACATCACCCTTTGTGTTGGAGGTACAAGGTGACGTATTCATGGGTGAACACACTTTTTGGCACTTCACTGGGGACAAAAGATGAAGAATCATCATCAACCATGTCTAATTTCCCCAAGCCTTCAGAAGTGTATGTTGATAACATCATCAAGCCCAGTCTTGATGAATTATCGAAGGAACATCAACAAGCCCATGAAGCACACAAGAAGCAGCGCAGAGAGGCTTATGAGGAGCTCAAGAAGCATCTTGAGGAGGAGGATTTACAGGTTTTTTTTTGCAAACTTCAAGAAGGACTGTCAAGGCAACATCAGTCCGGTTAGTGAAATCAAGTTACCTCCTCTTCATGAAATACATGTTGAAACCGCGAATTCTTTACTGAGCAATTGGTTGAAATTCAGAGTTACATTAGTAAGGGCAACGATCTAGTGTATAACTCGTTTATAGAGAATGAAAAGGCTAAGAAAAATACACCACAATCATCTAATTAGTATGTTGGTACGATTAGTGGAAACCCTAGTTTTGTTTTACCTATTTCATCGGCACCTCCCATGCAACAACAATACAATTTGCCGTTCAATATATATACTAGCCTGACTAATCAACTTATGGCTCCACCTATATTCCCTAGTACTATTATGAGTGTGCCCAGTGTGGGGTTTCGCCGAATCACCTCGTCACACCACCAATAAGCGCAAGCATGTTTAGCCTTCTGCTGAATTATGGTTCGGCGCCCGTACCAGAAATTGCATCACTAGCTAATACTCATGTTGTTGCTATGTCATTGCCACAAGCATCTTCATCTACCTCAGATCCAATTTTATCCAAACTAATGGAGGATTTGTGTAAGACGTTTCAAGAGTTTGTCGGAACTGAGCCGGAAGTTAAGAGTCGTGTGTACCAAAAACCTTATCTTGAACACTTTGATGCAATTCCATACCCTCAAAGTTATAAGGTTCCTGATTTTGTTAAAATTAGTGGTGAGGGTACGGAAACAACAAGGGAGCATGTTAGCCTATATCTAGCATAGTTGGTGAAACAAGTTCCATAGGAGAATTGAAAGTGCGTTTATTTCCCCTATCTTTAACTAGCACCGCATTTTCATGGTTTGTTGCTTTGCCGCATGGGTCTATTCACTTATGGTCGCAATTAGAGCAAAAGTTTTTTGATCACTTTTATAGCAGCGATAATGAGCTAAAGTTGACACATCTTACATCGGTTAGGCAAAAAAATGATGAATCGGTCACTGATTATGTCAAGAGTGAAAGGATCGATATAGTTGACTAGAGGGGGGGGGGGTGAATAGGCAACTAACAATTTTTAGCCTTTCTTTACCAATTTAAACTTTGCATCAAAGTAGGTTGTCTAGATATGCAACTAGGTGAGCAACCTATATGATGCAACAACAACAAGCACACAAGCAAGCAAGGGATATAACACAAATAAGCTTGCACAAGTAAAGGCACGAGATAACCAAGAGTGGAGCCGGTGAAGACGAGGATGTGTTACCGATGTTCCTTCCTTTTGAGGGGAAGTACGTCTCCGTTGGAGCGGTGTGGAGGCACAATGCTCCCCAAGAAGCTACTAGGGCCACCGTATTCTCCTCACGCCCTCACACAATGCGAGATGCCGTGATTCCACTATTGGTGCCCTTGGAGGCAGCGACTGGACCTTTACAAATAAGGTTGGGGCAATCTCCACAACTTAATTGGAGGCTCCCAACGACACCACGAAGCTTCATCATAATGGAATATGGCTCCGCTGTGACCTCAACCTTCCAGGGTGCTCAGACACCCAAGAGTAACAAGATCCGCAAGGGATCAGTGGGGGGGAATCAAATTTCTCTTGGTGGAAGTGTAGATCGTGGCCTTCTCAACCAATCCCTAGAAAACCAACAAGTTTGATTGGCTAGGGAGAGAGATTGGGCGAAAATGGAGCTTAGAGCAACAATGGAGCTTGGGGATGGAAGAGGTAGTCAACTCGGAGAAGAAGACTCCCTTATAGTGCAAGAACAAATCCAACCATTATCCACTAACTCAGCACGCGACGAGCGGTACTACCGCACCTGGAAAGCGGTACTACCGCACGGGACCATGGTACTACCGCAGGTAACTGCGGTACTACCGCTGGAGCTGCAGGAGCTAGACCAGCCTGTGGCAAGGGCGGTAGAACCTCTGGAGCGGTACTACCGCACCCTCTTGCGGTACTACCGCAAGGCAGGGTTGGTCTAGACTGAGAAGACACGAGCATATAAAAATACATCCGTAGCACCTTCCGTTGAGTTCTGATCCATGCAAAAATCCAACACGGTACTACCGCACCTGGCAAGCGGTACTACCGTGTAGGGCGCGGATGTAAAAATTACATCCGCCCTACAGCCGCTCGAGCAGCTGAGCCTGGCCAGAGGCCACGGTACTACCGCTCCCAAGGAGCAGTACTACCATGAGTACCTGTGGTACTACCACGCCTACGGCCGGTACTACCGCGAGGCACTGCGGTACTACCACTCGGAGGAGCAGTACTGCAGCATGCCCCAAATCAGCAACACTAGGAGTCCTTCAATTTGCAAAGACACGGAGATACGGAGGATGCTCCAAAGAGCCAAAGGAAAGGTGGTGCAAAAGGAACAGACGTGTACGTGTTGATTCCACCCAAACCTTTCCAGCACGGACCCCCTCTTAATAGTACGGCTTTCCTACGACTCAAATTCACCAAAAATAAACATAGAGAAACGTCGCCTTCCATAGTATTCTAGGGGCACCAAATCATTTTGTGCCTAATCATGATATGTCTGAAAAGCTCAATGCACACGATTAGTCCGCAAATGCATTGTCATCAATCACCAAAACAACTAAGGGATAAATATGCCCTTACAATCTCCCCCTTTTTGGTGGACTGATGACAATATGGGATTTGCACGTAGGGATAAGAATAAAACACAGGCAAACCCCACATCTATAAAATATAGACGGGCTCCCCCTAGATGTGTGCTTTCTAGAGAAATGCTTTGGACTGGACGTCACACATACTAGGATCAACAATCCCTCTATACTTTATAGACAAGGCATATCTTGCAACAATATAGCTAACATTAAGCAAGGAGGCAAGATAATAACTATGAGCATAAAGTAAAGGGCACAATATAGCATAGGCTCACGGGCTATGAAAGACAATAAGGTACGCTAGAGTGCATATTTCTTACACCATATGAAAGAGAACCTGGTCTTACAAGCACAAAACAAACCAAAGCAAACGAGGTCCAATGAAACGAAAGCGAAGCGACAAAGCGAAACAACACGACACACAAGACACAAATCCTACACTCTCTCCCCCTTTGGCATCGAGACACAAAAAAGGGCAGAGAGGACACCTACGACACAGGTGGTAGCCCAAGCTGAAGCGATCACTCGTCACGCTCCTCATCGGACTTGGCAGCAGGGATGGGCTCCTCCTCAGATTCAGTCCACTGGTAGCCCTACTTCGTTATCCATTCTGCCTCTGGCATGATGTGCTTCTCGAACCCGCTGTATATCTCCTTGCCAAACGTCCTCAAGATCCTCTTGTCACATCGACGACTCTCCTTGGAATCAACATGGGTCCGGTACTGGCCCTTGGCCTGCATACAGAACAGAACCTTCATTTTGTTCTTCAGCTTCTTAGCCCAAGAAGGCTTAGTAGAGGGAGGAGCATACCCAGCAGAGCTGTCCTCATCCACTTCCTCCTCCTCAATCTCATCCTGATCAACATCCATTCTAGCAGCCTCTACCTCAGCACGAGTAGTAGTGTTAGCCCACTGAGGCTTGATGCGGAGCTTGATGGGGTCGTGACGGATCCAGTCAGGTGCAACAAACTCCTCATCGGGATAGAGCTTCTCTCAAGTCCTCGTGATCAAGAGAAACAGGTAAGGTACATAGATGGGTACCTTAAGGTTGAACACCGCAAATCGTAGCTCGCACCACATGATGTGTGAGATGTCAAGTGGTTGTGTCTGAGCGTGACGTGCCTCCTCACAAATGAGCATCATATCCACGAGATAGGCATACACCTTGTCCTTATCACCAATGTGGGGAAAGAGGGAGTTGCGGAAGATCCGGTGCATGATGTCAAGGAATGGGTTCAGCAACCATGCCTTCTTGCCACTGGGAAGAGTCTTCTCAACATAGAATTGATGAAGCTTGTTCTTGCTAGCGGACTCGGGGTTGGCATGAGGGCGGACACCAACGGGCGTGTTGAGCCTCTCATCAGGCACCTGCAGCAAAGCCATGAAGTCCTTCCATTTAGCAGTCATCTGTTGTCCATTGGTCATCCAAGTCATGGACCGTTCCTCATCAGTATGGAAGTGGACCGAAGCAAAGAACTGGGCCACAATCTCAGGGTCAAAGTCCAGGTGGAAAGAGATCATGTCCTTAATGCCAAACTACTCCACCAGGTCCAAAGCCTCACCAAAATAGTCACGGTGCTTATCCTGCCTCATGTGATTCATGTCAATCCAGTGCACGTCCACGTAGATGTTCTGCTTGGCCTTGATCACATCCAGATAGATAAGATTCTGATGCTTGGTCTAGAACAAATCATTCCCTCTGAAGTTAGCACGAGGATTCACATAGGGGTTGATCCTCCTTCGAGTGACAAACTCAGCAAGTGGTATCTCATCCATGCCCATGGAGGGCTCCTTGTTCTTGGTGGCGGTGGTCTTGGTTCTGCATTGGGGGGCATTGGAGCCCTCTGGAGCTTCATCTTGGTTGCGCAGGCGCTTGGAGCCTGTGTCATGGCTTGGATTTGAACGACGAACAGAGGAACCGGAGCCACCACCTATGACACACAACACAAAAACACGCAAGAGAAGCAAGAAGGATCAATACAAAGGCCACAGCAAAACAAGTGAAACAAGTAGGAATAGCACTGGGTAATTGCCACGTGGAAGATTTTGACATCAACGGTAGTACCGCACGGATGCGCGGAACTAAAATTTTAGTGCTGCTCCAGTCACGGTAGTATTGCGCCAGGATGACACGGTAGTACCGCGCCGGGAGCAGAAGTAAAATTTTACTTCCGCGCCTCACGCGGTAGTACCTCTCCTGAGGAGTGGTAGTACCGTACGAGCGGTAGTATCGCACGGGAAGTGCGGTAGTACCGCACGGGGTCAGATCCGAAACACAAATGGATCTGAGCACAGCCGCGACAACGGAGCGGTTCTACGATTGATCAAATCTACCAAGAGACAACATACCGAATACTATCTCTACGCATTACTACTCTCCTACATCCTACTCTTGCAAAGATTTGGCCTAAAATCTCAAGAACAACATGCATCTCCCCAAAAACCTAGAGACAAAACAACGAACCAAAGAGAGAGGGATTTGGGGAGAAACCTTGTTCCATGGCAAGAGGGCATGGTGGGGAACGATCCCACCAGTCGGAATGCGAGGAGAGTGGCCGGAGACGGAGATCCGGCAAGGTTCTCCGGCGCCGTTCTTGGGCAAGAGAGAGAGAGAGAGAGAGAGAGAGAGAGAGAGAGAGAGAGAGAGAGAGAGAGAGAGAATGAGAGAGAGAGAGACTTCATGGAGAAAAAGAGTTGAATGGGTATGGGGGAGTTGGAACTCCCCCAGCCCGCTCTTAACCCTCACGCGCTTGCGTCTGCGCGGTAGTACCGCGGGTCACCGCGGTAGTACCGCCCGGGCGGAAGTACCGCACACTGGGCGGTAGTACCGCTCGTCCAGTGGCAGTAAAAAATTACTGCCGTGCTGGGTGCGGTAGTACCGTGCGTAGCTCATGTGGTAGTACCGTGGCATGCCACGGTATTACCGCAAACCCAATAAAAAGCATGTTTTGCAAAAGAGAAAAACAACCTTTGCAATAACCTTCAAACGAACAGACACACCAAGAACACACACACAAGGCAACTCAAACACAAGCTCAGCTCGAAGAAAGAAAGACAAAGGACCACAAGGACCAAACAAGCGACACAACCTCTCCAAAGAGAGGGTGGTGGCCGAAGCCACCTATGTTTGAGTCAATTGGTATGGCACCGCGAAGAATTATCCTTGGGCCCATGACCAAAACTCGTCTTTGAAGCACAAGTACCATAAAAAATGGCTAAAGTGAAAGAGTTGATCAATTTATGCATAATGGGGGGAGGGAGAGTTCATTGTGAGAATGTGTGTCGCCCCCGATTCAATCGTACACTAATCATACACGCACACGTGTACGATCAAGATCAGGGAATCACGGGAAGATATCACAACACAACTCTAAAACATAAATAAGTCATACAAACATCATAATACAAGCCAGGGGCCTCGAGGGCTCGAATACAAGTGCTCGATCATAGACGAGTCAGCGGAAGCAACAATATCTGAGTACAGACATAAGTTAAACAAGTTGCCATAAGATGGCTAGCACAAACTGGGATACAGATCGAAAGAGGCGCAGGCCTCCTGCCTGGGATCCTCCTAACTACTCTTGGTCGTCGTCAGCGGCCTGCACGTAGTAGTAGGCACCTCCAGTGTAGTAGGAATCATCGTCGACGGTGGCGTCTGGCTCCAGGGCTCCAGCATCTGGTTGCAACAACCAGGTAGAAGGGAAAGGGGAAAAGAGGGAGAAAAGCAACTGTGAGTACTCATCCAAAGTACTCGCAAGCAAGGAGCTACACTACATATGCATGGGTATATGTGTAAAGGGCCATATCGGTGGACTGAACTGCAGAATGCCAGAATAAGAGGGGGATAGCTAATCCTATCGAAGACTACGCTTCTGGCAGCCTCCGTCTTGCAGCATGTAGAAGAGAGTAGATTGAAGTCCTCCAAGTAGCATCTCCAAGTAGCATCTCCAAGTAGCATCTCCAGTAGCATCGCATAGCATAATCCTACCCGGCGATCCTCTCCTCGTCGCCCTGTGGAAAAGCGATCACCGGGTTGTCTGTGGAACTTGGAAGGGTGTGTTTTATTAAGTATCCGATTCTAGTTGTCATAAGGTCAAGGTACAACTCCAAGTCGTCCTGTTACCGAAGATCGCGGCTATTCGAATAGATTAACTTCCCTGCAGGGGTGCACCACATAACCCAACAGGCTCGATCCCATTTGGCCGGACACACTTTCCTAGGTCATGCCCGACCTCGGAAGATCAACACGTCGCAGCCCCACCTAGGCACAACAGAGAGGTCAACACGCCAGTCTAAACCTAAGCGCACAGGGGTCTGGGCCCATCGCCCCGAGCACACCTGCACGTTGCGTGGGTGGCCGGAAGCAGACCTAGCCTAGTGGTGTTCCAGTCCAATCCGGCGCGCGCCGCTCAGTCGCTGACGTCACGAAGTGCTTCGGCTGATACCACGACGCCGGGATACCCATAACAACTTCCGCGTAGATGGTTAGTGCGTATAGACCAAATGGCTAGACTCAGATCAAATACCAAGATCTCGTTAAGCGTGTTAAGTATCCGCGAATGCCGAACAGGGCCAGGCCCACCTGTCTCCTAGGTGGTCTCAACCTGCCCTGTCGCTCCGCCACAAAGTAACTGTTGGGGGCCGTCGGGAACCCAGGCCCACCTCTACCGGGATGGAGCCACCTGTCCTTTCAGCCCCCATCTCCGAACAGTATCACAGGTAATGTAATAGTGTAAAGTATATGTAGTATTTGCCCGTGATCACCTCCCGAAGTGATCACAGCCCAGTAGTATAGCATGGCAGACGGACAAGAGCATAGGGCCACTGATGGAACACTAGCATCCTATACTAAGCAGTAGGATAGCAGGTAAAGGTAACAACAGTAGTAGCAAGGACAGGCTATGCAGCAGTATAGGATTAACTGAAAGCAGTAATATGCTACACTACTCTAATGCAAGCACTATAGAGAAGAGTAGGCAATATCTGGTGATCAAAGGGGGGGCTTGCCTGGTTGCTCTGGCAAGAGAGAGGGGTCGTCAACTCCGTAGTCGAACTGGGGCATCAGCATCGTCACGGGGTCTACCGAAGAGAAGAGGGGGAGAAACAGTAAATACATAGCAAGCAAGTGCATAACAGGATAACAGGCGGAGCTAGACGTGTTCTAACGCGGTATGAGGTGATACCGGTGAAGGGGGGAAACATCCGGGAAAGTATTCCCGGTGTTTCGCGTTTTCGGACAGATAAACCAGAGGGGGAAAGTTGCGAGTTCGATAGGTTAGAGGGGTGTGGCGGACGAACAGGCTGCGTATCCGGATTCGTCTCGTCGTTCTGAGCAACTTTCATGTTGAAAATAATTTAGTCCGAGTTACGAATTAAAAGATATGATATCCTAAAGATTTTATTAATTTCTAGAATTTAATTAATTATTTAATTTAATTCGAAAATGGAATTATGACATCAGCATGATGTCATGTTGACGTCAGCAGTCAACAGGGGTTGACTGGTCAACCTGACAGGTGGGTCCCACCTATTAGGGACTGTTTAGCTAATTAACAGTAGTTAATTAGGGTAACTAGTTATTACATTAATTAATCTTAATTAGATAAATTAAATAGGATTAATTAAGTTATTTATTTATTTATTTATTTATTTTTATTATTAATTATTTATCTATTATATTTTTTTATTCTTGTTTTTTTATATATAAAAAAACCTTCTCAGGGGGTGGGGCCCCCATGTCATTGGCCTAGGGGCCAAACGGGTGCGGGCGACGGGCGCTGGGCGCCAGCCCGATACGACGCTCGCCCAGATCGACAGAGGGCCGACCATAGGCGCAGCGAGGCCAACCGGGGTTGCAGTGGGGCGCCGGCCAGGGCGGTGGCGTGGTGGCCGGCAGGGGTGGATGCGGGTCGTCGCCGACGAGGTCAAGCGGAGTCGGGCGCAGGGGACGCGAGCAGCCTAGGAGGCGAGGGAGGAGGCAGGCTCGTGGCGGGGAAGGCAGGGGTCATGCGGGAGCAGTGCACGGGGCTGCGGGCGGAGCGGGACGGCAGTGTGGGCGGCATCAGCCGTAGGTGGCACGAACGGCGATGGGCGCGACTGAGCGCGCGGATAACGCTCGGGTGCGCGCGTGCTCACCGCGAGCACGAGCACCGGGCGGCGCGTGCACGACTGCGGGACGGCGCGCGGCGCGGCCCCGAGCGGCGAGCAGGGAACTAGGGAGAGAGAGGAGGGGCGCGGGGGGTTGCTCACGGCGCGGAGTAGGGTTCGGGGCAGCGGGCTCGGCGGAGGTCGGCGAAGTCCGTTGTGGAGGAGGACGGGGACGTCGTCGATGTTGGAGGAGGCAGGCTCGCGGGGAGGTCCGGCGTCGAGCGGCTTCGGGCGCGGGGCGGTCCCGGCCGGGAGGAGGATGAAGTGGCGGAGGAGGTGGCCGGCGAGCGA
>NC_041383.1:405829460-405837210 GCF_002162155.2 Triticum dicoccoides
TGTCGGTGGGGGTGGAAGCGGTGCAGTGAGTGGATAAGGGGAGGGGGGTAGTGGGGCCTGTGGTCAGCTGGGCCGAAGCCCGGGGGGGGGTTCTCTTCTTCTTCTTCCCTTTTTTGTTAGTTTTAGGTTTTAGTTTTTCTGTTTTGTTTTTATTTATTTTCTTTTCTGTTTTAAATCAGTTTAAATTATTTAGACATTTAAAAAAAAATGTATTTACTTCACCACAATTACCTTTGTAATATTTGGCAACCACCGAACATTTTAGTCTTAATTTTTGAAAACTTTTATTGTTATCATAAATTTGAATTTGAATTTCGAACGGCTCTGTGTTATTGCGAGGATAGCAACAGTAACTGAGGTGTCATGGCACGGTTAGCGTGGGTTACTGTAACATGATTATCCGGGCGTCACAATTCTCCTGCACTACAAGAAATCTCGTCCCGAGATTTAAGAGGGGAGTAAGGGGGAAAGTTCTGGTTACGAAATTCTAACGATCCTTCTCGGTCTTGGTTGCTCTTCTCGAAGTGGTCGATCCATAGCGCTGATGTCTTCATTCCTATGCATCAATGCATCATGATGAGGTTGTCGTCCTTTCTTCAGGAACTACATCGTACTTACGATAAAGATAAGGGGTAACTTCTGAAGAACGGACCTTCAAGGTCAACTATCTAGCAGATAACTCAGGGAATGTGGTAGAAAGTAACTCTCGAATAGATACTTAAGAAATTATCGAGAGTAAAGTAAGAAGGTACCATGAGAAGTTTCCAATGGCAAGCAATCGTTCGATGGCCTAATCAGAAGTTGAAAGGGGTTCAGAGCAACAAGAATAAGTATTGCGTCTGATGCCAAAGTTGATGATCTCTTGGAAGGTGGCTCATGAATTACATATGAGGCCACGCGTGAGGAACAACATTGGGTACAGGGGGTATGGAAGAGTCAGGTTTCGATCCTGTGGAACTGTGGGTTATGGGCCCACCATGTGGGTTGAAAGTAGAAAGGTGTTGACAGCTTGCATGGTCATGATAGCAGGGCATGTTAGAGGGTAGCCTGTCAGTTATATGTCAGCAACAATGTTGGTACCAAGGGCGAGGGACAAAGAGAACCTTTTTCCTGCTCGTTGAACGAGGCGGACCAATAGGCAAGGTTCTCATCCATCGGGGGTTACTAGGATGTCGTCAGCAATAGTAACAGGGTCACACTGACAGGGTTGTAAACCGAGGTGTTTACCTAAGCAGGAGAATATTACTGCTTAGATCATATAGATCACAAGAAACATTAACCAAACAAATGGAAAGAAAATAAGATTATCAGATTAAACAAAACAATGGAAAGGAAAATGTGTTTAAACACAAATTTCAGGGGTATGTCCTTCCCAAGGACAAGCAGAGCATGATATTCTTGATAGGATATAAAGTAGAAAACCCTTTTAGGTAAGGGAAGAGAAATTTCATGACATTATCCATACATCTGTGTTTGGATAATTGAGCAGGAAACAATTAGCATTGGGCTTCAATATTCTTGTTGAAAATCGGAGTACCATGGGCATGCTTCGAGATAGCATTGACAAGGTCTTCAAGCAAAGGTTAGACTTTGGATACAAAGGATCCATCAAAAACAACTTATAGAATAAGCCTTACAATTTCCTCATGGAAGAATGGATAACCTTGCTAAAAAGGAAACTATAACAGTAGGTCCTTCGGCCAGGTGTGCTGGGCATGACATCACCTTACCGGGTCATAAAAGACCAGTGTTATAACTCTTGGAAAAATGTTCCAACCATCATATCTGACCGAGAATCAGACCTGATCGGTGTTAGGATACCTCAGACTCAGGATGCCCGAAAAGATAAGGTGCGACACAAATTGACGAGATGACATTGTAAAATTCTCGGGAAATGAACTATGGAAGCGAGTTCCGAAACAAGAGTTCATCAGTAAACCAACGAGAGGATGAGGAGGTGGATGATGGAATCAACGACAATTCCCCAAGGTTTCCAATAAGATGGATTTCCACAGTTATGTGAACAAGGGGATAACAATTGTCAGATCAAATGATACAATGATGTATGTTCGAGGAAAACATCCACAATTAAACTTGCTTGACAGGTGCACCCGAAATATGGGGATGGGTTGCACGATAAATATTAAGACGGCGACTTAATGAACAAAAGAATTAAAATGAATCAATCGACCATTCACTTCAAAGTAATAGGGTTGCTAGGAATTTTGAATTCACACATCATAGTTCAATTGTCGGTATTCCGGTTAGAAACAACACGGGGACCAAGAAAGAATGGTGATGATGAGAAGTATCACTATACCAAGAATTCTTAAGAGGTGGAGTAATCCTCATGACATTCTTGTCATAGAAGATGGTAATACTCCAAGCTAAAGAAGAACAAATGTTGGATAGTAAGGATCTCAAGGTATAACACGAAACACGAACAAGTTTGTGTTGAACGGAAGGCAATAAAGTGGTCGATCATAACACCAATCATCGAGGGCAAGGATGGTATTTCTCATCATGAATTCAATTGATATCCTGGATGAGCTCAGAATGTTGATGATCACGACACCTTTGTCGCGAGAGTTCATGAAGATGTAATCGATCAGCGACGACATCAAGTCAAAGTAATGATGAAGTGAAAGGTTATTGGAACCAAGGGTACGACACAAACTCGAAACCAAGCTTGTTGTTCAAGGCGAAATGATATGACGATGAGGATCGACGTAAGGTTAGTTCATCGTCGAAATTTGTGCTCCGAGAAGAAGGACCGGGTAGCACAGTTAAAATCATCACGACAATGATATAGCCAAACAGGCTAGGAATGGCGTGATCGGGTACAAACTCATACTTATAGAAGCTTACTGAAGAGTTGTTGAACCGTAGTGCGGACTCGGTTCAGTTATCGGTGTCTTTGAGTGTTTAATAACTCAGAGCCCGTGAAAAATTGGAATCAGCGGGAAGGTAGCACTTGATAAAGAACTCATAAGAAGTTATGCAGTTCCATGATAATCTCGAGATACCAAGGGGTAATACTCGACGACAGATCCAAGTAGAGGTTGGACTGGGGTATTGCTCTATAGAAGACAAGTGCTTAAACTTGCACAGGAAATGGTATTTAAAGGAGGACATGGTCGGAACCACGATTGCAAAGGATCAATTCACCAATACCAAAGGATATTATATCAAGGAAATAGTTACAAGAAGCTTCCTTGATAGGATCTACATCGTGTCCATGGGCATGAACACAAAGTTCAAGGTCAACTCCCACTTCTTTAATGCATAACCTTCATTCACCTCTCGTATTTCGAAAATGACATTAGTTGTGAAAGTTTTACCAGGTGCAATACCAGATAAGTTTGACCCGTGAAATCTTTCGGGTTCACACAGATTAGGGAAGGCATAGGTTCAACCCATCAGGGCATCTTAGGAACATATACCACAAACTTCGGAGTAAATAATACAAGCTCGAAAGTAGAGCATTGTTCAAAAGAAGATGATACAATTTACCAAAGGCATTATATACCCATGTAAAGGCTCACAAGGTTATTCAATATGAAGGACACTGTCGGATAATAATCCAACCAAGGATATAGCGGTCCATAAAAGATCTGATGTGAGTATCGATACTCAACCAGAGGAAGAAGAATGCACGGGCATCATATTATAGAACATCTGAATAATTTGATGCTTAGATAACAAAGGAATTACGATTTCCAAAACAAAGCATCAGAAGTTGTCGCTCTGATCAAGGATGGATAAGTTGGATAGACCAGAGTCACAATTGACGACCAATAGTTTGGTCGAGAACCAGCTCATCTTCAAAAATGATGTCTGAGCCAGAAAGATAATTTAGAAGAGTTGATAGATGATTGTGTGCATTCGCACACATGTTGAATCAATAGGATCAAAATGACGGTGTCAAAAGATACTAGTGAATATTGCTAGATATATGGGAAGCATCCATAATGCAAGTAGACAAGTATTTGCAGAGCAATAAAGCTGCTAAGGATTTTCAGAGGATTGAATAGTATTTCAAAGACTTTTGTGAAACACATGAACAACTGGGGATGAGCGGATACTCGACAAGTGCGAGGATTTATTTGAAGGGGTATTCATGTGGCAAAGAACTGCTAGGCAGTAGGCACAAAGTATTCTCGGAACAATAGAGAAAACTTCGGGGTATCTTGTAATAACAAGATCAATGGGGGATGATCGTAAGAATGGCAAGTGTAAGTAGTTATCCATACGGATTTATCGGTGGTCGGGAATAGAAAAAGTGATGGGCACAAAGTCTCGAGAGAATATCAAAGAGTATCTCCGAAATCTTCTGGTGCAGTCGGTGATCATCTGGACTGAAGGGCCTCTCCGGGAGAAAGTATTTTCGAGAACCTAAAGTTAGATTTTAGTAAAAAAAATCGCTTAACCCGAATAGAAGAGAGTTCAGAATCCCAGAGTAAAGGTTGAGGAGTAAAAGATCCTAGTACCACCCAATGGCGACGTGGGCCCGTAAGGCACACAGCCATGTTAGTAAAAGTTTTGTAATGTCTAGACTCGACTTCGGCCAAGGAGTTGGGAAGGGGGATACCTACAGGCAGTCGACTCTGATACCAACTTGTGTCGCCCCCGATTCAATCGTACACTAATCATACACGCACACGTGTACGATCAAGATCAGGGACTCACGGGAAGATATCACAACACAACTCTAAAACATAAATAAGTCATACAAGCATCATAATACAAGCCAGGGGACTCGAGGGCTCAATACAAGTGCTCGATCATAGACGAGTCAGCGGAAGCAACAATATCTGAGTACAGACATAAGTTAAACAAGTTGCCATAAGATGGCTAGTACAAACTGGGATACAGATCGAAAGAGGCGCAGGCCTCCTGCCTGGGATCCTCCTAACTACTCTTGGTCGTCGTCAGCGGCCTGCACGTAGTAGTAGGCACCTCCAGTGTAGTAGGAATCATCGTCGACGGTGGCGTCTGGCTCCAGGGCTCCAGCATCTGGTTGCGACAACCAGGTAGAAGGGAAAGGGGAAAAGAGGGAGAAAAGCAACCATGAGTACTCATCCAAAGTACTCGCAAGCAAGGAGCTACACTACATATGCATGGGTATATGTGTAAAGGGCCATATCGGTGGACTAAACTGCAGAATGCCAGAATAAGAGGGGGATAGCTAATCCTGTCGAAGACTACGCTTCTGGCAACCTCCGTCTTGCAGCATGTAGAAGAGAGTAGATTGAAGTCCTCCAAGTAGCATCTCCAAGTAGCATCTCCAGTAGCATCGCATAGCATAATCCTACCCGGCGATCCTCCCCTCATCGCCCTGTGGAAAAGCGATCACCGGGTTGTCTGTGGAACTTGGAAGGGTGTGTTTTATTAAGTATCCGATTCTAGTTGTCATAAGGTCAAGGTACAACTCCAAGTCGTCCTGTTACCGAAGATCGCGGCTATTCGAATAGATTAACTTCCCTGCAGGGGTGCACCACACATCCCAACACGCTCGATCCCATTTGGCCGGACACACTTTCCTGGGTCATGCCCGGCCTCGGAAGATCAACACATCGCAACCCCACCTAGGCACAACAGAGAGGTCAGCACGCCGGTCTAAACCTAAACGCACAGGGATCTGGGGCCATCGCCCCGAGCACACCTGCACGTTGCGTGGGCGGCCGGAAGCAGACCTAGCCTAGTGGCGTTCCAGTCCAATCCGGCGCGCGCCGCTCAGTCGCTGATGTCACGAAGTGCTTCGGCTGATAGCACGACGCCGGGATACCCATAACTACTCCCGCGTAGATGGTTAGTGCGTATAGACCAAATGGCCAGGCTCAGATCAAATACCAAGATCTCGTTAAGCGTGTTAAGTATCCGCGAACGCCGAACAGGGTCAGGCCCACCTGTCTCCTAGGTGGTCTCAACCTGCCCTGTCGCTCCGCCACAAAGTAACAGTCGGGGGCCGTCGGGAACCCAGGCCCACCTCTACCGGGATGGAGCCACCTGTCCTTTCAGCCCCCATCTCCGAACAGTATCACAGGTAATGTAATAGTGTAAAGTATATGTAGTATTTGCCCGTGATCACCTCCCGAAGTGATCACAGCCCAGTAGTATAGCATGGCAGACGGACAAGAGTGTAGGGCCACTGATGGAACACTACCATCCTATACTAAGCAGTAGGATAGCAGGTAAAGGTAACAACAGTAGTAGCAAGGACAGGCTATGCAGCAGTATAGGATTAACTGAAAGCAGTAACATGCTACACTACTCTAGTGCAAGCAATATAGAGAAGAGTAGGCGATATCTGGTGATCAAAGGGGGGCTTGCCTGGTTGCTCTGGCAAGAGAGAGGGGTCGTCAACTCCGTAGTCGAACTGGGGCATCAGCATCGTCACGGGGTCTACCGAAGAGAAGAGGGGGGAGAAACAGTAAATACATAACAAGCAAGTGCATAACAGGATAATAGGCAGAGCTAGACGTGTTCTAACGCGGTATGAGGTGATACCGGTGAAGGGGGGAAACATCCGGGAAAGTATTCCCGGTGTTTCGCGTTTTCGGACAGATGAACCAGAGGGGGGAAGTTGCGAGTTTGTTAGGTTAGACGGGTGTGGCGGACGAAGAGGCTGCGTATCCGGATTCGTCTCGTCGTTCTGAGCAACTTTCATGTTGAAAATAATTTAATCCGAGTTACGGATTAAAAGATATGATATCCTAAAGATTTTATTAATTTCTAGAATTTAATTAATTATTTAATTTAATTCGAAAATGGAATTATGACATCAGCATGATGTCATGCTCATGTCAGCAGTCAACAGGGGTTGACTGGTCAACCTGACAGGTGGGTCCCACCTGTTAGGGACTATTTAGCTAATTAACAGTAGTTAATTAGGGTAACTAGTTATTAGGTTAATTAATCTTAATTAGATAAATTAAATAGGATTAATTAAGTTAATTAATCAATTAATTAATTAATTAATTAATTAATTATCTATTTTTTTATTATTCTTGTTTTTTTATATATAAAAAAAAGTTCTCGGGGGGTGGGGCCCCCATGTCATTGGCCTAAGGGCCAAACGGGTGCGGGCGACGGGCGCTGGGCGCCAGCCCGATACGGCGCTCGCCCTGATCGACAGAGGGCCGACCATAGGCGCAGCGAGGCCAACCGGGGCTGCAGTGGGGCGCCGGCCAGGGCGGTGGCGCGGTGGCCGGCAGGGGTGGATGCGGGTCGTCGCCGACGAGGTCAAGCAGAGTCGGGCGCGGGGGCGCGAGCAGCCTAGGAGGCGAGGGAGGAGGCAGACTCGTGGCGGGGAAGGCAGGGGTCGTGCGGGAGCAGTGCATGGGGCTGCGGGCGGAGCGGGACGACGGTGTGGGCGGCATCAGCCGTAGGTGGCATGAACGGCGACGGGCGCGACGGAGCGCGCGGATAACGCGCGGGTGCGCGCGTGCTCACCGCGAGCACGAGCACCGGGCGGCGCGTGCACGACTGCGGGACGGCGCGCGGCACGGCCCCGAGCGGCGAGCAGGGAACTAGGGAGAGAGAGGAGGGGCGCGGGGGGTTGCTCACGGCGCGGAGTAGGGTTCGGGGCAGCGGGCTCGGCGGAGGTCGGGGAAGTCCGTTGTGGAGGAGGACGGGGACGTCGTCGATGTTGGAGGAGGCAGGCTGGCGGGGAGGTCCGGCGTCGAGCGGCTTCGGGCGCGGGGCAGTCCCGGTCGGGAGGAGGATGAAGTGGCGGAGGAGGTGGCCG
>NC_041383.1:405837712-405873748 GCF_002162155.2 Triticum dicoccoides
TGCGGCGGGGTGGCGTCGAGCGGCGTCGGTGATGGCGTCCTCCTCCTCGATCCTGATCCAATCGGGGAGAGGAGGGAGGAGATATTTCGTGAGCGGGGGAGAGTGAGGTGTCAATGGGGGTGGAAGTGGTGCCGTGAGTGGATAAGGGGAGGGGGGTAGTGGGCCGGCCGGCTGGGCCTAGTGGTGGCCCAGTTGGGGCCTGTGGTCAGCTGGGCCGAAGCCCGGGGGGGTTTCTCTTCTTCTTCTTCTTCCCTTTTTTGTTAGTTTTAGGTTTTAGTTTTTCTGTTTTGTTTTTATTTATTTTCTTTTCTGTTTTAAATCAGTTTAAATTATTTAGACATTTTAAAAAAATGTGTTTACTTCACCACAATTACCTTTGTAATATTTGGCAACCACCGAACATTTTAGTTTAATTTTTGAAAACTTTTATTGTTATCATAAATTTGAATTTGAATTTCGAACGGCTCCGTGTTATTGCGAGGATAGCAACAGTAACCGAGGTGTCATGGCACGACTAGCGTGGGATTACTGTAACGTGATTATCCGGGCGTCACAGAATGATACTCCCCCTATGTCCATGCCTACACCTAAACAAGATAACAAGTTGAGTATGGTGGGGTGTGCAAGGGTTCAAGCTACATTACTCGAATCAATGATATTTAGCTCATGCCTTAACTCGTCAAATCTTGCTTCATCCAAGGGCTTTGTGAAAATATCTGCAAGGTTATCATGAGTGTTGACATAGTTGAGCTCGATCTCCCCTTGCCTAATGTCATCCTGGATGAAGTGATACCGAATCTCAATATGCTTCGTCTTGAAGTGTTGAACCGGGTTGAGAGAAATCTTGATGGCACTTTCATTGTCACACCAAAGAGGCACTTTGTCACAATTGACACTGTAATCCTTTAAAGTTTGCCTCATCCATAGAAGTTGTGCACAACAACTATCAACGGCCACATACTACGCTTCAGTGGACGAGAGAGACACACAATTTTGCTTCTTGGAAGACCAACTCACCAAAGAGCAACCAAGGAATTGGCACCCTCCGGAAGTTGACTTCCTATTCACCTTGTCTCCCGCGCAATCGGTGTCCGAATAGCCTACAAGGTTGAAGCTTGCTCCTCTTGGGTACCATAAGCCAAAGTTTGGGGTATGAGCCAAATATCGAAAGATCTGCTTGACCGCCACAAAGTGGATTTCCTTAGGTGTGGCTTGAAACCATGCACAAATTCCCACACTCAACATGATATCCGGTCTATATGCACAAAGGTAAAGCAAGGAGCCAATCATGGAGCGATATGCCTTTTGATCCACCGCTTTACCATTGGGATCTATGTCAAGTTGGCATTTGACGGGCATTCGAGTGGAAGCTGGCTTGACATCACTTAGGTTGAATCTCTTGAGCATGTCTTGAGTGTATTTGGCTTGGTTGATGAAGGTCCCTTCTCTTCTTTGCTTGACTTCGAACCCGAGAAAGAACTCCAACTCTCCCATCATGCATATCTTGAACTTTGAGGTCATGAGAGTGGCAAATTCCTCATTGAAAGCTTTGTTAGGGGAACCAAAGATAATATCATCAACATATAGTTGGCACACAAACAACTCCCCTTTGACCTTCTTAGTAAAAAGAGTGGGGGTCGATTTTCCCAATTTCAAACCCACGATCTTGCAAAAATTCGGTAAGGTGGTCATACCATGCACGTGGGGCTTGTTTAAGGCCATAGAGTGCCTTGTCGAGTTGGTACACATGATCGGGGAAATAGGGATCCTCAAACCCGGGGGGTTGTTTGACATACACCAACTCATTAATAGGACCATTAAGGAAAGCACTCTTCACATCCATTTGTTGCAACTTGAAATTATGATGAGAAGCACAAGCAATCAACAAACGAATAGATTCAAGGTGAGCAACGGGAGCAAAGGTTTCACCATAGTCTATACCCTCGACTTGGGAGTAGCCTTGTGCTACCAAACGAGCCTTGTTGCGGACTATAATTCCATGAGCATCTTGCTTGTTCTTGAATATCCACTTGGTTCTAATGACATTATGGTTCCCGTTGGCCTTGGCACCAATCTAAACACCTTGTTGTGCTCGAAGTTGTTGAGTTCTTCATCCATGGCATTAAGCCAATCCGGATCTTCGAGCGCCTCATAGACCTTTTGGGGTTCAACGCAAGAGACAAACGCGTGATGTTCACAATAGTTTGCCAATTGTCTACGAGTGCTTAGCCCTTTTTGTAAGCTTCCAAGCACATTTGTCATGAGATGACCCTTGGTAGAGAGCTTGGATGCAATCTTGGCGGCACGACGCTCCAATTCCTCCTCGGGTGTGAGTTGAGGAGCGGTTACTTGATCATCTAGAGCGTCGTCTTGAGTTAGTTCTTGATCTTGAGCTTGCTCTTGATCTTGAACTTGCTCGGAGGAGAGAACTTGACCATGGGCATCACTTCGTGGTTCAATGCCGTCTTGAGGTTGATCTTGCCCTTGGTCTTGTTCATGAGGTTGAGGTCCTTCACTTTGTTCTTCGGAAGCGTGTGGGACTTGGGTTGGTGATGGTTCCACTTGAGTGGAACATTGTCCTTCTCCTTCGGCCACAAGGGGTTCCTCAATGGGCAGGATAAAACCAACACCCATTCTTCTTATGGCTTGGGGAGGAATTTCATCACCTACATCACAAGTGACACTTTGCTCCACTTGGGAGCCGTTATTCTCATCAAACTCCACGTTACACGTCTCCTCAATACGTCCTGTGGACTTATTGAGGGCACGGTAAGCATGAGAGTTTGTAGCATAACCAACAAATATGCCCTCTTGAGCTCTAGCCTCAAATTTGGACAAGTGAACACCTTTCTTGAGAATGAAACACTTACACCCGAACACCCGAAAGTACTTGAGGTTGGGCTTGTTACCGGTGAGTATCTCATATGGAGTCTTGTTCAAGCCTTTGCGGAGATAGAGCCAATTGGATGCATGACATGCGGTGTTGATGGCTTCGGCCCAAAAGTTGTATGGCGACTTGAACTCCACCATCATGGTCCTTGCCACGTCCATCAATGTCCGGTTCTTCTTCTCCACTACACCATTTTGTTGAGGGGTGTAAGGTGCGGAATATTGATGCTTGATCCCCTCATCACTAAGAAACTCATCCAAGATGTAGTTCTTGAACTCGGTGCCATTGTCACTTCTTATTGTCAAGATCTTTGCATTGTGTTGGCATTGAGCTTCATTTGCAAAGTCAATGATGGTTTGTTGTGTCTCACTCTTCCTCTTGAAGAAGTATACCCAAGTGTATCTTGAATAGTCATCCACAATCACCAAGCAATACTTCCTACCCCCTAGACTATGAAAGGATGGAGGCCCAAAGAGATCCAAGTGAAGGAGCTCCAAATGCCTCTTTGAGTAGATGATAGTCGTGGGAGGGTGAGCCTTCTCATGTAGCTTTCCGTCGATGCAAGCACTGTAGGCACGATCTTTGGAAAAACTAACATTTGTTAGTCCATGGACATGGTCCCCCTTGAGAAGACTTTGCAAAGATCTCATATTGACATGGGCTAAACGGCGATGCCAAAGCCACCCCGCGTCAACTTTAGCCATTAGGCATGTCGCGGTCTTAGTGTGTTGCTCCGAAAAGTTAATCACATAGAGACCATTCTCGACATGCCCAAAAAAGGCTACTTTAAGAGTCTTGCTCCACAAGAGGGCCATGGTATCAATATCAAAGAAAGTGGCAAAGCCCATGATTGCAAGTTGATGAACGGAAAGTAAATTGTATGCAAGGGACTCAACAAGCATGACCTTCTCGATCGTGAGATCATGCGAAATGACAACCTTGCCAAGTCCCAATACCTTAGAGGACGAGGCATCACCCCACTCGACATTGGTGGGTATAGATGGAATCTTGTGCACGTCCACCACCAAGTCCTTGCTCCCGGTCATATGATTAGTGGCTCCACTATCGAGCAACCATGATCCCCCACCGGAAGCAAACACCTACAAGAGATCAATGCTTGGTTTTAGGTACCCATTTTGTAATGGGTCCTTTGATGTTAGTGACAAGGGTCTTAGGAACCCAAATAGACCATTCAATGTACCAATTAGGAGAACCAACAAATTTAGCATAAACATGCCCATCACTAGCATGACATAACACATAGGAAGGGTTAAAGTCGCCGGCCTTGTTGGAAGGGGTGGCATTGCCCTTCTTGACACCACCACCCTTCACATTGTTCTTCTTCTCCTTAGGAGCACCCTCTCCCTCTTTCACAAAGGTTTGCTTGAGAGGAGGAGGTCGTTTGGCCTTGTCATTCTTCTTCTTATTCTTGGGTTTGGGGGTCAACCCAATCCCTTCCTTGGCCACAACTTCCTTTTGGTTGCTCAAAAGGTTGTTGAGGTTCTTCTCACCTTGTATACATGACACAAGGCCTTTCTCAAGTTGCTCCTTCAACTTTGCATTCTCCTCAACAAGATTCACATGCTCACAACACGGGTTAGTAGCATTTGCATTATCAATTAAGACCATATGAGGAAAAGTAGCTTTCTCCTTAGTTTATCTTTACTTGGAGTTGATCATGAGACTCTTTGAGGCTAGCATGTGCACCCTTCAAGACCTTGTGAGCCTTGTCAAGTACATCAAACTCCTCTTTGAGTCTAGCAAGATCAACCCCAATCTTGGCTTTCTCGGAGTTTAGCACACGAGATACAACAAGAGCATGATCAAGATCTTTCTTCACTTTAGCATGGTCCTCGTTGTATGACTCCTCAAGAGCCAAACGATGACCACGCTCTTCCTCAAGAGCATTGGAGAGATCCGAAATCTGATCGGCATAGTCACGACTATACCCCTCCATCTTAGAGATGGTATCTTCGTGAGCCTCGATCATGTCATTGGCTTCACAAGTTGTTCCAAGAGAGCAACAAAGTGCTTCTTGGACTTACCCTTGAGCTTACTCATAAAAGACTCAAATTCATTTTCCTCCACATTGGACCCCTCACTTTCATCAATGCAATCCGTCAACAAAGGATTAGTAATGATGGTAGTTTTGATGTTGGGGGTTACCTTGTTGGTGGCTTTAGCCATGAGGCACTTGGCGGTGATGTTCTCATTGGGTGAGTCAAAGAGAGACACACGTGGAGTCGTCGCAATGGCAACAGAGGCCATGGCAACCGTTTCACCATCTTCAGCATCATCATCATCATCATCATCCTCATTGTACTCTTCTTGTGCCACCAACCCCTTGGGAGGAGTCTTCTTGGTGAAGTTGCTCTTGTTGGGGAAGGACTTGGCCTTGTCTTTTCGGATGAGCTTGCCACCATTGTCTTCCCTCTTCTCATAGGGACACTCTGCAACAAAGTGAATCACATTACCACAATTGTAGCAAGTCCTCACTCGTTGCTTGCTCTTTGTGCCACTTGAGTTGTTCTTGTTGAAGTTGGGCCTTGAGTTCTTCTTGCTCCAAAATTGCCTTGAAGCGAGAGCCATGTGCTCATGATAAACATATTTTGTATCTTCGGGGTTGCTCTCCTCTTCTTCCTCTTCATCCTCTTCTTCTTCCACACTAACCTTGGCCTTCAAAGCAAGGTTGGGCTTCTTAGCTCTTTGAGAGCGCAACACCACATTGTCGGCGGTCTTGTCCAAGATCCTCATTGCTGCAAACTCATCCAAGACTTCACTTGAGGACAAGGTGTGGAAGTCCGGTCTTTGACGGATGACGGAGGACATGGCCTTGTGATAAGGCATCATGGCCTTGAGGAACTTGCGCTTGGTCCAATTGTCATCCGTATCCTTGCTCCCATGATCTCGGAGTGAGATCACGAGAGTGGTTAACCTCTGGTAAAGCTCACAAGGTTCTTCATCTTCATTCATTGCAAACTCGTCGGCCTCATCTTGCACTACTTCATAGTTGGAGCGTTGAATGCTTGCGCTTCCCTTGTAAAGGGAAACAACATGGTGCCATGCTTCCTTGGCCATGGTGAAAGGTCGAAGATGAGCAAGATCTTCGGATGGAATTGCATCTTGGATGATGAAGAGAGCATTCTCGTTGAATTGATGATCCGCGGCTTCTCTAGGGGTGAAGTTGCTCGGGTCATGCGGATAAAAACCTTGCCCAATGAATCTCCAAAGGTTAGTATTAACATGGTTTAAATGACGTTTAAAGCGATATACCCAAGCATCAAAATCCTCATTTTTCACAATCTTAGGAGGAGGGCGGCATGATTTAAATGAGTGGAGGGAATACGTCCTCCATAAGTAGGAGGTGATTCCACATGGGCAAAGATGCCACTACCGTTTTTACCACTAGACAAAGGAACTTTCTCACTAGTAGCTTCCCCCTTGTCGGAGTTAGCATCCGACACCTTGTTAGTGGGATCGACCACTTCCAATGGTGCGGTGGATAATTTGAGACTATCAAGAAAGTTCTTAAACATGCCTTTGACCTCGGCCGTCATGGAGTTTTTCAATGTGTCCAAAGCCACATTGAACTCCTCGCGTGAGACCGAGGTTCCCCCATTGGCCGTAGACGAGGACAGAATCGCACCGGGGTGCTCCTCCTCACCGTCTATAGAGTCAACCATACTCTTCAGATGGTAAAGTCCTTAATAAAGAGACAAGGCTCTGATACCAATTGAAAGGATCGATATAGTTGACTAGAGGGGGGGTGAATAGGCAACTAACAATTTTTAGCTTTTCTTTACCAATTTAAACTTTGCATCAAAGTAGGTTGTCTAGATATGCAACTAGGTGAGCAACCTATATGATGCAACAACAACAAGCACACAAGCAAGCAAGGGATATAACACAAATAAGCTTGCACAAGTAAAGGCACGAGATAACCAAGAGTGGAGCCGGTGAAGACGAGGATGTGTTACCGAAGTTCCTTCCTTTTGAGGGGAAGTACGTCTCCGTTGTTGCAGTGTGGAGGCACAATGCTCCCCCAAAAGCCACTAGGGCCACCGTATTCTCCTCACGCCCTCACACAATGCGAGATGTCGTGATTCCACTATTGGTCCCCTTGGAGGCGGTGACCGGACCTTTAAAAACAAGGTTGGGGCAATCTCCACAACTTAATTGGAGGCTCCCAACGACACCATGAAGCTTCACCACAATGGAATATGGCTCCACAGTGACCTCAGCCGTCTAGGGTGCTCAAACACCCAAGAGTAACAAGATCCGCAAGGGATTAGTGGGGGGAATCAAATTTCTCTTGGTGGAAGTGTAGATCATGGCCTTCTCAACCAATCCCTAGAAAATCAACAATTTGATTGGCTAGGGAGAGAGATCGGGCGAAAATGGAGCTTAGAGCAACAATTGAGCTTGGGGATGGAAGAGGTAGTTAAATCGGAGAAGAAGACTCCCCTTATAGTGCAAGAACAAATCCAACCATTATCCACTAACTCAGCACGCGACGAGCGATACTACCGCACCTGGCAAGCGGTACTACCGCAAGTAACTGCGGTACTACCGCTGGCGCAGCAGGAGCTAGACCAACCTGCGGCAAGGGCGGTAGAACCGTTGGAGCGGTACTACCGCAAGGCAGGGTTGGTCTAGACTAAGAAGGCATGGACATATAAAAATACATCCGTAGCAACTTCCACTGAGTTTCGATCCATACAAAAATCTGACACGGTACTACCGCACCAGGAAAGCATTACTACGACGCGGATGTAAAAAATTACATCCGCCCCAACAGCCGCTCGAGCAGCTGAGCCTGGCCAGAGGCCACGGTACTAACGCTCCCAAGGAGTGGAGCGGTACTACCGTGAGTACCTGCGATACTACCGCGCCTATGGCCGGTACTACCGCGAGGCATTGTGGTACTACCGCTTGGAGGAGTAGTACTACCGCATGCCCCAGATCAGCAACACTAGGAGTCCTTCAATTTGCAAAGACACGGAGATACGGAGGATGCTCCAAAGAGCCAAAGGAAAGGTGGTGCAAAAGGAATAGACGTGTACGTGTTGATCCACCCAAACCTTTCCAACACGCACCCCCTCTTAATAGTACGACTTTCCTATGACTCAAATCCACCAAAAAGAAGGGGCACCAAATCGTCTTCAATAGTCTTTGAGGGGCACCAAATCGTCTTGTGCCTAGTCATGATATGTCTGAAAAGCTCAATGCACATGATTAGTCCGCAAATGCATTGTCATCAATCACCAAAACAACTAAGGGATAAATATGCCCTTACAAAGAGATTTAGAGATATAAAACCCCCGATGTTATAGCTTAGTGATAACTAAGAGAGACTTGGCGGATCTCGTTCTTGATGGTTTGAAAACCCACACTAAAGAGAATATAGAAAGTTATAAGTTTTTGAGCATTAACAAAGCCTTGCAAAAAGCTTTGGCTCAAGAGAGTCGAAGTAAAGTGGTCCATAGTGTTGGATATCGAGTTCCGGCAAAATCCTTAAGGTTCGAACACTGGGGTGCGCACGAAGATCTCTCCCAACCGAAACACGCCCTCAGCCTCGCCGCGATCCCTAAGCTAGCTCGATGAACAATAGCACAAGAGACACAAGATTTATACAGGTTCGGGCCACCGTTGTGGTGTAATACCCAACTCCTATGTGTGGTGGTGGATTGCCTCTTGGGCTGGTGATGAATAGTACAGAGGAAGAACAGCCTCGCGAGGAGAGGTGTTCTTGGGCTGGTGTGGTGTGTGTATCAACTGGGTTCTGATCCCTCTCTACTGTGGTGTCTAACCCTATTTATAGAGGCCCTGGTCCTCTTCCCAAATATTGAGCGGGAAGGGATCCCACAACGGCCATTTTGAAAGGGGACAACTAGTACAAGCTATCCTGACTAAAGGTGGTCTTCGCCTGCCAAAGGCGCCGGTGGTGACATCGTCTTGGGCTCCATGGTGACCTCCGTCCTGCCGTCTTGCTGGTCTTGGTCTTGTTGCACCGATATGGAAACCTTTGCCTGGTGCCTGAGTACTCCGCGCCTGCGTTTGCCCCCTTTGCACCAAAGAGGAAACGAGGACACTGCGCGGGCTGGTGCCCGCCTGGCGCCATCCTGGCCTTGATCGTCATGGCTTGCATCATGGGCACCTCGCGAGGTACCCCTTGCCTTGATCTCTCCGCCTCCTCGCGAGCCTGCCTGGTGAGGCCACTCCTGAGGAGGCCTTGCATCGTCCGCCCCGCAAGGCATGGCCCCTCGCGAGGGTCTTGGGTGTTGGTTGATGAAGACGTGCCGTACTGGGCCACTGGTTGAGTCACGCCGCAGGCTGCAGGCAGGCAAGTCTAGGGACCCCCGTTCCCAGAACGCTGACAGTAGCCCCCGGGCCAAAGGCGTGCTCGGTCTTGGCTTAGCGGCGAAGCTGAAGGGCAAGTGCGGAGCACCGCGGGCCCCCACAGCCTGCGGCATTGGTCAACGCGTAGCGACTGATTGGACGTGGGCGTCTCCGCTTCCCCATGCTGCCTCGGCAACTGCCCGATTTGATGAGTCCTTGCTGCATGCAAAAAGAGTCATCATTACCTGCGATCGTGGAGGTCGACGGTTGGCCTCCCTTGGGCTATAAATGAGGAGGGGTGATGGCCCTCGGATGGACCACATCACGGACTGGAGCTCATCGTACCAGCCCCAGCCGCAGGCCTCCAGCTTCTTCTTGAAGGTCCTGGTCTTGAGGCCCCTCAGGACCTCCGCATTGGCGCGTTCGGCCTGGCTGTTACTCCGGGGGTGTGCCATCGAAGCGTAGCATATCTGCGTTCCAAGGTTAGCACAATACGTTTTGAAGAGATTGCTGGTGAACTGCGAACTGTTGTCGGTGATGATGTGGTTGGGGACCCCGAACTGGCTCACGAGGCCCCTGATGAACTTGACCACAGAACCGGCTGGGATGGTGTGGACGGCTTCCACCTCTGCCCACTTGGTGAACTTGTCGATGGCGACGTAGAGGTAGCAGTATCCCCCAGGCGCTCGAGGGAACATGCCCAAGATATCCAGCCCCCAGACCGCAAACGGGCACGAGAGCGGGATGGTCTATAGGCCCTGAGCTGGCTGATGAATCTACTTGGCGTGGAATTGGCGGGCCTCACAGGACTTCACCAACTCGGTCGCGTCATTGAGTGCTGTAGGTGTCGGTGTTCTAGGAACGGGGGTCCCCAGACTTGCCTACCTGCGGCCTGCGGCGTGGCTCAAGCAGTGGCCCAGTACGGCCCGTCTTCATCAACCCAAGTTCAAGACCCTCGCGAGGGACCAAGCCTCATGGGGTGGACGACGCAAGGCTTCCTCAAGGGTGGCCTCATCAGGCAGGATCGCGAGGAGGCGGAGAGGTCAAGGCAAGGAGTACCTTGCGAGGTGCCCGTGACGCAAGCCATGACGATCAAGACCAGGCGGGCGCCAGCCTGCCTAGTGTCCTCGCTTCCTCTTTGGTGCAAAGGGGGCAAGCGCAGGCGCGGAGTACCGAGGCATCAGGCAAAGGTTTCCATATTGGTGCAACGAGACCAAGACCAGCAGGATGGCAGGATGTAGATCACCGTGGAGCCCAGGACGGCGTCATCACCAGTGCCTTTGGCAGTTGAAGACCACCTTTAGTCAGGATAGCTTGTACTAGTTATCCCCCTTCAAAATGGTCGTTGTTGGCTGATACGTCTCCAACATATCTATATTTTTTGATTGTTCCATGGTATTATATTAACCCTTTTGGATGTTTATGGGCTTTATTTTACACATTTATATCATTTTTGGGACTAACCTACTATCCGGAGGCCCAGCCCATATTGCTGTTTTTTTGCCTATTTCAGTATTTCGAAGAGAAGGGATATCAAACGGAGTCCAAACGGAATGAAACCTTCGGGAGCGTGATTTTTGGAACGAACCTGATCCGGAGAGCTTGGAGTGCAAGTCAAGTAGCTCCCGAGGGCCCCACGAGATAGCCCCCCCCCTGTAGGGCGCGCCCCCTGTCTCGTTGGCCCCTCGGGCGGCCACCGACGTACTTCTTCCTCCTATATATACCTACGTACCCCGAAAACATCCAGGGGCACCAGAAACACAATTTCCACCGCCGTAACCTTCTGTATCCGCAAGATCCCATCTTGGAGCCTTCGCCGACACTCTGCCGGAGGGGGAATCAACCACGGAGGGCCTCTACATCAACATCCTTGCCCCTTCTATGAGTTGTGAGTAGTTTACCACAGACCTACGGGTCCATAGTTATTAGCTAGATGGCTTCTTCTCTCTTTTCGGATCTGAATACAATGTTCTCCCCCTCTCTTGTGGAGATCTATTCGATGTAAACTCTTTTTGCGGTGTGTTTGTCGAGATCCGATGAAATGTGGGTTTATGATCAAGTTTATCTATGAATAATATTTGAATCTTCTCTAAATTATTTTATGTATGATTGAGTTATCTTTGCAAGTCTCTTCGAATTATCAGTTTGGTTTGGCCTACTAGATTGGTCTTTCTTGCCATGGGAGAAATGCTTAGCTTTGGGCTCAATCTTGCGATGTCCTTACCCAATGACAGAAAGGGTTGCAAGGCACGTATTGTATTGTTGCCATCGAGGATAACAAGATGGGGTTTATATCATATTGCGTGTGTTTATCCCTCTACATCATGTCATCTTGCTTAATGCGTTACTCTGTTCTTATGAACTTAGTACTCTAGATGCAGGCAGGAGTCGGTCGATGTGTGGAGTAATAGTAGTAGATGCAGGTAGGAGTCGGTCTACTTGTTATGGACGTGATGCCTATATACATGATCATGCCTAGATAATCTCATAACTATGCGCTTTTCTATCAATTGCTCGACAGTAATTTGTTCACCCACCGTAATACTTATGTTATCTCGAGAGAAGCCTCTAGTGAAACCTATGGCCCCCGGGTCTATCTCTTATCATATTTGCTTTCAATCTACTTTTATTTGCATCTTTACTTTTTGCATCTATATCATAAAATACCAAAAATATATTTATCTTATCATACTATCTTTATTAGATCTCACTTTCGCAAGTGGCCGTGAAGGGATTAACAACCCCTTTATTGCGTTGGTTGCAAGTTCTCAGTTTGTTTGTGTAGGTGCGTGGGACTTTTGAGGAGCCTCCTACTGGATTGATACCTTGGTTCTCAAAACCGAGGGAAATACTTACGCTACAGTTTGCTGCATCACCCTCTCCTCTTCGAGGAAAACCAACGCAAGCTCAAGACATAGCAAGAAGGATTTCTGGCACCGTTGCCGGGGAGGTCTTCGCTCAAGTCAAGACATACCAAGTACCCATCACAAACCCATCTCCCTCGAATTTACATTATTTGCCATTTGCCTCTCGTTTTCCTCTCCCCCACTTCACCCATGCCGTTTTTTTCGCCCTCTCTTTCCCAATCTCCTCCTCTTTTTTGCTTGCCTTCTTTTGTGTGCTTGTTTGCTTGTTTGACCTCATGGCCACACCCAAGGTTCCTGACCACCTTCTCAGAAGGATGGATGAGATTGAATCAAATATTAGAAGCTTTATGAATTTGCAATTTGAGCATAATGATTTCTTTAGAAAAGAGCTTAAGGAACAAGAAAGTATTTTGGGGTCTATGAACAAAGAGCTTGATGATATGAATAGAGAATTCTATGGTGTTAACGCTCAAATTACCCGGCTTGAAAATGCTATAGCCAAAATTTTTGACAAGGAAGCCACCTTAGTCAATAAGATGGCCGCTAAACTAGAAAAATTACATGAAAATAATGATGAGGATCTTAAAGTTATTGATGCATCTCCGATTAGATCTATGTTTTGCAATATGAATTTTGATGATTATGGAAGTGATGATGAATCAACTTTGCCTAGAAGGCGTCCCAAAAATTTGGAGTCTTTAGATCTTAATGTTAAATTTGGTAAAAGTGAGATTGGAGAATCCTCCACTTCTAATAATATTGAACCTACTATCTCGGATTTCAAGGAATTTGATTATGATGATTGTTCTTTAAAAGTTGTATTTCCTTGTTGCAATCCGTTGTTAATTCTCCTCATGCTTATAGTCAAAAAAAAGCTTTTACCAAACATATCGTTGATGCCTTGATGCAATCTTATGATGAGAAACTTAATTTGGAAGTTTCTATACCTAGAAAACTTAATGATGAGTGGGAACCTACTATAAAGATTAGAATTAAAGATTATGAGTGTTTTGCTTTGTGTGATTTGGGTGCTGTATTTCCACGATTCCGAAAACTTTATGTGATATTCTAGGTTTCCATGATCTTGATGATTGCTCTTTAAATTTGCACCTTGCGGATTCCATCATTAAAAAGCCTATGGGAAGGATCAATGATGTTCTTATTGTTGCAAATAGAAATTTGGTGCCCGTAGATTTTATCGTTCTTGATATAGATTGCGATCTTTCTTGCCCTATTATTCTTGGTAGACCTTTTCTTAAAACGAATGGTGCGATTATTGATATGAAGGAAGGGAACATTAGATTCCAATTTCCCTTAAAGAAAGACATGGAGCACTTTCCAAGAAAGAAAGTCAAATTACCTATGAATCTATCATGCGTGCTACTTATGAATTTAGTGCCAAAGATAGCACTCGTTAGATCTATCCTTGCTTTTATGCCTAGCTAGGGGCGTTAAACGATAGCGCTAGTTTGGAGGCAACCCAATTTTTCTTTGTGTTTTTTGTTTTTTCTCCTGTTTAGTAATAAATCTTGCATCTACCTACTGTTTAGATGTGTTTTTATCTTTCAATTAGTGTTTGTGCCAAGTAGAACCTATAGGATAACCTACGATGATAGTTGATTTGATTCTGCTGAAAAACTGAAACTTTGCACGCACGAATATAATTTTGTTAAATCACAGGAACGTGCTGTTGCGTTGATTCTTTTTTCTGCTGTTCAATAAACAAAATTTACAGGACTTCCTATTTTGGTAAGATTTTTAGAGTTCCAGAAGTTTGCGTTAGTTACAGATTGCTACAGATTTTTCTGTTTTTGACAGATTCTATTTTTCGTGTGTTGTTTGCTTATTTCAATGCATCTATGGCTAGTAAATTAGTCTATGAACCATAAGGAAGTTGGAATACAGTAGGTTTAACACCAAATTAAATAAAGAATGAGTTCATTGCAGTACCTTATGTGGTGGTTTTGTTTTCTTTCACTAACGAAGCTTATAAGATTTCCTGTTGAGTTTTGTGTTGTGAAGTTTTCAAGTTTTGGGTAAAGCTTTTATGGACTATGGAATAAAGGGTGGCAAGAGCCTAAGCTTGGGGATGCTTGAGGCGCCCCAAGATATTCAAGAATAGCCAAAAGCCTAAGCTTGGGGATGCCCCGGGAAGGCATCCCCTCTTTCGTCTTCGTTCATTGGTAACTTTACTTGGAGCTATATTTTTATTCGCCACATGATATGTGTTTTGCTTGGAGCGTCGTGTATTATATTAGTATTTGCTTTTTAGTTTACCAAAATCATCGTTGCTTTACACACCTTTTGGGAGAATCCTATTTGATTAGAATTTGCTAGAATACTCTATGTGCTTCACTTATATCTTTTGAGCTTGATAGTTTTTGCTCTAGTGCTTCACTTATATCTTTTAGAGCACGGTGGTGTCTTAATTTTGAAGAAATTGCTAGTCTCTCATGCTTCACTTATAATATTTTGAGAGTCTTTTAGAACATCATGGTAGTTTCTATGGTCATAAAGTTGGTCTTAGAATGGTAGGCATCCAAGTTGGGTATAATAAAAACTATCATAGAAAAGTGAATTGGATGCTATGATCAACTTGATACTTGATAATTGTTTTGAGATATGGAGGTAGTGATATTAAAGTCATGCTAGTTGGGTGATTATGAATTCAAAGAATGCTTGTGTTGAACTTAGCAAGTGCCGTAGCATGCACGTATGGTTAAAGTTGTGTAACAAATTTGAAACATGAAGTGTACTTGGCTTGTGCATCCTTATGAGTGGTGGTCGGGGACGAGCGATGGTGTTTTCCTACCAATCTATCCCCCTAGGAGCATGCATGTAGTACTTGATTTTTGTTGACTTCTAAATTTTTGCAATAAGTATATGAGTTCTTTTGACTAATGTTGAGTCCATGGATTATACACACTTCTACCTTTCCACCTTTGCTAGCCTCTTCGGTACCGTGCATTGCCCTTTCTCACCTTGAGAGTTGGTGCAAACTTCGCCGGTGCATCCAAACATCGTGATACGATACGCTCTATCACACATAAACCTCCTTATATCTTCCTCAAAACAGCCACCATACCTACCTATTATGGCATTTCCATAGCCATTCTGAGATATATTGCCATGCAACTTTCCACCGTTCCGTTCACCATTTTCATGACATACTTTACTTTTGTCATATTGCCATTGCATGATCATGTAGTTGACATCGTATTTGTGGCAAAGCCACCAAGCATTATTTTTCATACATGTCACTCTTGATTCATTGCACCATCCCGGTACACCGCCGGAGGCATTCATATAGAGTCATATCTTGTTCTAGTTTTGAGTTGTAATTTTTATGTTGTAATCAATAGAAGTGTGATGATCATCATTACTAGAGCATTGCCCAAAGAAAAAAAAGAAGAAAGGCCAAAAGAAAAAAAAGAAAGGCCCAAAAAAAAGAAAAAACAGAAAAAAATAAATAAAAGGGGCAATGTTACAATCTTTTTTTCCACACTTGTGCTTCAAAGTAGCACCTTGTTCTTCATGTAGTGAGTCTCATGTATTGTGCTTCAAAGTAGCACCACGTTTTTCATATAGTGGGTCTCCTAAGTTGTCTTTTTCATACTAGTGGGAATTCTTCATTATAGAACTTGGCTTGTATATTCCTACAATGGGCTTCCTCAAATGCCCTAGGTCTTCATGAGCAAGCAAGTTGGATGCACATCCACTAGTTTTCTTTTGTTGAGCATTGTTTTATAGCTCTAGTGGATCCGTTGCATGGAAATCCCTACTCCTCATGTTGACATCAATTGATGGGCATCTCCATAGCCCGTTGATTATCTTCGTCAATGTGAGACTTTCTCCTTTTTGTCTGCTCCACACAATCCCCATCATCATATTCTATTCCACACATAGTGCTATATCCATGGCTCACGCTCATGTATTGCGTGAAGGTTGAAAAAGTTCGAGATTATTTAAGTATGAAACAATTGCTTGGCTTGTCATCGGGGGTATAGAAGTTGGGAACATCTTTGTGTGACGAAAATGAAGCATAGCCTAACTATATGATTTTGTAGGGACGAACTTTCTTTTGCCATGTTATTTTGAGAAGACATGATTACTTTGATTAGTATGCTTGAAGTGTTACTATTTCTTATGTCAATAAGAACTTTTATTTTGTATTCATTTGGATCTGAACATTCATGCCACAATAAATAAAATTACATTATGAATTATGCTAGGTAGCATTCCACATCAAAAAATTTCTTTTTATCATTTACCTACTCGAGGACGAGCAGAAATTAAGCTTGGGGATGCTTGATACGTCTCCAACGTATCTATAATTTTTGATTGTTCCATGCTATTATATTACCCCTTTTGGATGTTTATGGGCTTTATTTTACACATTTATATCATTTTTGGGACTAGCCTACTAACCGGAGGCCCAGCCTATATTGCTGTTTTTTTCCTATTTCAGTATTTCGAAGAAACGGAATATCAAACAGAGTCCAAACGGAATGAAACCTTCGGGAGCGTGATTTTTGGAACGAACCTGATCCGGAGAGCTTGGAGAGCAAGTCAAGAAGCTCCCGAGGGCCCCACGAGATAGGGGGCCACGCCCCCCCTGTAGGGCGCACCCCCTGTCTCGTGGCCCCCTCGGGCGGCCACCGACGTACTTCTTCCTCCTATATATACCTACGTACCCCGAAAACATCGAGGGGCACCACGAAACACAATTTCCACCGCCGTAACCTTCTGTATCCGTGAGATCCCATCTTGGAGCCTTCGCCGACACTCTGCCGGAGGGGGAATCAACGATGGAGGGCCTCTACATCAACATCCTTGCCCCTCCGATGAGTTGTGAGTAGTTTACCACAGACCTACGGGTCCATAGTTATTAGCTAGATGGCTTCTTCTCTCTTTTCGGATCTGAATACAATGTTCTCCCCCTCTCTTGTGGAGATCTATTCGATGTAAACTCTTTTTGCGGTGTGTTTGTTGAGATCCGATGAAATGTGGGTTTATGATCAAGTTTATCTATGAATAATATTTGAATCTTCTCTAAATTCTTTTATGTATGATTGAGTTATCTTTGCAAGTCTCGACAGTAATTTGTTCAACCACCGTAATACTTATGCTATCTCGAGAGAAGCCTCTAGTGAAACCTATGGCCCTCGGGTCTATCTCTTATCATATTTGCTTTCAATCTACTTTTATTTGCATCTTTACTTTTTGCATCTATATCATAAAATACCAAAAATATATTTATCTTATCATACTATCTTTATTAGATCTCACTTTTGCAAGTGGCCGTGAAGGGATTGACAACCCCTTTATTGCGTTGGTTGCGAGTTCACAGTTTGTTTGTGTAGGTGCGTGGGACTTTTGAGGAGCCTCCTACTGGATTGATACCTTGGTTCTCAAAACTGAGGGAAATACTTACGCTACACTTTGCTGCATCACCCTCTCCTCTTCGAGGAAAACCAACTCAAGCTCAAGACGTAGCATTGGCTCCCTTCCCGCTCAATATTTGGGAAGAGGACCAGGTCCTCTATAAATAGAGATAGCCACCACAGTAGAAGGTATCTAGATCTCACCTAGAGCTAACAGAGACGGAGCAACTCCTCTCCAAGAACACCACCACAAGAACGCCCCTCGCGAGGCTGTTCTTCCTCTATACTATTCATCATCAGCCCTAGAGGCAATCCACCACACCACACACTGGATTAGGGTATTACACCACAACGGTGGCCCGAACCAGTATAAACCTCGTGTCCCTTGTGCTGTTCATCGTGTAGCTTAGATTCGCGGCGAGGTTTTGGGGCATGGATCGGTAGGGAGAAGATCTTCGTGCACACCCAGAGTTCGAACCTTAAGGGATTTGCCGGAACCCGATATCCGACATTTGGCGTGCCAGGTAGGGGTGCACCGGAGCTCCCCCTTCCGTCGACCCGCTCTCCATCAACACCGCGCTTCACCCTCATGGCGGACAACACGCCGCCAGCTCCAGCGGCCGACGCCATTGCTAGGGCCAGGGTGCTCCGAGCCTTGGCTCCCGCCTTGCGACAGGTGCAATGGCCGCACAAGTTCAAGCCAGAGATGCCACCATGCTACAACGGCGCGACGGATTCGCTGGTTTTCCTGCTGGCATACGAGGAGGCCGTCCTCAAGGCCGGGGGCGACGACAAGGTCATGGCCAATTGGTTTCCCATGGCCCTCACCGGCGTCCCCCGCATGTGGCTGCTCCACCTGCCAACGGCTTCTGTGGCCTCCTAGGAGGATCTGCACAACCTCTTCCTCACCCACTATGATGCGCCGGCACCCCCGGTCGTCGCAGCTCTCCTGGGCGGCTCGCAGGCGCCACCCTCGGGCCGCCACGTCAAGCCCTTCGTCCGCTAGATTAGCACCGCTCTCACGCGGCATGGAGCTCCTCCGGGTTGGGCGGCACCCCAGGCCGACCTGACCTTCAGCTCGGACGATCACCCCGTCAACACCGCCTGCTCGGGTGCGCTCCCAATGCTATGCAAGCCCACCATCTGCCAGGTGGCCGTCACCAGGATCCTCATCGATGGCGGAGCCGGCCTGAACGTGCTCTCGGTGGAGGCCTTCAGCCTCCTCCATGTGCCGCTGGAATAACTCCAACCCAGCAAGCCCTTCTCGGGCGTCGGAGGTGGTTCCTCCAGCTCCCTGGGGCAGATCCGCCTTCCGGTGACCTTTGGCACCCATGGCAACTTCCGCACGGAGCTGGTCAACTTCGACATCGCCCACATCGGCCTCCTGTACAATGCCATCCTTGGCTACCTCACCTTAGCCCAATTCATGGCAGCGACCCATCCGGCCTACAACCTCATGAAGATGCCCGGGAGCAGTGGCGTCCTCACCATAGCTGGAGATACCAAAGATGCTCTGCTGGCGTTCAAGCTCGCCCTCAAGACAGCTGCCGCAGCACAGCCCGCCAGCGCTGACACCTCCAAGGCCAAGGGGGCTGCGCCAACCAAGAAGAAGCAGCTGTTCACCCAGGACAAGGCAGAGACCAAGCAGGTACCAGTTGATGAGGATGGATCCTCCGGCGCCACCTTCACCATAGGTGCCAATCTTGACCCCGACCAGGAGGAGGCACTGGTGAAATTCCTGTGCTCGAACAAGGAGGTGTTCGTGTGGGAACCCAAGCAGCTAGTGGGGGTCCCAAGGTAGGTGATTAAGCATCACCTAAATGTGTACCCTAATGTATGCCCCGTGAAGCGGAAAGCAAGGCGGCAGTCCACCGGGAAGCAGGCCTTCACCATCCAAGAAACCCGCAAGCTGGAGGCGGCAGGTGTCATTCGCGAGGTTCGCTACCCCGAATGGCTGGCAAACCCTGTTGTTGTGCCGAAAAAGGGACGAAAGGAGTTATGTGCGTTGACTTCACCAACCTCAACAAGGCCTTCCCTCAGGATCCATTCCCACTCCCTCGCATCGACCAGATTGTCGACTCCACCGCTGAGTGCAACCTGCTGTGCTTCCTGGATGCATTTTTGGGCTATCATCAAATCAAGATGGCGATAGAAGACGTGGAGAAGACGGCCTTCCTGACCCCGTGCGGGGTGTACTGCTACACCTTCATGTCGTTCGGGTTGCACAACGCGGGTGCAACCTTCCAGCGATTGATGCATATCTCCTTGGGCCGGCAGCTCGGGAGAAACGCCGAGGCCTACGTCGACGACATTGTGGTGAAGTCTCGGGAGGCGAAGACCTTGATCCAGGACCTGGAAAAACCCTAGCGAGCCTTCATGAAGTGGACCTGCGGCTCAACCCGGAGAAGTGCGTGCTTGGCATTCCTTCTGGCAAGTTTCTGGGCTTCCTCCTGTCCCACAGGGGGATCGAGGCCAATCGAGAGAAGGTCAAGGCGATCAAAGACATGAGTCCGCCACAAACCCTCAGGGAATGCAGAAGCTTCTCAGGCACGTAACTGCGTTAGGACGCTTCATCTCCAAGCTGGGGGAATGTGCCCTGCCCTTCTTCAAGCTGATAAAGAAGAAGGGCCCATTCGAATGGACACAGGAGGCCGACGAAGCGTTTCAAGATCTCAAGAAGTACCTGACCAGCCCTCCGGTGATGGTTGCGCCACGCCCTCAGGAGCCCCTGCTGCTCTACCTCGCCGCCACGCCCTACTCAGCCAGCGCAGCTGTGGTGGTGGTTCGGCAAGAGCGCCAGGTCAAGGATGCATTGCGACCGACCGCGGCCTCGACCGCGGCAGCACAAGACTAGGAAAGCCTCATGAAGACCACGGACTCGGCAGATGGAGACCCGCCTCAACAGGACGACGCCCTCAAGGCTGAAGGGGTCTCACCAGGCAGCCAGGTGCTGGGGGCTCTGACGTCTCAGGAAGCGCCTAACTCTCCGGAGGGTACGGGCTTCATCAGCACACCCTCCCTCGTCGAGAATCCGGTGTACTTCGTCAGCACGATGCTGCGGGATGCTAGGGTGCGATACGCCATGCCTCAGAAGCTCTTGCTTGCACTATTGGTGACCTCGCGTAAGTTGCATCATTACTTTCAAGGTCATCCCATCAAGGTCGCCTCGGCCTACCCATTGGAAAGGGTGCTTCGGAGCCCCAATTCCGCTGGAAGGGTCGCCGAATGGAACATTGAGCTGCAAGCATTTCAGTTGGAATTCAGCACGACCAGGGTCGTCAAGGGAGCCGCGCTTGCAGATTTTGTGGCAGAATAGACAGAGGCGCCAGGGCTTGAAGCAGGAGAAGATTGGTCACTCTCCCCAGTAAGCGAGGCACCGGACGGCTGGGTCATGTATTTCGATGGGGCATTCTCGCGACATGGTGCGGGGGCTGGCGCAGTGCTTATATCCCCCACTTAGGACAAGCTCTATTATGCCGTGCAGCTCCGCTTTCAGCATGGCGAGAAGGTCTCCAACAACATAGCAGAATATGAGGGCCTCATAGCAGGCTTAAAAGCTGCGGCAGCACTGGGGGTGAAGCGTCTCATCATCAAGGGTAACTCACAGCTCCTCGTCAACTTCTCCAACAAAGTGTATGAGCCAAAGGACGAGCACATGAAGGCGTATCTTGCGGAGGTGCACAGGACGGAAAAGCAATTTTGGGGGTTGGAGTTGCAGCATGTGCCCCGCGACACCAACCAAGAGGCTGATGACATCGCCGGGAGGGCATCCAGGCGGCTGCCTCAGGAGCCTGGCATTTTCGAGGAACGGCTCTTCAAGCCCTTGGCAGCACCGTCACTATCAAGCACAGTGCAACCTCGGGAAGAACTCCCTCGACCACCTGCCACAGGAGCCCCGGCCTGTGGCCCAACCTCGGGAGCACGCTTGCTCCTGGCACTGGAGCCTCAGGAGGGATGCTGGACTGTGAAATTCAAGGACTACCTGATGCAAGGGACTCTAGCAGAGAAAGAGGAGGACGCGGAATGTGTGGCCTGGCAGGCCACAGCCTACTGCATCCAAGACGGAGAGCTCTACCGGAAGCGGCCGAATGATGTTTCCTTGCGTTGAATCTCCAGGGAGCAGGGGAGGGAGTTGCTGGCTGACGTACATGGTGGGGACTGCGGACACCACTCGTCATCACGAACCCTTGTCAGCAAGGCGTTTCGCAGCGGGTTTACTGGCCTACAGCACTCAATGACGTAATTGAGCTGGTGAAGGCTTGCGAAGCCTGCCAATTCCATGCCAAGCAGATCCATCAGCCAGCTCAGGGCCTGCAGACCGTCCCACTCTCGTGGCCGTTTGCGGTCTAGGGGCTGGATATCTTGGGCCCGTTTCCGCGAGCGCCTGGGGGCTACCGCTACCTCTACGTCGCCATCGACAAGTTCACCAACTGGGCGGAGGTGGAGGCCGTCCGCACCATCCCTGCTAGTTCTGCAGTCAAATTCATCAAGGGCCTCGTGCACCGATTCGGGGTCCCTAATCGCATCATCACTGACAATGGTTTGCAGTTCACCAGCAATCTCTTCAAAACATATTGTGCTAACCTTGGAACGCAGATATGCTACACTTCAGTGGCACACCCCCGAAGTAACGGCCAGGCCGAACGCTCCAACGCAGAGGTCCTGAAAGGCCTCAAGACCGGGACCTTCAAGAAGAAGCTGGAGGCCTGCGGTAGGGGCTGGTACGATGAGCTCTAGTCCGTGCTATGGTCCATCCGCACTACCGCCACCAAGTCGACTGGCGAGACCCCGTTCTTCCTCGTCTACGGAGCAGAGGCGGTCCTCCCTCAAGAGGTCAGGCGTCGCTCCGCACGGGTCCTAGCGTTTGATGAGGCGCAACAGGACGCCATGCGGGGGATGGATCTCGTGCTGGGGAAAAAACACCGTCAAGAGGCCGCGCTACGAGTAGCAAGATACCAGCAGGCACTGCGGCGATACTACTGCCGCAACATCTGCCCTAGGACTCTTGAGGTAGGTGACCTCGTGCTCAGGCGGGTGCTCTCCAGGGAAGGGCTGCATAAGCTCTCACCCATGTGGATGGCCCGTTCAAGGTTGTTCATGTTTCCAGACCTGGCACCGCGCGCTTGGAGACCCAGGAAGGGGTGCCCATTCCAAACGCGTGGAGCATTTAGCACCTCCGAAGGTTCTACCCTTGAAGTAAGGCCCAGTGCCTGTGAAGAAGGGCCGGTGCCTGTGAAGAAAGGCCCAGTGCCTATAAAGAAGGAACAACACCTGTGAAGCTCGCCGCCCCAAGAAAGGCCCGGTGCCTGTGAAGAAGGCCCAGTGCCTATGAAGCTCGCCGCCCGTGACACTCTCACGTAATAATGAGTTGGGGCTGTACACGCCCCGGAGTCTCCGGAGTGCCGCCCTTGGGCCTCGGGGGCTCCCGCCCACGCCCAGTGGCAAAACTTAGCTCTGCGCTGGTGAGAAGACGTCAAAGACTAGACTAGGTGCCGGACACGGCTTTTCATTTGCTTTCCGCAGTTGGCTTGTTCTCCCTTGTTTGGACTTTTTATTGGAGTTGCTTCTGGTGTTGTTTGCCATCCTCTGCCCCTGTTCTCTGTCTTTGGCTTTTGCCCGACCTGCTCTCTCTCTCTAAGCCTCGTGAGGGAGCTGCGTGGGCGTCCTCGTGAGCCCTTCCTCGCCTAGTTTTCGCGAGGCTCCCTTGCTCAAGTTCACGGCGGGAGCACCCCTCCCGGTCCATGCCCCACGGGCATTGCGACACGAAGCGTCAGACCCAAGCTGTCCACCCTCGCGACAAAGGTTTGAAAACTATTCTCCCGACTGATCTTTGCAGACCTTAAGACGCCCGGCGAGGCCTCAAGCAGGTACCTCGCAAGGCGGAAACTACAGCGAACATCCCGAGCTAAGTTGTTCCTACGCGCAAGCACATAGCTGTAGCACCATAACACAACACAGGGACGATAAAAATAGCATGATAATTAGAGAATCATAGTCTATTGCACGCCCCCACAGGGCTCCATATTTCTCTCTCTCGATGCAGGAAAAGGAGGGAAACAAAATGGAAATGGCGCATGCCCTGCGACAGCTCGCGAGGAGGGATCTGCACCGTCCTCCCGTGCTTAGTCAGACTCCGCCTCGCGCTTCACCGGGGCACGGCGGCGGGATGACCAGCTACCATCCTCAAAGCGGGTGCGGCGACGCGGTGGCTGATCGCGGCCACCGCTGGAGGAGCTGTCACCGGAGGGGGAGCAGCTGAAGCTCGGCGAGCTGCGGACGCCGCCAGGAGCGAGTTCGCCTTCGCCCACGTCTCGGCCATCGCCAAGGCCAAGCACCTCGTCGTCGGCATCGTCTTTGGGGCAGCACCCAACACGATGGCCATCTTCTCCGAACACCCTCACATGGAGGGTCATGTCGCCGTCGAACTTGAAGTGGAGGGTGCACCGCCGGCCCAGGCTACGCGCGGGCAAACATCTTCCAGCCGCGAGCCAGGGCCACGTTCCTGGCGACGGAGATCTCCACCGCTACCCTGGAAGCCCTGCTACAGCAGCCGACCGCCTGCAGCCAGAGCCCGCCAGGGCCATCGGCCGGCAGTTGACCGGCAAAGAAGCGGGGGAGCTGGAGCCAGTTGCCAGCCGGATCTGCCGACCACACGACAAACTCCGGCAGCACCTCTGCCGAGTGAAAGCGTGGCCGGGGAGGCCGCGCAGCCGTGACGCGTCATCCTCCGCCGATCGGGCGGCCATCACCGCGCGAAGGACCACCACCGCGACCCCGAGGAGCCGCTGCGGGAGTCGCGGGGTGCTTGTGGGGACGACCATGGCTGGGCTTGGGCCGAGGGGAGCCAGTCCCTTCCTGGCGAGCCTTCCCCTTTTCCGCGATCGAGAACCTCTTCACGGGCGCCATGGGACACGGCAAGCAACTGGAGCAAGGAGGAAGAGGAAGCAGGCGGGGAGAGGGGGGATGTGCAGCAGGGGCTTGCGCCCCTCCACATTTATAGCCCAAGGGAGGCCAACCGCCAGCCTCCACGATCTCAGGTAATGATGACTCCTTTTGCATGCAGTAGGGACTCGTCAAATCTGGCAGTTGTCGAGGCAGCATGGGGAAGCGAAGACGCCCACGTCCAATCAACCGCTGCACGGCGACCAAGGCCACGGGCTGTTAGGGCCCACAACACTCCGCACTTGCCCTTTGGCTTCGCCTCTAAGCCAAGTCCGAGCGCACCTTGGGCCCGGGGGCTACTATCGGCGTTCTGGGAACGGGGGTCCCCAGACTTGCCTGCCTGCGGCCTGCGGCGTGGCTCAAGCAGTGGCCCAATACAACCCGTCTTCATCAACCCAAGTTCAAGACCCTCGCGAGGGACCAAGCCTCGTAGGGCGGACAACTCAAGGCTTCCTCAGGGGCGGCCTCATCAGGCAGGCTCGCGAGGAGGCGGAGAGATCAAGGCAAGGAGTACCTCGCGAGGTGCCTGTGACACAAGCCATGCCGATCAAGACCAGGCGGGCGCCAGCCTGCGCAGTGTCCTTGCTTCCTCTTTGGTGCAAAGGGGGCAAGCGCAGGCATGGAGTACCGAGGCATCAGGCAAAGGTTTCAATATTGGTGCAATGAGACCAAGACCAACAGGACGGCAGGATGGAGATCACCGTGGAGCCCAGGACGGCATCATCACCTGTGCGTTTTGCAGTCGAAGACCACCTTTAGTCAGGATAGCTTTGCTACGTCTTGAGCTTGCGTTGGTTTTCCTCGAAGAGGAGAGGGTGATGCAGAAAAGTGTAGCGTAAGTATTTCCCTCAGTTTTGAGAACCAAGGTATCAATCCAGTAGGAGGCTCCTCAAAAGTCCCACGCACCTACACAAACAACCTGAGAACTCGCAACCAACGCAATAAAGGGGTTGTCAATCCCTTCACGGCCACTTGCGAAAGTGAGATCTAATAAAGATAGTATGATAAGATAGATATATTTTTGGTATTTTATGATATAGATGCAAAAAGTAAAGATGCAAAATAAAAGTAGATTGAAAGCAAATATGATAGAGATAGACCCGGGGGCCATAGGTTTCACTAGTGGCTTCTCTCAAGATAGCATAAGAATTACAGTGGGTGAACAAATTACTGTCGAGCAATTGATAGAAAAGCGCATAGTTATGAGATTATCTAGGCATGATCATATATATAGGCATCACGTCCATAACAAGTAGACCGACTCCTGCCTGCATCTACTACTATTACTCCACACATCGACCGACTCCTGCCTGCATCTAGAGTATTAAGTTCATAAGAACAGAGAAACACATTAAGCAAGATGACATGATGTACAGGGATAAACACATGCAATATGATATAAACCCCATCTTGTTATCCTCGATGGCAACAATACAATACGTGCCTTGCAACCCTTTCTGTCACTGAATAAGGACACCGCAAGATTGAACCCAAAGCTAAGCACTTCTCCCATGGTAAGAAAGACCAATCTAGTAGGCCAAACCAAACTAATAATTCGAAGAGACTTGCAAAGATAACTCAATCATACATAAAAGAATTCTGAGAAGATTCAAATATTATTCATAGATAAACTTGATCATAAACCCACAATTCATCGGATCTCGACAAACACACCGCAAAAAGAGTTTACATCGAATAGATCTCCACAAGAGAGGGGGAGAACATTGTATTGAGATTCAAAAAGAGAGAAGAAGCCATCTAGCTAATAACTATGGACCCGTAGGTCTGTCGTAAACTACTCACAACTCATCAGAGGGGCAAGGATGTTGATGTAGAGGCCCTCCATGGTTGATTCCCCCTCCGGCAGAGTGCCGGCGAAGGCTCCAAGATGGGATCTCGTGGATACAGAAGGTTACGGCGGTGGAAATTGTGTTTCGTGGTGCTCTTGGATGTTTTCGGGGTACGTAGGTTTATATAGGAGGAAGAAGTATGTCGGTGGCCGCCCGAGGGGCCCACGAGACAGGGGGGCGTGCCCTACAGGGGGGGCCCTATCTCGTGGGGCCCTCGGGAGCTTCTTGTCTTACACTCCAAGCTCTCCGGATCATGTTCGTTCCAAAAATCACGCTCCCGAAGGTTTCATTCCGTTTGGACTCCATTTGATATTCCTTTTCTTCAAAATACTGAAATAGGCAAAAAAAACAGCAATATGGGCTGGGCCTCCGGTTAGTAGGTTAGTCCCAAAAATGATATAAATGTGTAAAATAAAGCCCATAAACATCCAAAAGGGGTAATGTAATAGCACAGAACAATAAAAAATTATAGATACGTTGGAGACGTATCAAGCATCCCCAAGCTTAATTCCTGCTCTTCCTTGAGTAGGTAAATGATAAAAAAGAAATTTTTGATGTGGAATGCTACCTAGCATAATTCATAATGTAATTTTCTTTATTGTGGCATGAATGTTCAGATCCAAATGAATACTAAATAAAAGTTCATATTGACGTAATAAATAGTAATACTTCAAGCATACTAATCAAAATAATCATGTCTTCTCAGAATAACATGGCTAAAGAAAGTTATCCCTACAAAATCATATAGTCTGGCTATGCTCTATCTTCATCACACAAAGTATTTAATCATGCACAACCCCGATGACAAGCCAAGCAATTGTTTCATACTTTAATAGTCTCAAAAAATTTCAACTTTCACGCAATACATGAGCGTGAGCCATGGACATAGCACTATATGTGGAATAGAATGGTGGTTGTGGAGAAGACAAAAAGGAGAAGATAGTCTCACATCAACTAGGCATATCAACAGGCTATGGAGATGCCCATTAATAGATATCAATGTGAGTGAGTAGGGATTGCCATGCAACGGATGCACTAGAGCTAGAAATATATGAAATCTCAACAAAAGAGACTAAGTGGGGTGCATCCAATTTGCTTGCTCACGAAGACCTAGGGCACTTTTGAGGAAGCCCATCATTGGAATATACAAGCCAAGTTCTATAATGAAAAATTCCCACTAGTATATGAAAGTGACAACATAGGAGACTCTCTATCATGAAGATCATGGTGCTATTTTGAAGCACAAGTGTGGAAAAGAGATAGTAGCATTGTCCCTTCTCTCTTTTTCTCTCATTTTTTCTTTTCTTTTCCCTTTTTTTCTTTTTCTTTTTTTTTCTTTAGCCTTCTTTCTTTTTCTTTTTGGCCTTTCTATTTTTTTTTTCTTTTTTTTCTTTTTGTAAAGTCCAAAGTCTCATCCCGAATTGTGGGGGAATCATAGTCTTCGTCATCCTTTCCTCACTAGGACAATGCTCTAATAATGAAGATCATCACACATTTATGGATTTACAACTCAAAGCTAGAACAAAATATGACTCTATATGAATGCCTCTGGCGGTGTACATGTATGAAAATTATGAGGGTGGCCTAGCCACAAATACAATGTCAACTACATGATCATGCAAAAAGCAATATGACAAAAGTAATGCGTGTCATATGAACGGAATGGTGGAAAGTTGCATGGCAATATATCTCAGAATGGCTATGGAAATGCGATAATAGGTAGGTATGGTGGCTGTTTTGAGGAAGGTAAATGGTGGGTGTATGGTACCGGCAAAAGTTGCACGGTACAAGAGAGGCTAGCAATGGTGGAAGGGTGAAAGAGTGCGTATAGTCCATGGACTCAACATTAATCAAAAGAACTCATATACTTGTTGTAAAAATTTAGAAGTCATCAAAAACCAAAGCACTACGCGCATGCTCCTAGGGGGATAGATTGGTAGGAAAAGACCATCGCTCGTCCCCGACCGCCACTCATAAGGAAGACAATAAATAAATAAAATTGTGCTCCAACTTCATCACAAAGCGGTTCACCATACGTGCATGTTACGGGAATCACAAGCTTCAACACAAGCATTCTTTAAATTCATAATCACCCAACTAGCATGACTTTAATATCACTACCTCCATATCTCAAAACAATTATCAAGCATCAAATTGATCCTAGCACCCAATTCACTTTCTATGATAGTTTTTATTATACCCAACTTGGATGCTCATCATTCTAGGACCAACTTTATGATCATAGCAAATACCATTCTGTTCTAAAAGACTCTCAAAATAATATAAGTGAAGCATGAGAGACTAGCAATTTTCTTCAAAATTAAGACACCACCGCGCTCTAAAAGATATAAGTGAAGCACTAGAGCAAAAACTATCAAGCTCAAAAGATATAAGTGAAGCACATAGAGTATTCTAGCAAATTCTAATCAAATAGGCTTCTCCCAAAAGGTGTGTACAGCAAGGATGATTGTGGTAAACTAAAAAGCAAAGACTAATATAATACACGATGCTCCAAGCAAAACACATATCATGTGGCGAATAAAAATATAGCTCCAAGTAAAGTTACCAAGGAACGAAGACGAAAGAGGGGATGCCTTCCCGGGGCATCCCCAAGCTTAGGATTTTGGCTATCCTTGAATATCTTGGTGTGCCATGGGAATCCCCAAGCTTAGGCTCTTGCCACTCCTTATTCCATAGTCCATAAAAGCTTTACCCAAAACTTGAAAACTTCACAACACAAAATTCAACAGGAAATCTTATAAGCTCCGTTAGTGAAAGAAAACAAAACCACCACATAAGGTACTGCCATGAACTCATTCTTTATTTATTTTGGTGTTAAACCTACTGTATTCCAACTTCTTTACGGTTCATAGACTGAATTACTAGCCATAGATGCATTGAAATAAGCAAACAACACACGAAAAACAGAATCTGTCAAAAACAGAACAGTCTGTAGCAATCTGTAACTAACGCAAACTTCTGGAACTCTAAAAATCCTATCAAAATAGGAAGTCCTGGACAATTTGTTTATTGAACAGAAGCAAAAAAGAATTAACGCAAAAGCACGTTCCTGTGATTTAACAAAATTATATTCGTGCGTGCAAAGTTTCTGTTTTTCAACAGAATCAAATCAACTATCATCGTAGGTTATCCTATAGGTTCTACTTGGCACAAACACTAATTAAAAGATAAAAACACATCTAAACAGAAGATAAAAGCAAGATTTATTACTAAACAGGAGCAAAAGCAAAAAACATAAAGAAAAATTGGGTTGCCTCCCAACTAGCGCTATCATTTAACGCCCCTAGCTAGGCATAAAAGCAAAGATAGATCTAACGAGTGCCATCTTTGGCACTAAATTCATCAATAGGGCGCTTGTGAACTCTAGGGATTTCTCCCCTTTTAGCAATGGCTAAATCTTTAGGCAAAAATTCAAGAAATTCATTGGTAGCAAAAGGTTCCTTAATGATAGAGAGGCAATTGGGAAGAACACTTATGGATTTGAGATCCGCATTTCCCTTACTAGAAGATTCACCCTTATTTTTAGGAACATAAATAAACTTGGCAATTTTAGTAGGGGGTTTTGGAGTGTTTTTCATGGGGGAAAACGTGGAACCCAAGTTTGTAATGATATCCTCAAGTTTACTGATTCTAGCAGAGTCTAGATCTATTTTTTCATTGACTATAGGTTCTTTTTCCTTAAGATTTTTCAAAGTAACTCCAACCCTAGATCCAAACTGGGTAATGTGATTATGAATCTTTTTATCCAAATTTTCAGTCAAATCAACAGTAGCAAATTTATTTTCAATAATATCAAGCCGTTGCATCACATGTTCTAAAGTTAAAACTGTTCCATTTACCAAAAGAGGTGGTGGGCCGAACAAATCTAACATAGCATTATAAGCATCAAACGTATGGCTACTCATAAAATCACCTCCAGTAGCAATATCAAGAACACATCTATTCCAAGGAGTAATGCCTACATAAAAATTGCGGAGAAGAACAGAAGTAGCAAGCTTCCTAGTAGCTTTATATTGGGCATTGCAAATTCTATGCGAAGCATCTTTTAAACTTTCTGTCGGCGTTCTGGGAACGGGGGTCCCCAGACTTGCCTGCCTGCGGCCTGCGGTGTGGCTCGAAAGGGGGACCAGCGCAGCCCATCTCCATCAACATAAGCTCAAGACCCTCACGAGGGGCCAAGCCTCCCGGGGCGGACGACAAGGGGCTTCCTCAGGCACGACCTCATCAGGATGGCTCACGAGGAGGCGGAGAGTTCAAGGCGGGGTACCTCGCGAGGTGCCCATGACGCAAGCCATGACGACCAGGGGCGCCAGTCGGGCGCCAGCCCGCGCAGTGTCCTCCTTTCCTCTTTGGTGCAAAGGGAGCAAGTGCAGGTGAGAGCATCAAGCAAAGGCATCCATTTCGGTGCAACAACACCAAGACCAGTCCAACGGCAGGATGGAGGTCACCATGGAGCCCAAGCCGGCGTCACCACCAGAGCCTTTGACAGGCGAGGACCAACTTTAGTCAGGATAAGTGTACCCGTTGTTCCCCTTCAAAATGGCCAACTGTTGGCGCCCTTCCCGCTCAATATTTGGGAAGAGGCCCAGGGCCTTTTCCTATAAATAGGACTAGCCACCCACAGGGTAGAGGCATCTCGATCAGCATCGAGTCCCCCACCGAGAAACTGGTAGATAGAGCAACTGAACCCCTCTTAGTAGTTCATCGCACCAGGCAAGAACAGACCCTCGCGAGGCTGTTCTTCCTTGTATTGTTCATCATCAGCCCAAGAGGCAATCCACCACGCCACACACTAGAGTAGGGTATTACACCACAATGGTGGCCTGAACCAGTATAAATCTTGTGTCTCTTGTGTTGATATGTTCGTAGTTTAGTCCCTAGCGATTCAGTGAGGAGCAGGTAGGCAGAGGGCGTAATCTCCGCGCGCACCCCAGTGTTCGAACCTCAAGGGTCTGCCAGAACCCGAAATCCGACATTTGGCGTGCCAGGTAGGGGTGCGCCGGAATTCGTCTTCCGTCGCCCTGCTCTTCTCCGACTATCGCATCCATGTCCGATGATCGTCGGGCTGCTCTCGCCGTTCGAGTCGCCCAGACGGCTCCCATCGGCGGACGCCCTCGTCGTTCCCCGTCGCCCGCCGTCGACACCTCCACCGGCTCGGCGGGGAACGAGCAGCGGGTCTCGCCCCTGCGTCCTCCCGTGGCCCCTCGGGGGAAGCCGCGCGACCTCGCCCATCACGCCACGCTGGCCTTCCGGGCCGTCGCGGCCCTCCTGGGCGGCTCGCAGGCGCCGCCCTCTAGTCACCATGTCAAGCCGTTCATCCGCCGGGTCGGCGCCGCCTCCACGCGGCAGGGGGCTCCCCTGGTCCGGCCGGAGCCGCAGGCCCGGCTAGCCTTCAGCTCGAAGGACCATCCCTCCAACTCAGCCTCCTCGGGTGCGCTCCCCATGTTGTGCACCCCCACCATCTGCCAGGTGGCTGTCACCAGGACCCTCATCGACGGTGGCGCGGGCCTCAACGTGCTCTCAGTCGAGACCTTCAACCTCCTCCGCATACCCCGGAGCGGCTGCGGCCCAGCCGGTCCTTCATGGGCATCGGGGGCGGATCTTCCAACTCCTTGGGGCAGATCCGGCTCCCTGTAACCTTCGGCACCTACGACAACTTCCGCACGGAGCTGGTTGATTTTGATATCACCCTCATCGGCCTCCCCTACAATGCCATCCTCGGCTATCCATCACTGGCCCAATTCATGGCCGCGACTCACCCGGAATACGACCTTATGAAGATGCCCGGGAGTAGCGGAGTCCTCACTGTGCCTGGGGACGCCGGGGATGCACTGCGAGCGCTTAAGCTCGCCTTCAAGACGGCGGCGTCGGCGCAGCTCGCCGACGCGGGGGCCCCCGAGCCCAAGGGGGCTGCTCCAGCCAAGAAGAAACAATTGTTCACCCAAGACAAGGCGGAGACCAAGCAGATACCTGTCGACGAGGACGAGTCCACTAGCGCCACTTTCACCATACGCGCCCACCTTGGGCCCGAGCAGGAGGAAGCCCTGGTCAAGTTCCTACATGCAAACAAGAAGGTGTTCACTTGGGAGCCCGATCAGTTGGCCGGGATCCCACGGGCGTGATCGAGCACCACCTCAATGTGTGCCCCAACGTGCGCCCCGTGAAGCAGAAAGCAAGGCGGCAGTCCACTGAAAAGCAGGCCTTCATCGTTTAGGAGACCCGCAAGCTAGAAGCCGCGGGGGTCATCCGCGAGGTCCGATATCCAGATTGGTTGGCCAACCCTGTGATTGTACCAAAGAAGGGAGGGAAGGAGCGCATGTGTGTCGACTTCACCAACCTCAATAAAGCATGCCCACAAGATCTGTTCCCACTCCCGCGCATCGACCAGATCATTGATTCCACCGCTGAGTGTGACCTGTTATGCTTCTTGGATGCCTTCTCCGGGTATCACCAGATCAAGATGGCGGTGGAAGACGTAGATAAGACGGCCTTCCTGACCCCGTGTGGGGTGTACTACTATACATGCATGCCCTTTGGGCTGCGCAACGCGGGGGCAACCTTTCAGCGGCTCATGCACTTCACCCTGGGCCCGCAACTCGGGAAGAATGTAGAAGCTTACGTCGACGACATTGTAGTGAAGTCTCGCGAGGCCAAGACCCTGATAAAAGACCTGGAGGAAACCTTTGCAAACCCCAACGCAGTGAGCCTGCGGCTCAACCCGGAGAAGTGTGTGTTTGGAGTCCCCTCGGGCAAGCTCTTGGGCTTCCTCGTGTCCCACCGAGGCATCGAGGCCAACCCAGAGAAGGTCAAGGCGGTCGAGGACATGAGCCCGCCAAAGACCCTTAGAGAGATGCAGAAGCTCACTGGGCGCGTGACTGCGCTGGGGCGCTTCATCTCCAGGTTAGGGGAGCGAGCGCTGCCTTTCTTCCAGCTGATGAAGAAAAAAGGGCCCTTTGAATGGACTGAAGAGGCTGACAAGGCGTTCCAAGATCTCAAGAGATACCTAACCAGCCCTCCGGTGATGGTGGCCCCATGCCCTCAAGAGCCCTTGGTACTCTACCTTGCCGCCACTCCTTACTCCGCCAGCGCGGCCCTGGTGGCGATAAGGGAGGAGCGTCGAACCAAGGCCACAACAGCTACCCGTGCCAAGGCAAAGTAGGACCAAGAGGGGCTCGCAAAGATCACTACTACGGCAAAGGCAGATCAGCCACCACAGGGGAACGCGCCGGGAGTGGGAGAGGCCCTTCCCCCAGTCAACCAGCTTCCGGAGGCCCCATCGCCTCAGCAAGCGCCATGGCCTCCGGAGGGCGCCGCTAGTACCGACGCTCCAAGCCTCGTTGAGCACCCGGTGTACTTCGTCAGCACGGTGTTGCGGGATGCAAGGGCACGGTACCCCATGCCACAGAAGCTCCTCCTCGCACTGCTGGTGGCCTCGCGCAAGCTGCGGCACTACTTCCAGGGTCACCCGATCAATGTTGTCTCAGCATACCCCTTGGAAAGGGTGCTCAGGAGCCCTAACTCGGCCGGAAGGGTCGCCGAGTGGAATATTGAACTGCAAGCGTTTCAGCTCGAATTCAGCACGAACAGGGTCATCAAGGGTGCCGCGCTAGAAGATTTCATGGCTGAATGGACGGACGCACTGGATCTCAAGACCGGCGAGGACCGATCCCTCTCCCTGGGGACCGAGGCGCCAGAAGGCTGGGTCATGTACTTTGACGGGGCATTCTCCAGGCATGGCACTGGGGCTGGGGCAGTGCTCATATCTCCCACTCAGGACAAGCTGTACTACGCCGTGCAGCTCTGCTTCCAGCAGGGTGAAAAGGTCTCCAACAATATAGCGGAATATGAGGGACTGATAGCGGGGTTGAAGGCTGCCTCTGCCCTGGGAGTGAAGCGCCTTACTATCAAGGGCGATTCGCAGATCCTCGTCAACTTCTCCAACAAGGTATACGAGCCACGAGATGAGCACATGGAGGCCTATCTTGCGGAGGTCCGTAGGATGGAAAAGAAGTTCTGGGGGTTGGAACTGCAGCACGCGCCCCGCGGCACCAACCAAGAGGCCGCCGACATCACCAAACAAGCATCTAGGCGGCTACCTCAGGAGCCTGGCATCTTCGAGGAGCGGATCTTCAAGCCCTCTGCCATGCCATCGCTATCAAACGTAACGCAGCCTCGGGAGGAGCTCCCCCAGCCACCAACCTCGGGAGCCCCGGCTTGTGGCCCGGCCTCAGGAGCGCGCCTACTCCTGACAATGGAACCTCAGGACGGATGCTGGATCACAGAGCTTCGGAGTTACTTAATGCCAGGGACCCTGCCGGAGAAGGAAGAGGAAGCGGAGCGTGTGGCGCGGCAAGCTATGACGTACTACATCAGGGATGGGGAACTCTACCGGAGGCGACCAAATGATGTGTCCCTACGCTGCATCTCCAGGGAGCAAGGGAAAGAGCTGCTGGCGGATATACACGATGGAGACTGTGGGCACCACTCGTCATCATGAACCCTCGTGGGAAAGGCATTCCGCAACGACTTCTATTGGCCTACTGTGCTCAGTGATGCCGCCGAATTGGTAAACGCTTGCGAAGCCTGTCAATTCCATGCAAAACAGACCCATTAGCCGGCGGGAGGTCTGCAGACCATACCCCTCACGTGGCCATTCACAGTCTGGGGGCTTGATATCCTGGGCCCATTTCCTCGGGCGCCAGGAGGCTATCGCTACCTTTACGTCACCGTGGACAAGTTCACCAAGTGGGCCGAGTTGGAAGCCGTCCGCACCATCCCCGCGGGTTCAGTGGTCAAGTTCATCAAGGGCATCGTGAGCCGGTTCGGGGTACCGGACCGCATCATCACCGACAATGGTTTGCAGTTCACCAGTAACCACTTCAAAACATACTGTGCTAACCTTGGAACGCAGATATGCTACGCTTCAGTGGCGCACCCCCGAAGCAACGGCTAGGCCGAGCGGGCCAACGCGGAGGTCCTGAGGGGCCTCAAGACCAGAACATTCAAGAAGATGCTGGAAGCCTGCGGCAGAGGCTGGCACGACAAGCTTCAGTCCGTGTTGTGGTCCATCCGCACGACCGCAACCAAGCCAACCAGAGAGACCCCGTTCTTCTTGGTCTACGGAGCCGAGCGGTCCTCCCTCACGAGGTCAGACATCATTCCGCACGGGTCCTGGCGTTCGACGAAGCGTAGCAGGACGCCATGCGGGGGATGGACCTCGTGCTGGGGGAGGAGCGTCGCCGAGAAGCCGCGTTGCAAGCGGCGAGGTATCAACAAGCGCTGCGGCGATACCACTGCCGCAACATCCGCCCCAGGACTCTTGAGGTAGGGGACCTCATGCTCAGGCGGGTTCTCTCCAGGGAGGGACTGCATAAGCTCTCTCCCATGTGGGAGGGCCCGTTCAAGGTTGTTCATGTTTCCAGGCCTGGCTCCACGCGCTTGGAGACTCAGGAGAGGGTGCCAGTCCAGAATGCGTGGAACATCCAGCACCTTCGGAGGTTTTACCCCTGAAAAAGGCCCGGAGCCTGTGAAGAAGGCGAATGCATGTGAAGACCATCTTTTTGGAAAAGGCCCGGAGCCTGTGAAGAAGGCGAAAGCCTGTGAAGACCATCTTTTTGGAAAAGGCCCGGAGCCTGTGAAGAAGGCGAATGCCTGTGAAGACCATCTTTTTGGAAAAGGCTCGGAGCCTGTGAAGAAGGCGAATTCCTGTGAAGACCATCTTTTTGGAAAAGGCCCGGAGCCTG
>NC_041383.1:405874055-405958099 GCF_002162155.2 Triticum dicoccoides
CCTGTGAAGAAGGCGAATGCCTGTGAAGACCATCTTTTTGGAAAAGGCCCGGAGCCTGTGAAGAATGTGAATGCCTGTGAAGACCATCTTTTGGAAAAGGCCCGGAGCCTGTGAAGAAGGCGAATGCCTGTGAAGACAATCTTTTGGAAAGGGCCCAGAGCCTGTGAAGAAGGCGAACGCCTGTGAAGCTGTCGCATTTTGGAAAAGGCCCGGAGCCTAAGAAGAGGGCCAATGCCCGTGAAGCTTGCCTCCCCGAAGAAAGGCCCGAAGCCTGTGAAGAAGGCCTGGTGCTTGTGAAGCTCGATGCCCCGTGACACTCTCACGTAATAATGAGTGGGGCTGTACACGCCCCGGAGTCTCAGGGGTGCCGGCCTCAGGCCCTGGGGCTCCCTCCCACGCCCAGTGGCAGCACTTAGCTCCGCGCTGGTGAGAAGACGTCGAAGAATAGACTAGGTGCCGGACGCGGCTTTTTCATTTGCTTTCTGCAGTTGGCAAGTTCATTTCTTATTTGGAGTTTTATCGAAACTATCGCCGCCTTTCGACTTGCGGTTCTCCGACTTTTTCGCTCTCTTGCCTCGATTTCTCTTGCGCGAGGGCTCGCGAGGTGGAAGCCTCGGGAGCCCTCGCGAGTGTTTCCGTCCCAATAGCTCAAGGTCTCACGGCCCGGGTCCACTACAGGAGCGCCCCTCCAGTCCATGCCTCACGGGCACCATGACTCGAATACGGGGCTTGGGTCGATCGCCCCACGGCTGAGGCTGGGAATTACCTACACGCGGGCATGCGACAGAAAGGAACAATACCGAAACAGCAGAAACAATACGATAATCGACGACAATAACCCAAACGCACCCTCACGGGGCCCCACACTATTGTCTTCTTTTTGTTGTGCAGGAGAAAAGAAACAAAATAACAAAGCAGGCGAAGCTTGCCGCACGCCGGCCCTCAGGGAAGACTCGAGCCGCCTCCGGAGCTCAGGCAGACTCCCTCTCGCGCTTCACCGGGACCCGACGGCGGGCAGACTCGCTACCGCCCTCCAGGCGGGCGCGATGGCATGGGGGCTGGACGCGGCCGCCGCTAGAAGAGTCGCTACCCGAAGAAGAGCTGGTGAAGCTTGAGGAGTCTCGGGCGCCGCCAACCATGTGTGCACTGTCCTCCCCATCCTCACCGGGGCTGGGTCCCCGGCCGCGGTCGTCGTCTTCAGGGCAGCACCCTGCACGGCGACCATCTTCCCCAAACACCCTCACATAGAGGATGGCGTCGCCGTCAAACTTAAAGTGTAGAGTGCACCGGTGGCTCAGGCCTCGCGCGCGGGCAAACGTCTGCCAGCCGCGGGTCAAGGCCAGGCTCCCGGCGGCGGAGACCTCCAGCGAAGCCCATGAGGCCCGGCTGCAGCAGCCATCTACCTGGAGCCAGAGGCCGCCCAAGGCGCCGGCTGGGAGGTCACCAAGGAGGAAGCGAGGGAGCTGAAGCCGGGCACTGGTTGGCTCCGCCACCCACACAATGAACTCCGGTAGCACCTCCGTAGTATGGAGGCGCGGCCTCGGAGGTCGCACGGCCGAAGCACGCCCCTCGACCGTGGCTAGTCGCTCATCGTCGCGCAGAGAGCCGCCTCCGCGACCGCGGGGGGCCACCATGGAGGCCACATGATGCTTGTGAGGGCGGCCTCGACCGCGCTTGGGCGGGGAGAGGTAGACTCGACCTGGCGAGCCTTCCCTTTCTCTGCGGCCGAGAACTTCCTTGGCGGAGCCATGCAGGAGGAGGAGAAGCAAGAGGGGGTAGACCGGAAGGGCGCACGCCATTCTGTATTTATAGCTGGCGAAGGCCAACCGTCGACCACCAAAATCACAGGTAATCATGACCCGCTTTGCATGCAGGGACTAGTCACATCCGTGCAGTTGCCGAGGCTACGTGGGGAAGCAGAGCCGCCCACGTCCAATCAACCGCCACGCGGCGCCCAAGGCCGCAGGCTGTTAGGGCCCGCGACGCTTAGCACTTGCCCTTTCGCTTCTCTGCACGGCCAAGTCCGGGCGCGCCGTGGGCCCGGGTGCTACTGTCGGTGTTCTGGGAACGGGAGTCCCCAGACTTGCCTGCGTGCGTCCTGCGGCGTGGCTCGAAAGGGGGCCCAGCGCAGCCCATCTCCATCAACATAAGCTCAAGACCCTCGCGAGGGGCCAAGTCTCGCGGGGCGGACGACAAGGGGCTTCCTCAGGCACGGCCTCATCAGGCTGGCTCGCGAGGAGGCGGAGAGTTCAAGGCGGGGTACCTCGCGAGGTGCCCATGACGCAAGCCATGACGACCAGGGGCGCCAGTCGGGCGCTAGCCCGTGCAGTGTCCTCCTTTCCTCTTTGGTGCAAAGGGAGCAAGCACAGGTGAGAGCATCAAGCAAAGGCATCCATTTCGGTGCAACAAGACCAAGACCAGTCCAACGGCAGGATGGAGGTCACCGTGGAGCCCAAGCCGGCGTCACCACCAGAGCCTTTGACAGGCGAGGACCAACTTTAGTCAGGATAAGTGTACCCGTTGTTCCCCTTCAAAATGGCCAACTGTTGGCGCCCTTCCCGCTCAATATTTGGGAAGAGGCCTAGGGCCTTTGCCTATAAATAGACCTAGCCACCCACAGGGTAGAGCCATCTTGATCAGCATCGAGACCCCCACCGAGAAACTGGTAGATAGAGCGACTGAACCCCTCCTAGTAGTTCATCGCACCAGCCAAGAACAGACCCTCGCGAGGCTGTTCTTCCTTGTATTGTTCATCATCAGCCCAAGAGGCAATCCACCACGCCACACACTGGAGTAGGGTATTACACCACAATGGTGGCCTGAACCAGTATAAATCTTGTGTCTCTTGTGTTGATCTGTTTGTAGTTTAGTCCCTAGCGATTCGGTGAGGAGCAGGTAGGCAGAGGGCGTAATCTCCGCGTGCACCCCAGTGTTCGAACCTCAAGGGTCTGCCGGAACCCGAAATCTGACACTTTCCCTCTCCCTTTGATTAAAATTGTGAATTTCTTGTTCGGGAGTGAGAATAAGGATAGGAGGACTAGCCATGGTGACAAGGTAAACGAACTAACACACGGCCAATGGAAAAAGGCAAGCGGAAAAGAGAGGAGGAGATTGGGAAAGAGAGGGTGAATAAAACGCCAAGGGTGAAGTGGGGGAGAGCAAAACGAGAGGCAAATGGCAAATAATGTAAATGCGAGGGAGATGGGTTTGTGATGGGTACTTGGTATGTCTTGACTTGAGCGAAGACCTCCCCGGCAACAGCGCCAAAAATCCTTCTTGCTACGTCTTGAGCTTGCGTTGGTTTTCCTTGAAGAGGAGAGGGTGATGCAGCAAAGTGTAGCGTAAGTATTTCCCTCAGTTTTGAGAACCAAGGTATCAATCCAGTAGGAGGATCCTCAAAAGTCCCACGCACCTACACAAACAAACTGAGAACTTGCAACCAATGCAATAAAGGGGTTGTCAATCCCTTCACGGCCACTTGCGAAAGTGAGATCTAATAAAGATAGTATGATAAGATAGATATATTTTTGGTATTTTATGTTATAGATGCAAAAAGTAAAGATGAAAAATAAAAGTAGATTGAAAGCAAATATGATAAGAGATAGACCCGGGGGCCATAGATTTCACTAGTGGCTTCTCTCAAGATAGCATAAGTATTACGGTGGGTGAACAAATTACCGTCGAGCAATTGATAGAAAAGCGCATAGTTATGAGATTATCTAGGCATGATCATGTATATAGGCATCAAGTCCATAACAAGTAGACCGACTCCTGGGTGCATCTACTTCTATTACTCCACACATCGACCGACTCCTGCCTGCATCTAGAGTATTAAGTTCATAAGAACAGAGCAACGCATTAAGCAAGATAACATGATATAGAGGGATAAACACATGCAATATGATATAAACCCCATCTTGTTATCCTCGATGGCAACAATACAATACGTGCCTTGCAACCCTTTCTGTCACTGGGTAAGGACATCGCAAGATTGAACGCAAAGCTAAGCACTTCTCCCATGGTAAGAAAGACCAATCTAGAAGGCCAAACCAAACTGATAATTCGAAGAGACTTGCAAAGATAACTCAATCACACATAAAGGAATTCAGAGAAGATTCAAATATTATTCATAGATAAACTTGATCATAAACCCACAATTCATCGTATCTCGACAAACACACCGAAAAAAGAGTTTACATCGAATAGATCTCCACAAGAGAGGGGGAGAACATTGTATTGAGATCCAAAAAGAGAGAAGAAGCCATCGAGCTAATAACTATGGACCCGTAGGTCTGTCGTAAACTACTCACAACTCATCGGAGGGGCAAGGATGTTGTTGTAGAGGCCCTCCATGGTTGATTCCCCCTCCGGTAGAGTGCCGGCGAAGGCTCCAAGATGGGATCTCGCGGATACAGAAGGTTACGACGGTGGAAATGTGTTTCGTGGTGCTCCTAGATGTTTTCGGGGTACATAGGTTTATATAGGAGGAAGAAGTACGTCGGTGGCCACCCGAGGGGCCCATGAGACAGGGGGCGCCCTACGAGGGGGGGGGGTGCGGCCCCCTATCTGGTGGGGCCCTCGGGAGCTTCTTGACTTGCACTCCAAGCTCTCCGGATCACGTCCGTTCCAAAAATCACGCACCCGAAGGTTTCATTCCATTTGGACTCTGTTTGATATTCCTTTTCTTCGAAATTCTGAAATAGGCAAAAAAAAACAAATGGGCTGGGCCTCCAGTTAGTAGGTTAGTCCCGAAAATGATATAAATGTGTAAAATAAAGCCCATAAACATCCAAAAGGGGTAATATAATATCATGGAACAATCAAAAATTATAGATACGTTGGAGACGTATCAAGCTTGTACTAGTTGTCCCCCTTCAAAATGGCGTTGTTGGCTCCCTTCCCGCTCAATATTTGGGAAGAGGACCAGGGCCTCTATAAATAGAGATAGCCACCACAGTAGAAGGTATCTAGATCTCACCTAGAGCCAATAGACGGGGCAACTCCTCTCCAAGCGCACCACCACAAGAATGCCCCTCGCGAGGCTGTTCTTCCTCTGTACTGTTCATCATCAGCCCCAGAGGCAATCCACCACACCACACACTGGATTAGGGTATTACAGCACAACGGTGGCCCGAACCAGTATAAACCTCGTGCCCCTTGTGTTGTTCATCGTGTAGCTTAGATCCGCGGCGAGGTTTTGGGGCGTGGATCAGTAGGGAGAAGATCTTCGTGCGCACCCCAGAGTTCGAACTTTAAGGGTTTTGCCGGAACCCGATATCCGACAGTAGGCCAGTAGAACCCACTACGAAACGCCTTGCCGACGAGGGTCCGTGATGATGAGTGGTGTCCGCAATCTCCGACGTGTATGTCAGCCAGCAGCTCCTTCCCCTATTCCCTGGAGATGTAGCCTAGGGAAACGTCATTTGGCCACCTTCGGTATAACTCACCGTCTTGGATGCAGTTGGCCGTTGCTTGCCTGGCCACGCACTCCGCATCCTCCTCTTTCTCCGGAAGTGTCCCTTGCATTAGGTAGTCCTTGAATTCCGTGGTCCAGCATCCCTCCTGAGGCTCCAGCGCCAGGAGCAGGCGGGCTCCTAAGGTCGGGCCACAGGCCAGGGCTCCCGTGGCAGGTGGCTGAGGGAGCTGTTCCTGAGGTTGTGTCGTGCTTGAGAGTGACGGTGCCGCCGACGGCTTGAAGAGTCGTTTCTCAAAAACGCCAGGCTCCTGGGGCAGCTGCCTGGACGCCCTCTTGGCGATGTCATCAGCCTCTTGGTTGGTGTCGCGGGGCACATGCTGCAACTCCATCCCCCAGAACTGCTTCTCCATCTTGTGTACTTCCGCAAGATATGCCTCCATGCGCTCGTCATTTGGCTCGTACACCTTGTTGGACAAGTTGATGAGGAGTTGTGAATCACCCTTGATGATGAGGCGCTTCACTCCCAGTGCTGCTGCAGCTTTCAGGCCTGCTATGAGGCCCTCATATTCTGCTATGTTGTTGGAGACCTTCTCGCCCTGCTGGAAACAGAGCTTGTCCTGAGTGGGGGATATAAGCACTGCACCAGCCCCCGCGCCCTGCCGCAAGAATGCTAAATCGAAGTACATGACCCAGCCATCTGGTGCCTCACTCCCTGGGGAGAGAGACCGATCCTCGCCCGCCTTGAGCCCTGGCGCCTCTGTCCATTCTACCATGAAATCAGCAAGCGTGGCTCCCTTGACAACCCTGGTTGTGCTGAACTCCAACTGAAAGGCCTGCAACTCGATATTCCATTCAGCGAGCCTTCCAGCGGAGTTGGGGCTCCTGAGTACCCTTTCCAATGGGTAGGACGAGACGACCTTGATGGGGTGACCTTGAAAGTAGTGCCACAGCTTACGCGAGGCCACCAAGAGCATGAGTAAAAGCTTCTGAGGCATGGGGTATCGTGCCCTTGCATCCCGCAACACCGTGCTGACGAAGTACACTGGATGCTCGACGAGGGTGGGTGTGCTGACGGAGCCCGTGTCCTCCGGAGGTTGAGGCGCCTCCTGAGACGATGGAGCCCCCAGCGCCTGGTTTCTTGGTGCGGCCTCTTCAGCCCTGGGGGCGTCTTCCTGCTGAGGCTAGTCTCCAGTTGCCGAGGCTGTGGTCCTCACGAGGCCTTCTTGGTCTTGTGTCGCCACGGCCGAGGCTGTGGCTGGTCGTGACGCGGCCTTAGCCTGGCGTTCCTCCCGAACCGCCACTAGGGCTGCGCTGGCGGAGTAGGGAGTGGCGGCGAGGTAGAGCACCAGGGACTTGAGAGGGCGTGGTGCCACCATCACCGGAGGGCCGGTCAGATATTTCTTGAGGTCTTGAAACGCTTGGTCGACCTCCTGTGTCCACTCAAATGGGCCTTTCTTCTTCATCGGCTTGAAGAATGGCAGGGCACGCTCCCCCAGCTTGGAGATGAAGCGCCCTAACACAGTCACGCGACTGGCGAGCTTCTACATTTCTGTGAGGGTTTGCGGCGGACTCATGTCTTCGATTGCCTTGACCTTCTCTGGGTTGGCCTCGATCCCTCTGTAGGACACGAGGAAACCCAGTAGCTTGCCGGAAGGGATGCCAAACACGCACTTCTCTGGGTTGAGTCACAGGTCCACCTGGCGGAGGCTCGCTAAGGTCTCCTCTAGATCCTGGATCAAGGTCCTTGCCTCCCGAGATTTCACCACAATTTCGTCGACGTAAGCCTCGGCGTTTTTCCCGAGCTATCGGCCTAAGGCGATGTGCATCAGCCGCTGGAAGGTTGACCCCGCGTTGCGCAACCCGAAGGGCATGCAGGTGTAGCAGTACACCCCACATGGGGTTAGGAAGGCTGTCTTCTCCATGTCTTCCACCGCCATCTTGATTTGGTGATAACCCGAAAACACATCCAGGAAACACAGCAGGTCACACTCGGCGGTGGAGTCGACAATCTGGTCAATGCGGGGGAACGGGAACGGATCTTGAGGGTAGGCCTTGTTGAGGTTGGTGAAGTCGACACACATGCGCTCCTTTCCTCCCTTTTTTGGCACGACGACGGGGTTTGCCAGCCATTCGGGGTAGCGAACCTCGCGAATAACACCCGCTGCCTCTAGCTTGCGGGTTTCTTGGATGATGAAGGCCTGCTTCTCGATGGACTGTCGCCTCGCTTTCTGCTTCACAGGGCGTACATTGGGGCACACATTCAGTTGATGCTCAATCACCTCCCTTGGGACCCCCGCTAGCTGCTTGGGTTCCCATGCGAACATATCCTTGTTCGAGCGCAAGAACTTTACTAGCGCCTCCTCTTGGTTGGGGTCGAGGTTGGCACCTATGGTGAAGGTGGCTCCTGATGACCTGTCCTCCTCAACTGGCACCTTCTTGGTCTCCGCCTTGTCCTGAGTGAACAACTGCTTCTTCTTGGTTGGTGCAGCCCCCTTGGCCTTGAAGGTGTCCGTGCCGGCAGGCTGCACTATCGCGGCAGTCTTGAGGGCGAGCTTGAGCGCCAGCAGAGCCTCCTTGGTATCTCCAGCTATGGTGAGGACACCGCTGTTCCCGAGCATCTTCATGAGGTTGTAGGTCGGATGGGTCGCTTCCATGAACTGAGCCGAGGCAGGGTATCCGAAGATGGCGTTGTACGGGAGGCCGATGTGGGCGATGTCGAAGTCGACCAGCTCCATGTGGTAGTTGTCGTGGGTGCCGAAGGTCTAAGGGAGGCAGATCTGCCCCAGGGAGCTGGAGGAACCGCCTCCGGCGCCCGAGAAGGGCTTGCTGGGTTGGAGCCGTTCCAACGGTACATGGAGGAGGCTGAAGGCCTCCACCGAGAGCACGTTGAGTGTCGGCGTTCTAAGAACGGGGGTCCCCAGACTTGCCACCCTGCGGCCTGCAGCGTGGCTCAACCAGTGGCCCAATACGGCCTGTCTTCATCAACCCAAGTTCAAGACCCTCGCGAGGGTCCAAGCCTCGCGAGGCGGACGATGCAAGGCGTCCTCAGGGGCGGCCCCACCAGGCAGGCTTGCGAGGAGGCGGAGAGATCAAGGCAAGGGGTACCTCCTGAGGTGCTCATGACGCAAGCCATGACGATCAAGACCAGGCGGGCGCCAGGCGGGCGCCAGCTTGCGCAGTGTCCTCGTTTCCTCTTTGGTGCAAAGGGGGAAGCGCAGGCGCGGAGTACCGTGGCATCCGGCAAAGGTTTCCATATTGGTGCAACGAGACCAAGACCAGCAGAGCGGCAGGACGGAGGTCACCATGGAGCCCAAGACGGCGTCATTGCCAGTGCCTTTGGCAGTCGAAGACCACCTTTAGTTAGGATAGCTTGTACTAGTTGTCCCCTTTCAAAATGGCCATTGTTGGCTCCCTTCCCACTCAATATTTGGGAAGAGAACCAGGGCCTCTATAAATAGAGATAGCCACCACACTAGAAAGGGATCATCTCATCTAGAGCCAACAGAGACGGATCAATTCCTCTCCAAGCACACCACCACAAGAACACCCCTCGCGGGGCTGTTCTTCCCTTGTACTGTTCATCATCAGCCCAAGAGGCAATCCTCCACACCAAACACAGGATTAGGGTATTACACCACAACGGTGGCCCGAACCAGTATAAACCTCGTGTCTGTTGTGTTGTTCATCGTGTTAGCTTACAATCGTGGCGAGGTTGTGGGCGTGTTTCGGTAGGGAGAAGATCTTCGTGCGCACCCCAGAGTTCGAACCTTAAGGGTTTCGCTAGAACCTGATATCCGACATTTGGCGCGCCAGGTAGGGGTGCGCTGGAGCTCTTCCTTCCGTCGACCCGCTCTCTGCCAACACCGTTCTTCGCCCTCATGGCGGACAACACGCCTCCAGCTCCGGCAGACGATGCCAGCGCTAGGGCCAGGGGGCTCCGAGCCTTGGCCCCCGCCTTGCGGCAGATGCAGTGGCTGCACAAGTTCAAGCTAGAGATGCCGCCGCGCTACAACGGCACAATGGATCCATTGGCTTTCCTGCTGGCATACGAGGAGGTCATCCTCAAGGACGGAGGCGACGACAAGGTGATGGCCAACTGGTTTCCCATGGCCCTCACCGGCGTCCTGCGCGTTTGGCTGCTCAACCTGCCAACATCTTCTGTGGTCTCCTGGGAGGAGCTACGCAACCTCTTCCTCACCCAGTACGCTGCGCCGGCGCCCCCGGTTGTCGCGGCTCTCCTTGGCGGCTCGCCGGCGCCACCATCAGACCGCCATGCCAAGACGTTCTTCCGTCAGATCGACGCCGCCCTCGCGCGGCAAGGAGCTCCCCCGGGTTGGGCAGCACCCAAGGCCGACCTGACCTTCAACTCTGACGATCACCCTGTCAACACCGCCTGCTCGGGTGCACTCCCAATGCTTTGCACGCCCACCATCTGCCAGGTGGCTGTCACCAAGACTCTCATCGACGGTGGCGCCGGCCTCAACGTGCTCTCGGTGGAGGCCTTCAGCCTCCTCCACGTACAACTGGAACGGCTCAACCCAGCAAACCCTTCTCGGGCGTCGGAGGCGGTTCCTCCAACTCCCTGGGGCAGATCCGCCTCCCTGTGACCTTCTGCACCTATCGGATTTTGGGTTCCGGCAGACCCTTGAGGTTCGAACTCTAGGGTGTGATACGTCTCCAACGTACCTATAATTTTTTATTGTTCCATGCTATTATATTACCCGTTTTTGATGTTTATGGGCTTTATTTTACACATTTATATCATTTTTCGGACTAACCTACTAACCGGAGGCCCAGCCCATATTGTTGTTTTTTTGCCTATTTCAGTATTTCGAAGAAAAGGAATATCAAACAGAGTCCAAACGGTATGAAACCTTCGGGAGCGTGATTTTTGGAATGAACGTGATCCGGAGAGCTTGGAGTGCAAGTCAAGAAGCATCCGAGGGCTTCACGAGATAGGAGGCCACGCCCCCCCCCCTGTAGGGCATGCCCCCCTGTCTCGTGGGCCCCTCGGGCGGCCACCGATGTACTTCTTCCTCCTATATATACCTACGTACCCCGAAAACATCTAGGGGCACCACGAAACACAATTTCCACCATCGTAACCTTCTGTATCCGCGAGATCCCATCTTGGAGCCTTCGCCGGCACTCTGTCGGAGAGGGAATCAACCACAGAGGGCCTCTACATCAACATCCTTGCCCCTCTAATGAGTTGTGAGTAGTTTACCATAGACCTACGGGTCCATAGTTATTAGCTAGATGGCTTCTTCTCTCTTTTTGGATCTCAATACAATGTTCTCCCCCTCTCTTGTGGAGATCTATTCGATGTAAACTCTTTTTGCGGTGTGTTTGTCGAGATCCGATGAATTGTGGATTTATGATCAAGTTTATCTATGAATAATATTTGAATCTTTTCGGAATTCTTTTATGTATGATTGAGTTATCTTTGCAAGTCTCTTCGAATTATCAATTTGGTTTGGCCTACTAGATTGATCTTTCTTGCCATCGGAGAAGTGCTTAGCTTTGGGTAAAATCTTGCGGTGTCCTTACCCAGTGACAGAAAGGGTTGCAAGGCACGTATTGTATTGTTGCCATCGAATAACAAGATGGGGTTTATATCATATTGCTTGAGTTTATCCCTCTACATCATGTCATCTTGTTTAATGCGTTACTCTGTTCTTATGAACTTAATACTCTAGATGCATGCTGGATAGCGGTCGATGTGTGGAGTAATAGTAGTAGATGCAGGCAGGAGTCGGTCTACTTGTCATGGACGTGATGCCTATATACACGATCATGCCTAGATAATCTCATAACTATGCGCTTTTCTATCAATTGCTCGACAGTAATTTGTTCAGCCACCGTAATACTTATGCTATCTTGAGAGAAGCCTCTAGTGAAACCTATGGCCCCCGGGTTTATCTCTTATCATATGTGCTTTCAATCTACTTTTATTTGCATCTTTACTTTTTGCATCTATATTATCAAATACCAAAAATATATTTATCTTATCATACTATCTTTATTAGATCTCACTTCCGCAAGTGGCCGTGAAGGGATTGACAACCCCTTTATTGTGTTGGTTGCGAGTTCTCAGTTTGTTTGTGTAGGTGCGTGGGACTTTTGAGGAGCCTCCTACTGGATTGATACCTTGGTTCTCAAAACTGAGGGAAATACTTATGCTACACTTGCTGCATCACCCTCTCCTCTTCGAGGAAAATTAACGCAAGCTCAAGATGTAGCAAGAAGGATTTCTGGCGCCGTTGCCGGGGAGGCTTCCACCAAGTCAAGTCAAGATTCGACCTCCCGCCAACGTGCAATTTCTGGCGCCGTTGCCAGGGAGGTCTTCGCTCAAGTCAAGACATATCAAGTACCCATCACAAACCCATCTCCCTCGCATTTACATTATTTGCCATTTGCCTCTCGTTTTCCTCTCCCCCACTTCACCCTTGCCGTTTTATTCGCCCTCTCTTTCCCAATCTCCTCCTCTCCTTTTTGCTTGCTTTTTTTGTCCATTTGCCGTGTATTAGCTCGTTTGCCTTGTCATTATGGCTAGTCCTCCTATCCTTATTCTCACCCGCGAACAAGAAAATCTCAATTTTAAGCAAAGGGAGAGAGAAAACTTAAAATATGCTTGGCATAGAATTTGCAATGCCCAATATAAAGCTACTAGGAAGCTTGCTACTTCCTTCTTCTCCGCAATATTTATGTAGGCATTACTCCTTGGAATAGATGTGTTCTTGATATTGCTACCGGTGGTGATTTCATGAGTAGCCATACGTTTGACGCTTATAATGCTATGCTAGATTTGTTTGGGCCACCACCTCTTTTGATCAATGGAACTGTTTTAACTTTAGAACACGTTATGCAACAGCTTGATATTATTGAAAACAAAATTGCCATTGTTGAGTTGATTGAAAATTTGGATAAAAAGATTCATATCACATTACCCAATTTGGATCTAGGGTTGGAGTTACTTTGAAAAGTCTTAAGGAAAAAGAACCTATAGTTAATGGAAAAATTGATCTAGACTCTACTAGAATCGGTAAACTTGAGGATATCATTACAAACTTAGGTTCCGCATTTTCCCCCATGAAAAACAGTCCAAAACCCCCTACCAAAACTGCCAAGTTTATTTATGTTCCTAAAAATAAGGGCGAACCTTCTAGTAAGGGAGACGCGGATCTCAAATCCATAAGTTTTAATCCCAATTGTCTCTCTATTGTTAAGGAACATTTTGCTACCAATGAATTCCTTGAATTTTTGCCTAAAGGTTTAGCTTTTGCTAAAAAGGGAGAAATCCCTAGAGATCACAAGCTCTCTATTGATGAATTTAGTGCCAAAGATGACACTCGTTAGATCTATCTTTGCTTTTTATGCCTAGCTAGGGGCGTTAAACGATAGCGCTAGTTGGGAGGCAACCCAATTTTTCTTTATGTTTTTTGCTTTTGCTCCTGTTTAGTAATAAATCTTGCATCTACCTTCTGTTTAGATGTGTTTTTATCTTCTAATTAGTGTTTGTGCCAAGTAGAACCTATAGGATAACCTACGATGATAGTTGATTTGATTCTGCTGAAAAACAGAAACTTTGTGCGCACGAATATAATTTTGTTAAATCACAGGAACATGCTTTTGCGTTTATTCTTTTTGATGATGTTCAATAAACAAATTTTCCAGGACTTCCTATTTTTGTAGGATTTTTAGAGTTCCAGAAATTTGCTTTAGTTACAGATTGCTACAGACTGTTCTGTTTTTGACAGATTCTGTTTTTTCGTGTGTTGTTTGCTTATTTCAATGCATCTATGGCTAGTAAATTAGTTTATAAACCATAAGGAAGTTGGAATACAGTAGGTTTAACACAAAAATAAGTAAAGAATGAGTTCATTGCAGTACCTTATGTGGTGGTTTTGTTTTCTTTCACTAACGGAGCTTATAAGATTTCCTGTTGAGTTTTGTGTTGTGAAGTTTTCAAGTTTTGGCTAAAGCTTTTATGGACTATGGAATAAGGAGTGGCCTAAGATTGGGGATGCCCAAGCCGCCCCAAGATATTCAAGAATAGCCAAAAGCCTAAGCTTGGGGATGCCCCGGGAAGGCAACCCCTCTTTCGTCTTTGTCCATTGGTAACTTTACTTGGAGGTATATTTTTATTCGCCACATGATATGTGTTTTGCTTGGAGCGTCGTGTATTAGTCTTTGCTTTTTAGTTTACCACAATCATCCTTGATGTACACACCTTTTGGGAGAAGCCTATTTGATTAGAATTTGCTAGAATACTCTATGTGATTCACTTATATCTTTTGAGCTTTTTAGTTTTTGCTCTAGTGCTTCACTTATATCTTTTAGAGCACGGTGGTGTCTTAATTTTGAAGAAATTTCTAGTCTCTCATGCTTCACTTATATTATTTTGAGAGTCTTTTAGAACAGCATGGTATTTGCTATGATCATAAAGTTGGTCCTAGAATGATGAGCATCCAAGTTGGGTATAATAAAAACTATCATAGAAAGTGAATTGGATGCTATGATCAATTTGATACTTGATAATTGTTTTGAGATATGGAGGTTGTAATATTAAAGTTATGCTAGTTGGGTGATTATGAATTTAAAGAATGCTTGTGTTGAAGTTTGTGATTCCCGTAACATGCATGTATGGTGAACCGCTTTGTGATGAAGTTGGAGCACAATTTTATTTATTGATTGTCTTCCTTATGAGTGGCGGTCGGGGACGAGCGATGGTCTTTTCCTACCAATCTATCCCCCTAGGAGCATGCGTGCAGTGCTTTGGTTTTTGATGACTTCTAAATTTTTACAACAAGTATATGAGTTCTTTTGATTAATGTTGAGTCCATGGACTATACGCACTCTTTCACCCTTCCACCATTGCTAGCCTCTCTTGTACCGTGCAACTTTTGCCGGTACCATACACCCACCATTTACCTTCCTCAAAACAGCCACCATACCTACCTATTATCGCATTTCCATAGCCATTCTGAGATATATTGCCATGCAACTTTCCACCGTTCCGTTCATATGACACGCATTACTTTTGTCATATTGCTTTTTGCATGATCATGTAGTTGACATTGTATTTGTGGCTAGGCCACCCTCATAATTTTCATACATGTACACCGCCAGAGGCATTCATATAGAGTCATATTTTGTTCTAGCTTTGAGTTGTAAATCCATAAAAGTGTGATGATCTTCATTATTAGAGCATTGTCCTAGTGAGGAAAGGATGATGAAGACTATGATTCCCCCACAAGTCGGGATGAGACTTTGGACTTTACAAAAAGAAAAAGAAAAAAAGAAAAGGAAAAAATAGAAAGGCCAAAAAGAAAAAGAAAGGAAGGCCAAAGAAAAAAAGAGAAAAAAAGAAAAAGAAAAATAAAATGAGAGAAAAAGAGAGAAGGGACAATGCTACTATCTCTTTTTCCACACTTGTGCTTCAAAGTAGCACCATGATCTTCATGATAGAGAGTCTCATATGTTGTCACTTTCATATAACTAGTGGGAATTTTTCATTATAAAACTTGGTTTGTATATTCCAATGATGGGCTTCCTCAAAGTGCCCTAGGTCTTCGTGAGCAAGCGAGTTGGATGCACACCCACTTAGTTTCTTTTGTTGAGCTTTCATATATTTATAGCTCTAGTGCATCCGTTGCATGGCAATCCCTACTCACTCACATTGATATCTATTAATGGGCATCTCCATAGCCCGTTGATACGCCTAGTTGATGTGAGACTATCTTCTCCTTTTTTGTCTTCTCCACAACCACCATTCTATTCCACATATATTGCTATGTCCATGGCTCATGCTCATGTATTGTGTGAAAGTTGAAAAACTTTGAGATTATTAAAGTATGAAACAATTGCTTGGCTTGTCATCGGGGTTGTGCATGATTAAATACTTTGTGTGATGAAGATAGAGCAACAACCAGACTATATGATTTTGTAGGGATAACTTTCTTTAGCAATGTTATTTTGAGAAGACATGATTACTTTGATTAGTATGCTTGAAGTATTACTATTTATTACATCAATATGAACTTTTATTTTGTATCTTTTGGATCTGAACATTCATGCCACAATAAAGAAAATTACATTGAGAATTATGCTAGGTAGCATTCCACATCAAAACTTATCTTTTTATCATTTACCTACTCGAGGACGAGCAGGAATTAAGCTTGGGGATGCTTGATTCGTCTCCAATGTATCTATACTTTTTGATTGTTCCATGGTATTATATTACCCCTTTTTGATGTTTATGGGCTTTACTTTACACATTTATATCATTTTTGTGACTAACCTACTAACCGGAGGCCCAGCCCATATTGCTGTTTTTTTGCCTATTTTAGTATTTCGAAGAAAAGGAATATCAAACGGAGTCCAAATGGAATGAAACCTTCAGGAGCGTGATTTTTGGAACGAACGTGATCCGGAGAGCTTGGAGTGCAAGTCAAGAAGCAGCCGAGGGCTCCACGAGATAGGAGGCCGTCCCCCTGTAGGGCGCACCCCCTATCTCGTGGGCCCGTCAGGTGGCCACCGACATACTTCTTCCTCCTATATATACCTACGTACCCCGAAAACATCCAGGGGCACCACGAAACACAATTTCCACCACCGTAACCTTCTATATCCGCGAGATCCTATCTTGGAGCCTTCGCCGGCACTCTGCCGGAGGAGGAATCAACCACGGAGGGCATCTACATCAACATCCTTGCCCCTCCGATGAGTTGTGAGTAGTTTACCACAGACCTACGGGTCCATAATTATTAGCTAGATGGCTTCTTCTCTCTTTTTGGATCTCAATACAATGTCCCCCCTCTCTTGTGGAGATCTATTCGATGTAAACTCTTTTTGTGGTGTGTTTGTCGAGATCCGATGAATTGTGGGTTTATGATCAAGTTTATCTATGAATAATATTTGAATCTTCTCTGAATTCTTTTATGTATGATTGAGTTATCTTTGCAAGTCACTTCGAATTATCAGTTTGGTTTGGCCTACTAGATTGATCTTTCTTGCCATGGGAGAAGTGCTTAGCTTTGGGTTCAATCTTGCAGTGTCCTTACCCAGTGACAGAAAGGGTTGCAAGGCACGTATTGTATTGTTGCCATCGAGGATAACAATATGGGGTTTATATCATATTGCTTGAGTTTATCCCTCTACATCATGTCATCTTGCTTAATGTGTTACTCTGTTCTTATGAACATAATACTCTAGATGCATGCTGGATAGCGGTCGATGTGTGGAGTAATAGTAGTAGATGCAGGCAGGAGTCGGTCTACTTGTTATGGACATGATGCCTATATACATGATCATGCCTAGATAATCTCATTACTATGCGCTTTTCTATCAATTGCTCGATAGTAATTTGTTCACCCACCGTAATACTTATGCTATCTTGAGAGAAGCCTCTAGTGAAACCTATGGCCCCCGGGTCTATCTCTTATCATATCTGCTTTCAATCTACTTTTATTTGCATCTTTACTTTTTGCATCTATATTATAAAATACCAAAAATATATTTATCTTATCATACTATCTTTATTAGATCTCACTTTCGCAAGTGGCCGTGAAGGGATTGACAACCCCTTTATCGCGTTGGTTGCGAGTTCTTAGTTTGTTTGTGTAGGTGCGTGGGACTTTTGAGGAGCCTCCTACTGGATTGATACCTTGGTTCTCAAAACTGAGGGAAATACTTATGCTACACTTGCTGCATCACCCTCTCCTCTTCAAGGAAAACCAACGCAAGCTCAAGACATAGCAGGGTGCGCACGAAGATCTTTCCCCTATTGACTCGCGTCTCGAGGCTTCGCAAGGAATCTAGGCTAGAAAGAAGAACACACAAGGGGCACGAGGTTTATACTGGTTCAGGCCACCATTGTGGTGTAATACCCTACTCTAGTGTGTGGTGTGGTGGATTGCCTCAGGGGCTGATGATGAACAATACCAAGGGAGAACAACCTCGCGAGGGGCTGTTCTTGAGCTGGTGCGATGAACTGCTTGGGTGAGTTCAGTCGCCTCTCTGTCTCTCTCTCTAGCCTATGTGCAATCTGGATCCTCTCTGATTGATCGATCCCCCCCTACTGTGGTGGCTAGTCCTATTTATAGAGGTAGGCCCTGGGCCTCTTCCCAAATAATGAGCGGGAATGGCGCCAACAATCGGCCATTTAAAGGGGAACATCTAGTACACTTATCCTGACTAAAGTTGGTCTTCGACTGCCAAAGACTCTGGCGGTGACGCCGTCCTGGGCTCCACGATGACTTCCATCCTGCCGCTCTGCTGATCTTGGTCTTGTTGCACTGAAACGGTAACCTTTGCTTGATGCCTTGGCCTGTGCTTGCCCCCTTTGCACCAAAGGGGAAACAAGGACACTGCGCAGGCCGGCGCCTGCCTGGTCTCGATCGTCATGGCTTGCGTCACGGGCTCCTCGCGAGGTGCCCTGCCTTGATCTCTCCGCCTCCTCATGAGCCTGCCTGATGAGGCTGCTCCTGAGGAAGCTTCCTGTCATCCGCCCCGCGAGGCTTGTCCCCTTGCAAGGGTCTTGAGCTTGAGCTTATGAAGCTGGGCTGCACTGGGCCTTCGCTTGAACCACACTGCAGGCCGCAGGCAGGCAAGTCTGGGGACCCCCATTCCCAGTACGTCGACAGTAGCCCCCGGGCCCAAGGCGTGCCCGGACTTGGCTTAGTAGAGAAGCGAAGGGGCAAGTGGGAAGCGCCGCGGGCCCCAATAGCCTGCGGCCTTGGGCGCCGCGTGGCGATCGATTGGACGTGGGCGCCTCCGCTTCCCCACGATGCCTCGGCAACCGCACGACTTGACAAGTCCTTGCATGCAAAAATGGGTCATGATTACCTGCGATCGTGGTGGCCGACAGTTGGCCTTCTCCAGCTATAAGTATGGAACGGCACGAGCCCTTCCAGTCCATCCCTTCCCGCTACTCCTTTTCTTCTTCTTCCTCACCCTTGCTCCACCTTACGCCAATGGCGCCTATCTGCCGGTTTTCAGCAGAAGAGAAGGGGAAGGCCCCCCGAGAGGGTCCCGACTCGCTTTCACCGAAGAAGTGGCTAGTCCTCTGCCGCCGAGATGAGGGTACCCGTCTGGAGGCGTCGAGGCCCTGGTACGAGCGGCCGCCGCCTGGGTTTCTGCTGCCCTTGTACGCTCGAATTAAGGGCCCTGGAGAAGAAGGTGTTGAGCAACACCGACGGTGCCGCCGCCGATGCCGGCGAGTTACGGTGGTGTGCGTCGTTCCCCCTGGAGTCCACGCCGAGGGCTCCTCTCGCGAGCTTGTGCTTCACGCCATCATGCCTCCTCGATCTTGGATTCGCCTTCCTCCCTCCTTCACCTTCGAGATCCCGCCAAGGGGGCCTCGGGAGCTCTGGCTGCAGCAGGCCGACTGCAACACCCCTGCGACCGGGGCGGAGGTCGAGGTTGTTGCCCCGGGCAAGGTCTTCCTAACCCGCGGCTGGGGCGAGATCGCCCGGGTCTGCCGGACAGGGGGCGCCCTCGTAATCCATCTCGAATACGATGGCACCTCCTTGCTGTTCTTCAAGGTCTTCGACGCGGAAGAACGCCGGCTGGAATGCTTCCTCGAGGAAGGCGGCCGGGGCATCGGAGTGGCGAGGGCCAGGCCTGCCAACCGCTTCCCCAGCAGCTCCTCAGGCAGCAGCAGAGGAGTCAGAGGGTCCAGTGACTCCGTCGAGCTTCACGTGATTCCGGAGACGAGCGACGACAGCTACGAGCCCCCGAGATCGTGTCGCGCCCGGAGCAGGGTACTTACATCAGACTGTCGACGCCACTGATCTGGATGGGGTTGGCGCCGGCGCCTGACGGCCCACTGTTGATGATGGCGTCTTCTGCGAAGGCGCGCGTAGTTAGCGTTCCTTAGGATTAGCACCTTTTGTTCCCTGCGAGGAATCGAAGTACCACCCTGTGGGGGTATGTAAGGCGCTGGCCATGTCTTTTGTGAATATTATATCCTTATTACGAATCGATGCGAGATGCTTGTCCTGTCCCGGCTCGGCTCCCCCTTTCTTTCCTCACGGGGGCTTGGTGCTCTACGCCGATAGGTCCCGGTCCCCAGGCAAGCTTCAGCCGCCGCTGGTATGCCAGGTCGCGATGCCATGGTCAAGGCCAGGAGGTGAGCGGCCCAAGGTCCAGTAAGTGCCCCTGAGTCGCGATGCTCAGGAGGTCCCCTTTAGCGCTCAAGCAGCCTCCGCTGGGCAAGAAAGGTAGGCAATGTTGCCGTGACAGAGCTGCACTAGGAGAGGGTTTAGCACTGATTCGGTTCAGTTTTGCATGACTTATCTTGTAGGTTTGGAGTAGTTTTCGATGGGGTGCCGGGCCTGCGTGGCGACGGCTGGGGTGCTGCTGGGTTAGGCCCTCGCGAGCTCCTTCCCTCTTCCCCGCTGTCGGTGTCAAAATCGGCGGATCTCGGGTAGGGGTCTCGAACTGTGCGTCTAGGCGGATGGTAAGAGGAGACAAGGGACACGATGTTTTTACTCAGGTTCGGGCCCTCTCTATGGAGGTAAAAACCCTACTCCCGCTTGATTAATATTGATGATATGGGTAGTACAAGAGTAGATCTATCACGAGATCAGAGAGGCTAAACCCTAGAAGCTAGCCTATGGTATGATTGTTGTCCGTCCTACGGACTAAAACCCTCCGGTTTATATAGGCACCAAAGAGGGTTAGGGTTACACAGAGTCGGTTACAATGGTAGGAGATCTACATATCCGTATCGCCAAGCTTGCCTTCCACGCCAAGGAAAGTCCCCCGGACACGGGACGAAGTCTTCAATCTTGTATCTTCATAGTCCAGGAGTCTGGACGAAGGTGATGGTTCGGCTATCCGGACACCCCCTAGTCCGGGACTCCCTCAGTAGCCCCTGAACCAGGCTTCAATGACGACCAGTCCGGCGCGCATATTGTCTTCGGCATTGCAAGGCGGGTTCCTCCTCTGAATACTTCATAGAAGATTTTGAACACAAGGATCGTGTCCGACTCTGCAAAATAAGTTCCACATACCACCGTAGAGCGAATAATATTTACACAAGTTCAATCTGCTGACGTATTTCGTGGCGTGACATCATACCACGGCCAAGCCTTTATTCGAATCATTTTTACTGTCCCACCTTAGCGCGTTTAGTGAGGCGGTTTCCTTGGCACGTCTTGTCAAAGCAGAGATCGTGTCCCCTTATTTAGGGATTCTCATTAATACGGGCGTGGGTAACCCAACCGTGCCCATTGGCACATCTCCTCTATCGAAGGCGAGTCTCGAACGGTCACGGGGAAGGCTCTTGGTATTCAACCTCTTTATAAAGAGACCAAGGCTCCACTCCTTTCTTTCAATCTCAATTGAATCCGCCCCTCGCCTCGAGTTCCAACACCCAAAGCTCCAGATACAGGCGCTTCGGACCTTCGATGATGTCCGGCTCCGACCTGCAAGGCCGGTGGATGCCTTCCTCCGTTACGAAAGAAGACGTGCTAAAGCTAAGAGATGCCAGGTATCTAACCGGTAAAATTTCGCATAGGTTGCCTGCCCAAGGGCAGGTTATTCCCACTCCCAAGCCTGGAGAAAGCATCGTGTTCACGTCTCACTTTCTTAGGGGGCTAGGCTTCCCGACGGACCCCTTCATGAGGGGGCTCATGTTTTACTATGGGTTGGAATTTCACGACTTGGATCCGGAGTCCATCCTCCACATCTCGTCGTTCATTGTCGTGTGCGAAGCCTTCCTCCGTATTACCCCTCACTTCGGATTGTGGCTCAAGACCTTCAAAGTGGAGCCGAAGATGATCAAGGCGCAGTAGGCAGAGTGCGGAGGGGCTATTATAAGCAAGAATGCTGACGCTCCGTGGCCCGAGGGCTCTTTTCAAGAGGAGCTCAGCTTATGGCAACAAGAGTGGTTTTATATCACAGCTCCCAGGGGCACCAAATGGGTGGCGCCACCTGCCTTTCGCTCGGGTCCTCCACCGCGGCTGGCGTCATGGGTTAATAAAGGACTTGACTGGGGGTCGTCCAAGGACGTGCCCTTGTTGCAGGGCCGCATTCGAGACCTCCTAGAGAGAGAGATCACTCTGGTCGTAGTAGCACAGGTCATGTTGATTCGTCGCATCCTTCCCTGCAAACGTCGCGCCCTCCGCCTGTGGGAATTTAACCCGGAGGGACCACGAGCTCTCCAACATTTTATGGGCGTGACACCCGTGGAGATGTACAAGCTTTTCTTCGGATCACAAGCGATGTGTCCGGACTTGACCGAGGACGCAGGTCTGAGCTGCAATCGCCCGGATACTCAAGTAAGTAGCCCTGTACCCGGACACGCTATCCCATATTTATCATGAATTTGCCCTCAAAATAGCTGCCCCTTGAACATGAGTGGATAGCGAAAGCAAAGCTAATCAGGTGCCTGGCCCCCCTCCCTGAGACCACGCCGGATCCCGTGTTAACCAGGACGCTGGAGGTTGCGCCTTGGGAAGAAGGTGAAGAGGGGAACAAGGAAGCTACCGCCTCCGTGAAGGAGGCTGTCAGGAAAGGAGGGATCGAGAATCCCTCCATCCAAGGGAAGAAGAGGACCGCCTCTGAAGACCCGGAGACCATGGTCTCAAAGCGGGGGAAGAAATCTTCGTCAGAGGGTCCTGCGCCGAGAGATGCCTCAGCCGCATTATGCCCCCAAGGGGATCAGCCCTCCACCGAGCCGTAAGTAAAAAGGGGAGTTCTTTTCAAAACAAAGGATATCCCTTCCCTATTTCTGATGAAGATAACCGAAATTTTACCTTGTAGTTCGGATCTCAGCCCTTCTCAGCAGAGCTCATCTTCGGGGGATCTTCGTCCGAAGATGATTGAGAGTGAAACGCCTCCCCCTGCTGTACCGTCTTGCAAGGCGGGCGACCCCGAGGTGTCGTCGCGGAGGGTTTCTCCGAGTTCGGCGGGGCTGGAAGGCAGTCGTATGTCCCCTCAAAGACCTCTGCGTCCGGACTTTGAAAAAGGCCATCGGAAGAGTCCGGCACCACCTGGTGTACGGTCGGAGGAGCTGAAGGATCTGCTCGGGCGAGCGTCTATCTCAGAAGATCACCGTGCGTTAATGGGTACGGTGATTGAAAGGATTTCATCCGCTAAGAGCGGATTGCATGAAACCGTCAGAAGTTTACTGATAGGTTTTGAGGTACGCAAAATGATGTACGTTCTGACAGTTCCGCATATAAAATGCGCCCTGTGTAGATAGTAGCCCCTGAGGCTCAGTGTCTTGTCAAAAAATGACAGCGCGCCGAGGATCATAATCCCAGGTATGATATGTCGCCCTTCCTATGTAGGTGGCGAAGGGTCCGGTGGCTGGCTGGACTGATGAATTTGCCGAACTAAAGCGGCAACTTGACGTGGCGGATGCCGACATCGCGCTTGTCAATAAGAAACTTGAAGAGTCACAAAGTATCCAATTTCTCCGCGGACACCTGGTATGGGAGCTTGATGCTCGTGCCTTACAACAAGTATGCTTGATGCAGATGGTGCCGCTGCCATGGAGAACCTGCGGGCGGAGCTCGCCCGAGCCAAGGAGCAGGCCAGAAAGAGTGACGCGGCTGCCTTAAAGGCGGCCGAAGAGGTAAAAGCCGAACAGGCTGCTCACTGCCGAAGCAAGAAGGAAATGGACGAGATGGCCGTGAAGTTGAAGAATGCTGCCGACGAGAGCTATGAAAAAGAAGATCGAGCGGTACGAGAGGACCTGAAGAAGGCCACTGCCGAGGCCAAGGATGCTCGCTCTGCGATGAGAGCTATGAAGGAGGAGATACGTCAGGCCGGAGATATCGCGGCTAGAAAGCCCTTTCTGCTGCGGAGGAAATTCATGGATCCTAAATATGCTCAGTTGGACCGGCTGTGGAGTGCGGAGGATGCTTATCTGGACTTGGCGGCAAGTGCGGCGGACACGGCCGAACACTTCCGAGATCAAAAGAATCACGAAATGGAAAAGGTTTTTTGGTCGCAGTTCCATAATCCAGAGCGCCCACTTCCATTAATCGATCGCTTGGCTGAATGGGCGGAGCTGAATAGATTATCCGGACTTGCCATGAAGGATGTCGTGAGTCTTTTGTGGCCGAAGAGGCCCGAGCCGAAGAGTTATTTTGGCTTGGTGCAGCGGTTCCTTGGTGCGGTGCCGCATATCAATGCAATGAGGAGGTCGGCATGCATAGAGGGTGCGCGGATGGCTCTTGCCCGTGTCAAGACATACTGGGTGGAGATGAAGGCCACCGATGTTACATCCCAAGATTCAGACGGAAGCCGAGTACCTGTCGAGCACTATTTTCAGGAAGTTCTGCGGGGCGCTCGTTTAACAAAGACGCGGTGCTCGAAGGATATTATGTTCGAATAATATGTATTTATTGTGAAACAATGTCTCGATGAAATATAAAAGCTTTTTATACTTGTGCCTTCAAGAATTAAAATACCTCTTGTGCGGCCGTTGATGTATATGTGTATATAACCTGAAAGATGGCAGTCTTCGGCTTCAGCCCCCACGCATATAATGTGGGGGTGTTTGCAAAAGGCGCATTTTCACACTTGATCCAACGTCTTGGTCCTATAAAGGAGGTGGTAGCGCAGCAAACTAGGCAACCAGACTATAATGCTTTATCACTTTCACTTAGCCATAGGAGTTTGATAGTGGGGCTACTATATAGCCCCTAGGGGCACCGCACTCACCCGAAATCGGGGGGCGTATGTGCCTGACCGGGAAATGGCCCTTTGTCAATGCGAAGGAATCCTATAGATTCCGGCGTGTCATCGAGTGGTTGACCAGTCTCACGCTATATCATGACAGTTAGTTTTCGGCTTTCTCTACTGAGGTGCTCGCCTGGCCGAACCGGGGCACAATCGCAGTAGTTCTCCTGGTGCTGCGTTAGCCGATAGAGAGGAACGTAAGGCAGCAAAACACAGGAGCCGGGCAAACCCAACATTTGACCAAAGACATGATTCGAAGCTGATGCATATAAGGCCTAACTCGAGACGCCGAACACTCCCTAAGGTATTCGGTCTTTATGAAAACGGGCTGAACAACGCCCTTGGTAATAAGCCCCTGGTGTCTAGGTATGCGCAAAATTCTGACGTGGCCCATGCCAAAATGCCAGCCTCCTCCTTGGTTATAGCAAGAAACCAAGGGATGTGTATCAACAAGAGACAGTAAAAAAGGTTTACGCAGGGTCTTAATCTGAAAAGAATCCTTGCAACGGGTCCCTACTGCACGTCTGCGCCTGTGTCTCCGTTGTGCCGTATCCTGGACGGGTGTAGCACGGTGTTCATCTGTAAAAGAGATGAACTTAGTTGAAAAAGATCATGCGAAAATGTACGTTATATTAAAATAAACAAAGTATGATTCAAAAAATGAATAAAATTGAGCTTTATTGTCTCTTGCTGTGTATGCGCGGAGCCCCTTGTGCGGGGGTATGCGGCTGGTAAGCCCTTGTATGTTTATGCCGGACTCGTCTAACCGTGTCCGGGGTCTGAACGACCTGTTTAGGTGCTTGGATTAGTGAAGCCAGTTTAGTGTGTGGCTGTCAAGGCAGTCACACAATCTTCCACGCTCGAGGAACACTCGATATTTGCCTTTAAGGAGATGATGCCTCGCGGACTGGGCATTTTAAGTGTAAGGGATGCATAATGCGGTATTGCGTTAAAGCGGGCGAAAGCTTCACGTCCCAGTAGTGCTTGGTAGCTACTTGTAAATGGGGCGCGGTGGAAGGTTAACTTTTCGCGGCGGAAGTTGTCGGGTGAGCCTAACACAACTTCTAGAAATAGAGAGCCCGTACAATGGGCATATTGGCCTGGCATTACCCCTTGAAAGGAAGTGTTTCTATGGCGAATTTTGGTTGGGTCTATCCCCATGTTGCGGATTGTGTCCTGATATAGCAGGTTTAGATCATTGTCGTCGTCCATTAGGACTTGTCTAAATTGGAGTCCGTCAATTATCGGATGTAATATCAAGGCAGTCCATCCTGCATTCCGGATACTTCTAGAGTAATCCTGATGGTCAAAGGTGATTGGTTTAAACAACCAGTGGCGGGACTCCTCTGGGATAGGCCGTATGGCACGTATTTCCATGGGCGCCATTCTGTTTTTCCCTTTTGTCACGTAAAGTGAGTTTACTGTTTTGACTTCTTGTGGGAAATTCTTTTGTTTTCCGGTGCTCTGCTTGTGGGGTTCGTCATTGTCCTCGCTTGGTGTGTCGAGCCCCTTGTGTTCGGCACTGAGTTTGTCGGACTACTTGAAGACCCAACAATCTCTATGGGTATGGTTTGCAGGCTTCCAGGGAGTACTGTGGATTTGGCATATCTTGTCCAAGGTTTTGTTTAAGTTAGATAGCTCGTCCCTGTTATCCTTAGGGGGCAGTTTTTTATGATTCTGCCGTGAGCTTTTGAATCCGGCGTTGACTGCCGTGCTCTTTGGGCTGTTTCCCTTGGTCCGGCGCTGGTCCTTGCTGCGCCACGGTTTCCCATTTCCATCCCTGACTTCGGATGTACTTAGGTCGCTGATACTGCATCTTGCCAGCCAGCTATCCTCTCCCGCGCAAAAGCGGGTCATGAGGCTTGTTAATGCGGCCATTGTTCTTGGCTTTTCTTGGCCGAGGTGTCTGGCGAGCCATTCGTCTCGAATGTTGTGTTTGAAAGCTGCTAAGGCTTCGGCGCCCGGACAGTCGACTATTTGGTTCTTTTTAGTAAGGAATCCGTTTCAGAATTTACGGGCTGACTCTCCGGGTTGTTGACTTATGTGACTTAAATCGTCTGCATCCGGAGGTCGAACATAGGTCCCTTGAATATTTTCCCGAAAAGCATCCTCGAGCTCTTCCCAACTTCCAATGGCGTTTTCGGGGAGGCTTTTGAGCCAATGTCGGGCTGGCCCTTTGAGCTTGAGGGGTAAGTATTTTATGGCATGGAGGTCATCTCCTCTAGCCATGTGTATGTGGAGGATGTAGTCCTCGATCCACACTCCAGGGTCTGTTGTTCCGTCGTATGCCTCTATGTTTACGGGCTTGAATCCCGCTGGAAATTCATAATCCAGAACCTCATCGGTGAAACATAGGGGGTGTGCGGCACCCCTATATTTAGGTGCACCATAATATTCGGATACTTGATGTGTTGCATTGCTTACTAGAGCTTGCTTTCTTGGCCCGTAGATAGATCTGACTGGGTCATCTTTTCGATGTGAATCTGAGTGCGGATCGCGTGCCGGCTTGTGTGTGGCGCCGTTTGCCACTCTATGTTTGCCATGGGGTCGTCTATCCGACCAGGTGGTCTCCTTGTTCTTTGATTGTGGGGGCTCTACGGCCTCCTCATCAAATTCGGGCAGTAGTTTTCGCTTCGGGTAGCTCTTTGTTCGGCGACTATCGCCGTATTTGTCTGCGGTGTTGAGTACTTTGCTCCATCTAATTCTGAGTGCATCTTCCGCTGTTTTGAGCTTCCACTTCTGCTTTTTCAGGCTACGCGCAGTGGCGACGAGCCTTTTGTGGAGGTTCTTCTGCTCCAACAACTTGTCCGGCGTGAGATCGTCCGGACTGTTATCTTCACCGGGGACGGATTGTTTATCCATATTGTCATGTTCGGATGGTTGCTCGATAGCATGTTCATCGTCCACCGGTTCGCCCTGCTCTATGACTGGGTCTGTATGGATGCTGTCTTTGTCGAGGCGGGATTTTGAGCGGCGCTTACGTCGCCGTTTTGACTGCTTTTCGAGGGAATGATCCCTCGTGGCATCCCGTTGTCCCTCGTCTTCGCTTCCTTTAGGTGTGTCCACCATGTATACATCGTGAGATGAGGTGGCTGTCCAGTGCCCTATGGGTGCTGGTTCATGTTTGTCTCCTACATAGTCGTCCATACCGTCAATGTCTTCGGAGTCGAAGTCGAGCACGTCATTTAAAATTTCGACAGTGGCTACGAAGTGGGTGGTGGGTGGGCTTTGAATTTCTTCATCGTCCGCATCCCAACCTTGCTGACCATAATCTGGCCAGGGCTCTCCTGATAGAGAGAGAGAGACTTTAGTAAATTCAGGATGTCGCCAAAGGGCGAGTGTTGAAAGATGTCCGCAGCGGTGAACTCCATGATCGGCGCCCGATCGGATTCGATTGGCAGGGGCACGGAAGGTTTGGAGTCCGGAAAGGAGTCCGGCACCTTGGAGTCACGAGCTTCGCAAAGGACAGGGATGGTGTTCGGCTCAATCGCCGTAGAGATAGCAGCCCCTGAGGCGGTATCTAGCCACCCATCCTCGATCGGCGCAGTCGGCTCCGAGCTAAGGGTTGGAGCGGACACTGGTGCGGCCTCCAGGGTACTGTCCGGCGGCAGAGCTAGATCATGCCCTTCGTGACAGTGCGGTGCGCTTGGCTGTGGCTCGAACTCGTCGAAGATCAAGTCTCCGCGGACGTCAGCCGTGTAGTTCAAACTTCCAAATCTGACCTGATGGCCAGGGGCGTAGCTTTCAATCTGCTCCAGATGGCCAAGCGAATTGGCCTGCGCAGTGCAAAGCCGCCGAATACGAAGATCCGTCCGGGGAGAAAAGTCTCACCCTGGACCGCATCATTGTTGATGATCGGAGCAGCCATCGGGCCTAAAGATGACGACACAGAGGAACTCTCAATGAAAGCACCAATGTCTGTGTCAAAACCGGCGGATCTCAGGTAGGGGGTCCCGAACTGTGCGTCTAGGCGGATGGTAACAGGAGACAAGGGAAATGATGTTTTTACCCAGGTTCGGGCCCTCTCGATGGAGGTAAAACCCTACTCCCGCTTGATTAATATTGATGATATGGGTAGTACAAGAGTAGATCTACCACAAGATCAGAGAGGCTAAACCCTAGAAGCTAGCCTATGGTATGATTGTTGTCCGTCCTACGTACTAAAACCCTCCGGTTCATATAGGCACCGAAGAGGGTTAGGGTTACACAGAGTCGGTTACAATGGTAGGAGATCTACATATCCGTATCGCCAAGCTTGCCTTCCACTCCAAGGAAAGTCCCATCTGGACACGGGACGAAGTCTTCAATCTTGTATCTTCATCGTCCAGGAGTCCGGCCGAAGGTGATAGTTTGGCTATCCGGACACCCCCTAGTCCGGGACTCCCTCACCCGAACTTTCCTTCATGCTCTACGTCCTCAGGTCCCAGCCCTCGAGCGAGCTCAGCCGCCGCTAGTATGACAGGTCGTGATACCATGGGTCAAGGCCAGGGGGTAAGGGCTGGATAGCCAGTAAGAGTCCATGAGTCGCGATGCTTAGGCGCCCCCCTTTTAACGTGCAAGCGGATCATGCTGGAGAGAAGGAGAGAAAGCTCGCGACGCCCCTAGCGCTACTCCTGGAGCGGGTCCTGCATACCAATCACGAGGGGAAACAAGGTCTGTCGTTACGGTTGCCAACCAACCATTGGTCGCTCTGAGGGAGTGATTGGGGCACTGAGGGCCTGGTGAGGTGGCGCCTTGTGTGGCTGCCACGGCCAGAGCTCAGCCACTCAGATTTATTGGCGTTGCAAGGACGGACCCGTACGCAAGTGTCGTGCGAGAGCGAGCGGCTCCAAATGTAGGTGTCAATCGAGCATGCGATTAGGTCAAGCATGTTAAGCATGAAGGAGCAAATCCATCTAGATAGATGCAGAAAAAGCAAACGCCACTGGGTCAGGCCCAAGCAGCTTGGGGATAATGCAGCCCGAGGGGCGCCCCCAACAAGGTAAGCAGAGAACATGAGCAAAACTGATACATGCCGCAGGGACGGACCCATGCGACCTGGGAATGATGCAGCCCTGTGGGCGCTCCCATGGAACTTTGAAAGATGTCACCTGATACCATTGAAGACGAAGGGATGTTGAAGTAGCGGACGACGCGCGATGAAGGAGCCGATCCTCACGAGCTCCTGGGACCAGGAGCCTCGGGAGGCTCCGGGGGCACAGGTGGATCTTTGAGGGCCATCTCCATATCCGCCAGGACCGTGCAATGCCTGACCTCCTGAGCCTCCAGAATGCTCCTCAGCAGGCGCTAATGAGCGGCGACCGCGTTCGGCAGGCCGAAAGGCATGCGAACGTAGCTGTGAGGTGGACCCTCGCAACGCCCCACGCAAGAAGGCCAGAGGCGCTCCTCAGACGTGGCTCAGTTGAGCCTTGGCACGTCGATGCTGACGCGCAGCCCGCCATCCTCACCTGGATGGGGGGCTGCGGCGGGTAGGCGGCGGCTGCCGCGCATGACTCTTGACTCCTGCATCTCCTGAGTGTTTCTCGCGACGAACTCCTGAGTTTCGGCCCTCCTTGCCTCATACCTTCTTGAGGGAAACGCGCCTTGAAGCATGCCTCCAAGTGGTGCCCGAGCGCCTCCCTCGTGACCTTGGCAAAGTTGGTGGCTCTCCAAGAAAGAGCCCCCGAGCCCTGCCCGAGGAGGGCGCCGGACGCGCCTTCCTATGCGATAGAGGGTGGCGCCCCCTGAACGGGCGCGAATCCTAATGCAACGCCTCCGGAGGTGCCTACCTCGTGAGGGTTTGGGCCAGGTGAAGTCTTCTTCTTCTTTGGGACCACCTCGGGAAGTCTCCCGCTCCTGTGATCTGGGTCTTCAATTGCCATCGCTTGGAAGGCACGCTCAAGAGAACACACTGCATCCCTTTCCTCACAGGGTACTGTGATGACTCCACCGCTTCCTGGCATCTTGAGGACATTGTAGCCGTGGTGAGTCACTTCCATGAACTTGGCCAAGGCTGGATACCCGAGGATGGCATTGTATGGCAGACGAATGTGGGCGACGTTGAAATCGATGAGCTCGGTGCGGTAGTTGTTGCGCTGCCTAAAGGTGACTGGAAGGTGAACCTGCCCTATCGGAATAGTGGAACCATCAGTGACTCCTGAGAAAGGCTTGGTCGGCTGAAGCTGATCATATGGCACTTGGAGATTGTTGAGTGTCTCGACGGATAGGACGTTGAGTCCTGCTCCGCCATCGATGAGGGTCCTGGTGACTTGCACATTCCTGATGACTGGGGAACAAAGCATCGGGAGGACTTCGGCCGTTGCTGCGCAGATGAGCTGATCCGCTGAGCTGAACGTGATAGCGCACGCAGACCACCTGAGAGGGCGCATGGCCTCAAGCTTGGGGAGGACTGCATTCACCTCGCGAGCAAACTGCTTGAAGATGCGCTGTGAGGCTGGGGCCTGGGCGCCACCCAGGATGCAAGCGATTGCGCACGGCTCCTGGAAGCCCCCAGCCCCCTCGTCCTGATGCTGGTGTTCGTTCCTCCTTGGCGGTGGTGTCAGAGGAGGGAGGCATGTGTCGCCGTGCGGGCGATCCTCACGAGGCAGATCCCTCCAACCTCCCTCGCGAGGCTAGTCCTGCCAGCGGTCCTCGCGAGGTCGGTCACACCACCCTTCGTGAGGGCCTCGGTCTTCCCATCGTCCTCCCCCTCTTCCTCCTCGGCCATAGCCCCGATCGTTGCGCTCGGGGCGTCAGCCGATACGCCCATCCCGTACGATCCTGAGCTCTTGGCATTCGTTGGTGTTGTGGGTGTGGAGGTCGTGGTACACGCAGTATCGGCTACCCTTGGATGACTCAGGCTGATCCCTGCCTCGCTTGGTGTTTGGCTCTGCTGTGAGCACAGCAGCTCCCTTATGCTTCACGTCCTTGACCTTGGGCTTCTTCTCTTCTGGATCGGCAGCCGGAAGCTCGAGGAGGGAGAGGCGCCCTTCCTCAGCCCTGGCACACTTGGTCGCCAAGTTGAACAGCTCCAGGGATGTGCACAGGTCTTCATGGATTGCTAGCTCCTCTTTCATCTTGATGTCACGCACGCCATCGGAGAAGGCTGAGATGATGGCTTCCTCAGTCACCCTGGGGATCTTGAGGAGAGCGTTGTTGAAGCGTAGGATGTACTTCTGCAGGGTCTCTCCTGGCTGTTGCTTGATGCGGCGCAGGTCACTCATGGCCGAGGGCCGGTCGTGAGTGCCTTGGAAGTTGGCGATGAAGCGAGTGCGCATCTCGTCCCAGGAGGAGATCGTGCCAGGAGCCAGGTGCGGGCACCGTCCTTGAGCGCCATGGGAAACCAATTCGTCATGACCTTTTCATCCCCGTTGGCGGCTTTGATGCCCAGCTCGTAGAGCTGTAGGAACTCCGCGGGGTCTACAGTGCCGTCGTAGCAAGGGGGCAGGTCAGGCTTGAACTTGCTTGGCCATGCGACACTGCGTAGCTTGGGGGTGAAGGTGCGGCATCCTGCAGTGGCCACCAGAGCCCTTTGCTGGTGCTGGGCTTGCTCCTGGAAATTCCCACGCGCCGCTGCTTAGAGCAGTGCGGGGTCTTGACGTGGTGGCGCAGGGATGCGGTCATGGCACACTGGTGCTGGGAGCACGCGGGCACCTTCTTGGGGGCGAGGGATTTCTTGGCAGCTCCCTTCTTGTCGTGCAGGCGCCGGATGCGGTGGGTCTCATCCTGGGGCCGCGCGCCTTGGAGCTAAGGAGCCTTCTTGGGAAGGAGGTGGCAGACGCACCTCCTGATCCACGCCTCCTGCGCAGGATGGAGGGTGAGGCAGCAAGAGAGATGGCATAGGAGAGCCCCCTGCGGTGCTGACGAGCTCGGTGATGCGTGCGAGCCAGTCCTCGTAGAGGTCGTCGATGGAACGGTAGTGCAAGAGCTCACGCGCCAGGAGCAGCGCGGCGTGCGCGTCCGTGGGGGCGCAACGGGCGTGGGACGACGAACCGGCTGGAGTCAGCGACGGGGTGGCGGTGCGGCCTTCCCGCTGCACCGAAGGATGCAGGGACGAGGCCTGCTGCTCGTACCCCGTCGGGCCAGTGGCGGCGTTGGCTGCAGGCGACGGGGATTAACGGGGGCGTCCGCCGATGGGCGCCATCTGGGCGATGCGGGTGGCGAGAGCAGCCCGACGCTCGGCACGAGCCTGGCGAGCGTCAGCCATGGATACGACGGAAGATCACATGTGGACAGTGGAAGAAAGATTCCAGCGCACCCCTACCTAGCGCGCCAAATGTCGGATTTTGGGTTCCAGCAGACCCTTGAGGTTCGAACTCTGGGGTGCGCACAAAGATCTTTCCCCTACTGACTCGCGTCTCGAGGCTTCGCAAGGAATCTAGGCTAGAAAGAAGAACACACAAGGGACAGGAGGTTTATATTGGTTCAGGCCACCATTGTGGTGTAATACCCTACTCCAGTGTGTGGTGTGGTGGATTGCCTCAGGGGCTGATGATGAACAATACCAAGGGAGAACAGCCTCGTGAGGGGCTGTTCTTGAGCTGGTGCGATGAACTGCTTGGGTGAGTTCAATCGCCTCTCCGTCTCTCTCTCTAGTTTATGCGCAATCTGGATCCTCTCTGATCGATCGATCGACCCCCCCCCCCTCTACTGTGGTGGCCAGTCCTATTTATAGAGGGAGGCCCTGGGCCTCTTCCCAAATAATGAGTGAGAAGGGCGCCAACAATCGGCCATTTTGAAGGGCAACATCTAGTACACTTATCCTGACTAAAGTTGGTCTTCGACTGCCAAAGACTCTGGCGGTGACGCCGTCCTGGGCTCCACGATGACTTCCATCATGCCGCTCTGGTGGTCTTGGTCTTGTTGCATCAAAACAGTAACCTTTGCCTGATGCCTTGGCCTGTGCTTGCCCCCTTTGCACCAAAGGGGAAACAAGGACACTGCACAGGCCGGTGCCCGCCTGGCGCCCGCCAGGTCTCGATCATCATGGCTTGCGTCATAGGCTCCTCGCGAGGTGCCCTACCTTGATCTCTCCGCCTCCTCGCGAGCCTGCCTGATGAGGCTGCTCGTGAGGAAGCTTCATGTCGTCTGCCCCGCGAGGCTTGGCCCCTCGTGAGGGTCTTGAGCTTGAGCTAATGAAGCTGGGCTGCACTGGGCCTTCGCTTGAACCACGCCGCAGGCCGCAGGCAGGCATGTCTGGGGACCCCCATTCCCAGAACGCCGACAGCACCCATGATAACTTCCGCACGGAGCTGGTCAACTTTGACATCGCCCACATCGGCCTCCCGTACAACGCCATCCTCGGATACCCCGCCTTGGCCCAGTTCATGGCGGCAACCCATTCGGCCTACAACCTCGTGATGATGCCCGGGAGCAGCGGCGTCCTCACCGTAGCTGGAGACACCAAGGACGCTCTGATGGTGCTCGAGCTCGCCCTCAAGACCGTCGCGGCGGCACAGCCTGCCGGCACAGACACCTCCAAGGCCAAGGGGGTTGCACCGACCAAGAAGAAGCAGTTGTTCACCTAGGACAAGGCGGAGACCAAGCAGGTACCGGTTGAGGAAGTCGGGTCAACCTCGACCCCGGCCAAGAGGAGGAGCTGGTGGAGTTCTTGCGCACGAACAAGGATGTATTCGCATGGGAACCAAAGCAGCTGGCGGGGGTCCCAAGGCAGGTGATTGAGCATCACCTGAACCTATGCCCCAATGTACGCCCCGTGAAACAGAAAGCAAGGCGGCAGTCCACCGAGAAGCAGGCCTTCATCATCCAAGAAACCCGCAAGATGGAGGCAGCAGGTGTTATTCACGAGGTTCGCTGCCCCGAATGGCTGGCAAACCCTGTCGTTGTGCTGAAAAAAGGAGGAAAGGAGTGCATGTGTGTCGACTTCGCCAATCTCAATAAGGCCTGCCCTCAAGATCCATTTCCGCTCCCTCGCATCGACCAAATCGTCGACTCCACCGCCGAGTGCGACCTGTTATGTTTCCTGGATGCGTTTTCGGGATATCACCAAGTCAAGATGGCGGTAGAAGATGTGGAGAAGACGGCCTTCCTGACCCCATGTGGGGTATACTTCTACACTTGCATGCCATTCGGGTTGCGCAACGCGGGCGCAACCTTCCAGAGGCTGATGCACATCGCCTTAGGTCGGCAGCTCAGGAAAAATGCAGAGGCTTACGTTGATGACATTGTGGTGAAGTCTCGGGAGGCAAAGACCCTGATCCAGGACCTAGAAGAGACCTTCACGAGCCTCCGTGAAGTGGACCTGCAACTCAACCCGGAGAAGTGCGTGTTTGGTGTTCCTTCCGGCAAGCTTCTGAGCTTCCTCGTGTCCCACAGAGGGATCGAGGCCAACACGGAGAAGGTAAAGGCGATCGAAGACATGAGTCCACCGCAAACCCTGAGAGAAATGCATAAGCTCACCGGGCGCGTGACAGCATTAGGATGCTTTATCTCCAAGCTGGGGGAGCGCGCCTTGCCTTTCTTCAAGCTGATGAAGAAGAAAGACCCGTTTGAATGGACATAGGAGGCCGACCAAGCGTTTCAAGACATCAAGAAGTACCTGACCAGCCCTCCTGTGATGGTGGCACCACGCCCTCTCGATCCCCTAGTGCTCTACCTCGCCACCACACCCTACTCCGCCAGTGTAGCTGTAGTGGCGGTTCGGGAAGAGCGCTAGGTCAAGGCCGCATCACGATCGGCCACGGCCCCGCCCGCGGCAGCACAAGACCAAGAAGGCCTCGCGCAGACCACGGCCTCAACAGATGGAGACGAGCCTCAACAGGGAGACGCCCCCAGGGCGGAAGAAGCCGCGCTAGGCAGCCAGGTGCTGGGGGCTCCGTCGTCTCAGGAGGCGCCTAACCCTCCAGAGGGCACAGACCTCGTCAGCACACCCACCCTCGTTGAGCACCCTGTGTATTTCATTAGCAGGGTGCTGCGGGATGCAAGGGCACGATACCCCATGCCTCAGAAGCTCTTGCTCGCACTATTGGTGTCCTCGCGAAAGCTACGGCACTACTTTCAAGTTCATCCCATCAAGGTCGTCTCAGCATACCCATTGGAAAGGGTACTCAGGAGTCCCAACTCAGCTGGAAGGGTCTCCGAATGGAACATCGAGTTGCAGGCGTTTCAGTTGGAATTCAGCACAACCAGGGTCGTCAAAGGAGCCGCACTTACAGATTTTGTGGCAGAATGGACAGAGGCACCAGGGCTCGAGGCAGGCGAGGATCAGTCACTTTCCCCAGGAAGCGAGGCCCCAGATGGCTGGGTCATGTACTTCGATGGAGCGTTCTCACGACATGGCGTGGGGGGCTGGTGCAGTGCTTATATCCCCCACTCAGTACAAGCTCTATTACACCGTGCAACTCTGTTTCCAGCATGGCGAGAAGGTCTCCAATAACATAGCAGAATACGAGGGCCTCATAGCAGGCTTGAAAGCCGCAGCAGCATTGGGGGTGAAATGCCTCATCATCAAGGGTGATTCACAACTCCTCGTCAACTTCTCCAACAAGGTGTACGAGCCGAAGGACGAGCACATGGAAGCGTATCCTGCGGAGGTGCGCAGGATGGAAAAGCAGTTTTGGGGGCTGGAGTTGCAGCATGTGCCCAGCAGCACCAACCAAGAAGCTGATAACATCGCCAGGAGGGCATCCGGGCGTCTGCCTCAGGAGCGTGGCGTTTTCGAGGAACGACTCTTCAAGCCATCGGCGGCACCATCACTGTCAAGCACAGCGCAACCTCGGGAAGAGCTCCCTCAGCCACCTGCCATAGGAGCCCCGTCCTATGGCCCAACCTTGGGAGCACGTTTACTCCTGGCGCTGGAGCCTCATGAGGGATGCTGGACCACGGAATTCAAGGACTACCTGATGCAAGGGACGCTGCTAGAGAAAGAGGAGGACGCGGAACGCGTGGCCCGGCAGGCCACGACCTACTGCATCCAAGACGGAGAGCACTACCAGAAGCGGCCGAATGACGTTTCCCTGCGTTGCATCTCCATAGAATAGGGGAAGGAGTTGCTGGCTGACATACATGGTGGAGATTGCGGACATCACTCATCATCATGAACCCTCGTCAGGAAAGCATTTCACATCGGGTTCTACTGGCCTACAGCACTCAACGATGCGAACGAGCTGGTGAGGTCCTGCGAGGCCTGCCATTTCCACGCCAAGCAGATCCATCAGCTAGCTCAGGGCCTGGAGACCATCCCACTCTCATGGCCATTCGTGGTCTGGGGGCTGGATATCTTGGGCCCGTTTCCTCGAGCGCCTGGGGGCTACCGCTACCTTTATGTCGCCATTGACAAGTTCACCAAGTGGGTGGAGGTGGAAGCCATCTGCAGCATCCCAGCTGGTTCTGCAGTCAAGTTCATCAAGGGCCTCGTGAGCTGGTTCGGGGTCCCCAATCGCATCATTGCTGGCAACGGTTCACAGTTCACCAGCAATCTCTTCAAAACATATTGTGCTAACCTTGGAACGCAGATATGCTACGCTTCGGTGGCACACCCCCGAAGTAACAGCCAGGCTGAACGCGCCAACAAGAGGTCCTGAAGGGCCTCAAAACTAGGACCTTCAAAAACAAGCTGGAGGCCTGTGGCAGGGGCTGGTACGAAGAGCTCCAGTCCGTGTTGTGGTCCATCCGCACTACCGCCACCAAGTCGACTGGCGAGACCCCGTTCTTCCTCATCTACAGAGCAGAGGCGGTCCTCCCTCACGAGGTGAGGCGTCGCTCCGCGCTGGTCCTATCGTTTGATGAAGCGCAACAGGGCGCCATGCGGGGGATAGACCTCATGCTGGGGGAGGAGCAATGTCGAGAAGCCGCACTACGAGCAGCAAGATACCAGCAGGCGCTGCGGCAGTATCATTGCCGCAACATCCGCCCTAGGACTCTCAAGGTAGGTGACCTCGTGCTCATGCGGGTGCTATCCAGGGAAGGGCTGCATAAGCTCTCGCCCATGTGGGAGGGCCCGTTCAAGGTTGTCCATTTTTCCAGGCCTGGCGCCGCGTGCCTGGAGACTCGGAAAGGGGTGCCCAACCCAAACGCTTGGAACATTCAGCACCTTCGGAAGTTCTACCCTTGAAGAAAGGCCCAGTACCTGTGAAGAAGGCCCAGCGCCTGTTAAGCTCGCCGCCCAACGAAAGGCCCAGTGCATGTGAAGAAGGCCTGGTGCCTGTGAAGCTCGCCGCCCGTGACACGTAATAATGAGTTGGGGCTGTACACGCCCCGGAGTCTCCGGAGTGCCGCCCTCGGGCCTCAGGGGCTTCCGCCCACGCCCAGTGGCAGCACTTAGCTCCGCGCTGGTGAGAAGACGTCGAAGACTAGACTAGGTGCCGGACGCGGATTTTCATTTGCTTTCGGCAGTTGGTTTGTTCTCCCTCGTTTGAACCTTTATTGAAGTTGCTTCTAGTGTTGTTTGCTGTCTTCTGCCCCTGTTCTCTGTTTACGGCTTTTGTCTGGCTCGCTCTCTCTCTCTCTCTCTCGCAAACCTCGCGAGGGGGCTGCGCGGGCACCCTCGTGAGCCCTTTCTCACCTGGTTTTCACGAGGCTCCCTCGTTCAAGTTCACAGCAGGTGCACCCCTCCCAGTCCATGCCCCTCGGGCATCGCGATACAAAGCACCAGTCCATGGCCGGCAACCCTCGCGACTAAGGTTCGGAAATGATTCTCCAAATAGATTTTTGCAGCTCTTATAGCGACCGGTGAGGCCTCAAGAAGGCACCGCGCGAGACAGAAACTATTGCAAACATCCTCAGCTAAGTTGTTCCTACGCGCAGGCACATAACCACGAGACCATCACACAACACAGGGACAATAAGTGTAGCACGATAATTAGGGGATCATAGTCTATTGCACACCCCCACGGGGCTCCATACATCTCTCTCTCAATGCAGGAAAGGAGAAAAAAAATAAAACAGCGCGCAGCTCGCGAGAAGGGATCTGCGTCGTCCTCCTGAGCTCAATCAGACTCTGTTTCGCGCTTCACCGGGGCGCAGCGATGGGATGACCCGCTACCACCCTCGAAGCGGGCGCGGCGGCGTGGTGACTGGTCGTAGCCACCGCTGGAGGAGCTGTCACCGGAGGAGGAGCTGCTGAAGCTCGGCGAGCTGCGGTCGCCGCCGGGAACGGGTTCGTCTTCGCCCTCGCCACAGCCGTCGCCAAGGCCGAGCACCCCGTCGCCGTCATCGTCTTCAGGGCAGCACCCAACACGGCGGCCATCTTCTCCGAACACCCTCACGTAGAGGGTCGCGTCGCCATCGTACTTGAAGTGGAGGGTGCACTGCCGGCCCAGGCCACGCGCGGGGCCAAACGTCTGCCAGCCTCGGGCCAGGGCCACGTTCTCGGTGAAGGAGATCTCCACTGCGACCCAGGAGGCCCTGCTGCAGCAGCCGTTCGCCTGCAGCCAGAGCCCGCCGGGGCCAGCGGCCGGCAGTTCCCCGACGAAGAAGCGAGGGAGCTGGAGCCAGTTGCCGACCGGGTTGTCCAACCACACAACAAACTCCGGCAGCACCTCTGCCGAGTGAAAGCGCGGCCGGGGAGGCCGCACAGCCACGGCACGCCTTCCTCCACTGACTGGGCTGCCTCGATACAGGCGGCTACCACCGCGTGAAGGGCCACCATCACGACCATGAGGAGCCACGATGGGAGTCACGGGATGCCTGCAGGTACGGCCGCGGCCGCGCTTGGGCGAAGGAGAGCCAGGCCCTTCCTGGCAAGCCTTCCCCTTCTCCGCGGCCGAGAACCTCTTCACGGGCACCATGGGACGCTGCAAGTAACCGGAGCAAGGAGGAAGAAGAAGCAGGCGGGGCAAGAAGAGATATGCAACGGGGGATTTTGCCCCCCCCCCATTTATAGCCGAAGGGAGGCCAACCGTTGGCCTCCACGATCACAGGTAATGATGACTCTTTTTTGCATGCAGCAGGGACTCGTCAAATCGGGCAATTGCCGAGGCAGCATGGGGAAGCGGAGACGTCCACGTCCAATAAACCGCCACGCGGCGACCAGGGCCGCAGGCTGTTGGGGACCGCAGCGCTCCACACTTGCCCTTTGGCTTCGCTGCTAAGCCAAGTCCGAGCGCGCCTTGGGCCCGGGGGCTACTGTCGGCATTCTGGGAATGGGGGTCCCCAGACTTGCCTGCCTGCGGCCTGCAGCGTGGCTCAACCAGTGGCCCAGTACGACCCGTCTTCATCAACCCAAGTTCAAGACCCTCACAAGGGGCCAAGCCTCGTGGGGCGGACGACGCAAGGCCTCCTAAGGGGCGGCCTCACCAGGCAGGCTCGCGAGGAGGCGGAGAGATCAAGGCAAGGGGTACCTCGCGAGGTGCTCATGATGCAAGCCATGACGATCAAGACCAGGCGGGCGCCAGGCATGCGCCAGCCTGCATAGTGTCCTCGTTTCCTCTTTGGTGCAAAGGGGGCAAACACAGGCGCGGAGTACCGAGGCATCAGGCAAAGGTTTCCATATCGGTGCAACGAGACCAATACCAGAAGAGCGGCAGGACGAAGGTCACCGTGGAGCCCAAGACGGCGTCATCGCCAGTGCCTTTGGCAGTCGATGACCACCTTTAGTCAGGATAGCTTGTACTAGCTGTCTCCTTTCAAAATGGCCGTTGTTGGCTCCCTTCCCGCTCAATATTTGGGAAGAGGACCAGGGCCTCTATAAATAGAGAAAGCCACCACAGTAGAAAGGGATCATCTCATCTAGAGCCAACAGAGACGGATCAATTCCTCTCCAAGCACACCGCCACAAGAAGACCCCTCGCGGGGCTATTCTTCCCTTGTACTGTTCATCATCAGCCCAAGAGGCAATCCACCACAGCACACACTGGATTAGGGTATTACACCACAACGGTGGCCCGAACCAGTATAAACCTCGTGTCTCTTGTGTTGTTCATCGTGTTAGCTTAGAATCACGGCGAGGTTGTGGGCATGTTTCGGTAGGGAGAAGATCTTCGTGCGCACCCCAGAGTTCAAACCTTAAGGGTTTTGCCGGAGCCCGATATCCGACATTGAGGCCAGCGCCGCCGTCGATGAGGGTTTTGGTGACGGCCACCTGGTAGATGGTGGGCATGCAGAGCATCAGGAGCGTGCCCGAGCAGGCAGTGTTGATGGGGTGATCTTCCGAGTTGAAGGTCAAGTCGGCCTTGGGCGCCACCCAACCCGGGGGACCTCCTTGCCGCGCGAGGGCGGCGCCGATCTGGCGAAAGAACGGCTTGGCGTGGCGGTCTAAGGGTGGCGCCTGCGAGCTGCCCAGGAGAGCCGCGACGATCGGGGGCGCCGACGCGTCATAGTGGGCGAGGAAGAGGTCACACAGTTCCTCCTAGGAGGCCACAGAAGATGCCGGCAGGTTGAGCAGGCAAGCGCGCGGGATGCCAGTGAGGGCCATGGGAAGCCAGTTGGCCATGACCTTGTCGTTGCCTCCGGCCTTGAGGACGGCCTGCTCGTATGCCAGCAGGAAAGCCAGCGGGTCCACCGCGCCGTCGTAGCGCGGCGGCATCTCTGGCTTGAACTTGTGCAGCCACTGCACCTGCCTCAAGGCGCTGGCCAAGGCTCGGAGCCCCCTGGCCCCGATGCTGGCGCCGGCTGCCGGAGCCGGAGGCGCGATGCCCGCAATGAGGGCGAAGCGCGGTGCTAGTGGAAAGCGGGTCGACGGAAGGAAGAGCTCCCGCACACCCCTACCTGGCGCGCCAAATGTCGGATATCGGGTTCCGGCAAAACCCTTAAGGTTCGAACACTGGGGTGCGCACGAAGATCTCTCCCAACCGAAACATGCCCTCAGCCTCGCCGCGATCCCTAAGCTAGCTCGATGAACAATAGCACAAGAGACACAAGATTTATACAGGTTCAGGCCACCGTTGTGGTGTAATACCCTACTCCTGTGTATGGTGGTGGATTGCCTCTTGGGCTGGTGATGAACCGTAAAGAGGAAGAACAGCCTCCCGAGGAGAGGTGTTCTTGGGCTGGTGTGGTGCGTGTATCAACTGGGTTCGGATCCCTCTTTACTGTGGTGGCTAGCCCTATTTATTGAGGCCCTGGTCCTCTTCCCAAATATTGAGCGGGAAGGGATCCCACAACGGCCATTTTGAAATGGGACAACTAGTACAAGCTATCCTGACTAAAGGTGGTCTTCGCCAGCCAAAGGCGCTGGTGGTGACGCCGTCTTGGGCTCCATGGTGACCACCATCCTACCATCCTGTTGGTCTTGGTCTTGTTTCACCGATATGGAAACCTTTGCCTGATGCCTCGGTACTCCGCGCCTGCGCTTGCCCCTTTTGCACCAAAGAGGAAACAAGGACACTGCGCGGGCTGGCGCCCGCCTGGCACCAGCCTGGCCTTGATCGTCATGGCTTGCGTCATGGGCACCTCGCGAGGTACCCCTTGCCTTGATCTCTCCGCCTCCTCACGAGCCTGCCTGGTGAGGCCACTCCTGAGGAGGCCTTGCGTCATCCACCCCGCGAGTCTTGGCCCCTCGCGAGGGTCTTGGGTGTTGGTTGATGAAGACAGGCCGTACTGGGCCACTAGTTGAGCCACGCCGCAGGCCCCAGTCAGTCAAGTTTGGGGACCCCCGTTCCCAGAACCCCGACACATAGGTCTACAAACGGTAGTCCAAGAATGCATATGGTTGAATACAATGATCATAATTCGGAAGATGAGGTTGATCTCTATATTGTTGAATTTGTTTGGTCCTCAAAGGCCAAACCCTATACATGCAATGCTCTTAAGCCAATTTGCAAGAATCTTGATGAGGAGATGAAATTTACTTTTGATATATCTATGTGTGATAAAATATTTGATGCTCTCTTGCAAGATAAGATGATTAGTATATCACACACAATACCGCCATTGGAGGAGCTGAAACGGCGTGCTTATTGCATGTACCGCAATTCATTTTCTCATGCTACTAACGATTGCAATGTTTTTCGACGACAGATAGAATTGGACATTAATGACGGACAATTGAATTTTGCTGATATGCAAGTTGATAAACAGCCCTTCCCGATAAACAACATGGACTTGGAAGGAAAGAAAATGTTATTTTGACCTAACATAGCCAAATCTGCTAAGAAAGATAATGTTGTTTTGGTGAACCTAGGAAAGGCAACGAGGGCGACTAACTCTTGGGAAGAGAGGTTGTGCTTGATAAGCAACCCAATTGCAAGGAGGTATAAAAATCACCATAAAAAATTCTGCACTCGAGGGGCAAGCACAAATACAAGAGGATGTTCATGTTAAATTTATCAAGCCCAAGAAATCAAAAGTTGGCAAGTGGAAAAGAGTGAATCTAAGCGATGGCGAATAAAGCCAACTTTTGATATGTTGTAACACAAATATACCAATCAAGCGGCTGGTTCTAGATCTAATTTTCCATCACATTTGAGACATTCAAGATCACCTCTGAACCAAAAATTTCGGAGCTATGCAAGGCCATATGGGTCATGGGTACCGATGTTGTGGATGTCAACACCCCCTTATGTGCCATATTACGCGGGAGACTTCAATGGAAGATGGGGGCACCCAAAGGCTCCTTATGATTTTCATATGGGGTGGGCAACACCTAGAAGGCCTGCCCGCAAGAGGTTTTATTATCCTACACACAAGGCCATTCAAGCCATTGTGCTAATCGGTCAATAAAAAATGCTACAAGCAAGGCCAAACCTAGGGATCCTAGATATACTCAACCTAAGTGGTGTCCTCTCGGTTTAACTAAGACCATGAAAAGGAGATTTCAACACATTAGGAACAACGAGAAGGCACCGCATGAAGTGGAGGATCAAGGGGATGCATTGTTCAATGAAATTTTGCCTGTGGCATCCATAAAACAAGTGTGGAGGCATAAACAAAAAGAAAATGTAGATGCTTCTACATTAACTATACAACAGCACCTACACCATGAAAAGAGGATGATGTGGCCCCTGTTACATCGTCCACACCACCTGAAACATCCCCTTCGGTTGAGGAAACTTCAAGTCCAATATACACATTGGGAGATGAATACGAGATGGTGGATTACGAATCTACGCTGGTTCGGGAAGGTATGGATATTAATATGGTGTATTACTTACCTGCCGAGTTTTGTGCTATAGGTGAAGAAGGAGAGGTAGCCCAAACGGATATTGGTCCTAAGAACGCTATCTTCAAGAAGCCAAAAGAACCGGTGAAAGACTTGAAGCCATTGTACTCATAGGTCATATTAACAGATTTTTGGTTGCGAAGATCCTCGTTGATGGTGGTGCCATGGTAAATCTTATGCCCCATTCGGTCTTCAAGAATTTGGGATTACTTGATGATGCGTTGATGAAGACCAATATGGTACTTAATGGATTGGAGGGTAAAGAAAAGACAGAGGCCAAAGGTGTGATGTGCATGGAACTCACTATGGGAGCAATCTTTGGCCACCACATTCTTCATCACCGAGGTGCAAGGTAACTATAATGTTATATTAGGCCACGACTGGGTTCATGCTAACCAAGGCGTGCCATCTACCATGCATCAATTTTTAATACAATGGGTTGATGATGATGCAGAAGTCATTAACACGGATAATTTGGCTTGTGTCGCTTTGGCTGATGCACCGGTGGATTGGAATCATCCCAATGTTACTTGCTTAACAGGGTGTGACCTCTTAGAGTTTGATTTCCTTAGTGCTACAAGGAACGAGTTCATTCCCATCTCTTTAAAGCCGATTGGTGGTAATCAGTTCCAAGGTATGATTTAAAACAAAAATGCAATGGCCGTATTATCGCCCTAAGAATAAACATGGAAAATATATAATTATCACCCTTAGAAAATACAAATGGCCAATGGAGTGCTGACGTCATCCTTAGATTAGGCACTATGCAAGTTATTTTTCGGCATGCAAGCTCTGCCGAAAAACAGGAGGGCATGTGTTGACATCGGATTTTGGCACGGAAAACATTATTAAGATGGCCTCAAATGCAGAAGTGCTCTATATGAAGAAGTTTTGTATTGTCAACATGACCATCTTTGAAGCTTGGGTCATCACCATATGATCTCATCTCGAGGGATGGTTGAGCTCGAAGTACTAAGATTTGGTATTCATAGTAATGTTCGGACGATTACTCATCCAAGACCACCTCATATGAGAAAATGTTCTACATGGATTATCTTCATTCTCGTCGAAACGGTAAATTTTGATATAAAAATCATCATAATCCAGGGTCGTATGAAAAAGTTAGAGTCATCGTAGTGCAGCTCTACCACGAGCAAAACGTGGCGCCCCCACAGACACGCATATAGTTGATGGGTAGCGCCATTGATAGCCTGTTTTGCGCGAACGGTTCGGCCCTCAGGATGGCTTCAAATCAAAAAATGTTCAACATGAAGGTTGTTCGTCTCGTCGAAACCGGTTCAAATTGCTTCTGGGATCATTTCCATCTGAGATTGTTTACTTCCTCAAAGTTGACCCGCAAGGTCCAGCCAACTTTTAAACTGAATCATTTTGGAAAGTTTGGACTCCGAGTTGGACCCAAAAGAGGATTTTGGACGTGAATGCAAACTTTTCCTTGCACCGGAAGTCTAGTCGCCTCTTATATAAATGAGGTGTGACAGCCGATTGAAACAACAACACACAATCGCAATACCCATCTACTTTTTACCCTAGTTTTATATCTCTCCCTTGTTTTTTCTCTATCGGTCTTCGTTCGCTCTTCATGTTGAAGAGCAGTGATCCTCGAGGCTCTAGGGGTGGGTAAACCGACCTAGGGCAGCCCATAGCCGCCGTGCGCCCAGACAGGGTCCCTCCCGGGCGTGTGGGGTTTCGAGTGCTCAAAAGCGGTCGCTGGATTGTTTGCGTACCACATTTCCGGATGGGTCTCCTTCGATGTGAGCTGCGATGCATCACCCTCAGTGTTGGAGGTACACAGTGACGTGTTCGTGGGCGAACAAACATCGATTTGCAGCTATGTGTGTATAGCATCTCTGTAACAAAAACTCTCCACCAAAAGACCAATAAATCCATCTCAAAAATTCATTGAATCATGAAGACTTCAACATAGAAAAGTTTCCTTTTAATGAGACGAATCCATTTAGAGAAAGAAATCCAAGTTCCTCCATCGTACCTCTACAGTTTTGCAATCTAGTTGGGAGACAATCCGTCATGAATTCATCAAATTTGTCGCATTCGTTTATGTCGGGGCTCTAGGATCAGGGATACCCAGGCCCGTCTGCATGCGACCCATCACGTGGCATCGTTAAAGGCCCGGTACGGCCCAGCACCTGGGATTCACGATCAACACCCTCGCAAGGGTCCACGCCTCGGGAGGCGAACTACATCATGACCTCCTGAGGAGTGGCCTCCAGAGAGCAGACATCTCTAGGTTCGCACCTTGCCTCACGAGGCATGTGGTGATGTGAGCCATGACCAACGAAGCCAGGAGGGTGCCAGCAGGCGTAGTCCAAGGTAGTTTCCTCTTTGCTGCTAGAGCGACAAAGCCAACACGCGGGTTCCCAAGGAATCCCCAAAGCTTACCTCTTTGGTGCAACAAGACCAAGACCACGGGCTCGGCAGAACGGAGGTCAGCACCGAGCCCACCAGCGCGTCATGACCAGAAGCTTTGCAGATGAAGACCACCTTTAGTCAGGATAGGGTGTATTCCCGTTCCCCATTCGAATTTGGCTGTTGTCGTATCCCTTCACGCCTAAAGCCTTAGAGGAAGAGGAACAGGCCCAGTATAAATATAGGTTAGTCTCCATTGTAGAGAGGAGAGGACGAATTCGATCCATTCACCGTCCTGAGCCCTCACAGGGCAGCTCACCCTTGTACTAATTCATTCTCATCCTCCCCACAAGGCAATCCACCACAAAGCAGGAGTAGGGTTTTACATCGCAAGGTGGCCCGAACCTGGGCAAATCTCCGTGTTCCATTCCTCTCCCATTTCGCTCGAGCACGGCGGAGCATCGGCGTGAGGCAGTGAGTAGGCAGCCCTGGCCTAGTGATGTTCTTCATGCACACCCCAAAGTTCGAACCATTCCTAGGGTCCAGGGAGCCCCGATTCCGACATTTGGCGCGCTAGGTAGGGGTGTGCCAAAGCTCTCTGGCTCCGCCCCTATTCTTGCTCCACCATCTCCATGGCCGAAGCTCGTCGGGTTTGAGTCGAGCGTCATGCAGCTGGCATCACTGTGATGGCACCGGTGGGCCACGCTGCCCCCCGCAACTCTGTTTCTACTGCGGCCAACGCCGCCACTAACCCTGCCGCTCACGAGCAGCAGGACTCCTCTCTGCCACTCTCTGTGCAGCGTGATGGTCACACTGCCATGCCTTCCCTCACTCCGGCCACGGCTTCATCCTCCCATGCTCGCCGCAGGCCGGCAAATGTGTAGGCCGCACTGCTTAGGGCACGTGAAGTTCTGCACTACCACCCCGCCAACGAAGGCTACAACGCCTGTCTTGGCGGCATCACCGAGCTCGTCAACGCCGCGGGCAAGACCCCGGCACCCTCCCACTCGCTCCGTCCCCCACTGCCTCGCGCGGGCGACGTAGCGCACAGTGCGCCTCCGTCTCCACCCTTGCACAGTGACCACACCGAGCCCCGTCAGGAGGCATAGCCGCGTGACCCGCCGCCCGCACGGGAGGAGGCCAGCTGCTAGGTTGTGTAGAAGACACCGCATGAGGCGCGTGCGCTCCCTGTACCGCCTCGTCAGCACCAAGATTGGGCCATTCAAGAAGCTGCGGCACGTGGGCGCCAGGACCGCACCCGTAAAATCCACCGCCTGACGCCCCTTCACCCGTGAGCTGCGCCGACTGACCTGTACGGTCAAGTTTAAGCCGGAGCTGCCCCCACACTACGACGGCATCCCCGACCCCGCGGAGTTCCTCCAGCTCTACGCGCTGAGCATTGAGGTGGCGAACGGTGATGACAAGGTCATGGCGAACTGGTTCCCCATGTCCCTCAAGGGTGGCATGCGCTCATGGCTCATGCACCTCGTGGAGGGGTCGATCTCCTCGTGCGACGAGCTCCGCGAGAAGTTCACCGCCAATTTCCAAGGCACCCGCGATTGCCCCCTCACCGTCAATGACCTGCGATGCGTGAAGTAGCGCCCCGGCGAGAGTCTCCGCAAGTAAATTCAGCATTTCACCCAAGATCCCCTCAAGGTCCCGAAGGCCTCGGACGAAACCATCATCTTGGCATTCACCAAGGGCGTCATAGATGTCAAGATGAGAGAGGAGCTCGCCATCAACGACGACCTGTGTACGATGTTGGAGCTGGTCAACCTGGTTGACAGGTGCCCCAGGGCGGAAGAAGGCTGCCTCTCCCTCCTCAACCAACCGGAAGTGAATGCAAGGGCCCCACCATGCTGGCAAAAGATCCTGATCTAAAGCGCGGCCGTGACCGCCGATGAGCCCTCCAAGGATGTTCGCCCGTTCTGTGTCTTCGACAATGTCTGCACCCACAACACTAACGACTGTCAGGAGCTCAGGTCGCTCCTTGACGAGTGCCTCGGCCGCTGCCCCGAGCCGTTCTGTGTCTTCCACAATGCTTGAAGTATTACTATTTCTCGTGTCAATAGTTTGAGAAGACATGATTGCTTTGATTAGTATGCTTGAATTATTCATTTGGATCTGAACATTCATGCCACAATAAAGAAAATTACATTTAGAATTATGCTAGGTAGCATTCCACATCAAAAATTCTGTTTATCTCATTTACCTACTCGAGGACGAGCAGGAATTAAGCTTGGGGATGCTTGATACGTCTCCAACGTATCTATAGTTTTTGATTGTTCCATGCTATTATATTAGCCCTTTTGGATGTTTATGGGCTTTATTTTATACATTTATATCATTTTTGGGACTAACCTACTAACCGGAGGCCCAGCCCGTATTGCTGTTTTTTGCCTATTTGAGTATTTCGAAGAAAAGGAATATCAAACGGAGTCCAAACATAATGAAACCTTCGGGAGCATTATTTTTGGAATGAACGTGATCCAGAGGACTTGGAGTGCAAGTCAAGAAGCGATCGAGGTGGCCAGGAGATAGGAGGGCGCGCCCCTATCTCCTGGGCCCCTCGGGCGGCCACCGACGTACTTCTTCCTCCTATATATACCCACGTACCCTAAAAACATCCAGGGAGCCAACGAAAAACAATTTCCACCGCCGTAACCTTTTGTATCCGCGAGATCCCATCTTGGAGCCTTCACCGGCGCTCTGCCGGAGGGGGAATCGACCACGGAGGGCTTCTACATCAACACCATAGCCCCACCGATGAGTTGTGAGTAGTTTACCACAAACCTTCGAGTCCATAGTTATTAGCTAGATGGCTTCTCCTCTCTTTTTGGATCTCAATACCATGTTCTCCCCCTCTCTTGTGGAGATCTATTCGATGTAACTCTTTTAGCGGTGTGTTTGTCGAGATCCGATGAATTCTTGGTGTATGATAAAGTTTATCTATGAGAAATATTTGAATCTCCTCTGAATTCTTTTATGTATGATTGAGTTATCTTTGCAAGTCTCTTCGAATTATCAGTTTGGTTTGGCCTACTAGATTGATCTTTCTTTCCATGGGAGAAGTGCTTAGCTTTGGGTTCAATCTTGCGGTGTCCTTACCCAGTGACAGCAGGGGTTGCAAGGCATGTATTGTATTGTTGCCATCGAGGATAAAAAGATGGGGTTTATATCATATTGCTTGAGTTTATCCCTCTACATCATGTCATCTTTCTTAATGCGTTACTCTGTTCTTATGAACTTAATACTCTAGATGCATGCTGGATAGCGGTCGATATGTGGAGTAATAGTAGTAGATGCAGGTAGGAGTTGGTCTACTTGTCATGGACGTGATGCCTATATACATGGTCATGCCAAGATAATCTCATAATTATTCGCTTTTCTATCAATTGCTCGACAGTAATTTTTTCACCCACCGTAATACTTATGCTATCTTGATAGAAGCCACTAGTGAAACCTATGGCCCCCGGGTCTATCTTTTATCATATAAGCATTCAATATACTTTTATTTGTATCTTTACTTTTCCAATCTATATTATAAAATACCAAAAATATATTTATCTTGTCACACTATCTCTATCAGATCTCACTTTCGCAAGTGGCCGTGAAGGGATTGACAACACCTTTATTGCGTTGGTTGCGAGTTCTTTGTTTGTTTGTGTAGGTGCGTGGGACTTTTGAGGAGCCTCCTACTAGATTGATACCTTGGTTCTAAAAAACTGAAGGAAATACGCATCACCCTTTCCTCTTCAAGGAAAATAAACGCAAGCTCAAGACATAGCAGTGTGGGTGACGTTTTGTTTGCAATTGAAGCTTCTCGACCATCTCCGTGCTTGCAATCTTGTTGCTGCTGCCACTATGAACAATCACTCGACATATCTTTGAGTTGATAAGGCAACGGGTGTGGAAAAGATTATGTTGTTGCCCCTTTTCCTCCTCCACAACGTGGGCATTAAGTGAATTGAAGGAAATATGCCCTAGAGGCAATAATAAAGTTGTTATTTATATTTCCTTACATCATGACAAATGTTTATTATACATGCTAGAATTGTATTAACTGAAAACTTAGTACATGTGTGAATACATAGCCAAACAGAGTGTCCCTAGTATGCCTCTACTTGACTAGCTCGTTAATCGAAGATGGTCAAGTTTCCTAGCCATAGACATGAGTTGTCATTTGATGAATGGGATCACATCATTAGAGAATGATGTGATGGACAAGACCCATACGTTAGCTTAGCACTATGATTGTTTAGTTTATTGCTATTTCTTTCTTCATGACTTATACATGTTCTTATGACTATGAGATTATGCAACTCCCAAATACCGGAGGAACACTTAGTGTGCTATCAAACATCACAACGTAATTGGGTGACTATACAGCTGCTCTACAGGTGTCTCCGATGGTGTTTGTTGAGTTGGCATAGATCGAGATTAGGATTTGTCACTCCGATTGTCGGAGAGGTATCTCTCGGTCCTCTCGGTAATGCACATCACTATAAGCCTTGCAAGCAATGTGACTAATGAGGTACTTGCGGGATGACGCATTAAGGAACGAGTAAAGAGACTTGTTGGTAACGAGATTGAACTAGGTATGATGATACCGATGATGGAATCTCGGGCAAGCAACATACCGATGATAAACGGAACAACGGCTGTTGTTATGCGGTCTACGAGGGTACGTGGACACACTCTCCCCGCTCGTTGCTATGCTTCTCCTAGATAGATCATGCGTGATCGTAGGCAATTTTTTTTGGAATACTACGTTCCCCAACAGTGATATCAGAGCCAGGTCTATGCGTAGATGTTATAGGCACGAGTAGAACACAAAGAGTTGTGGGCGATAATAGTCATACTGCTTACCAGCATGTCATACTTTGATTCGGCGGTATTGTTGGATGAAGCGTCCAAGACCGACATTACATGACCGCATTCATGAGACTGGTTCTACCTCCATGCTTTGCACACAAGTGGCTAGTGGGTGTCTGTTTCTCCAACTTTAGTTGAATCGAGTGTGACTACACCCGGTCCTTGTTGAAGGTTAAAACAACACACTTGACGAAAAATCATTGTGGTTTTTATGCTTAGGTAAGATCGGTTCTTGCTAAGCCCGTAGCAGCCACATAAAACTTGCAACAACAAAGTAGAGGACGTCTAGTTTTTGCAGGGCTTGCTGTGATGTGATATGGTCAAGACGTGATGATATATAAATTGTTGTATGAGATGATCATGTTTTGTAAAATTGATCGGCAACTGGCAGGAGCCTTATGGTTGTCGCTTTATTGTATGAAATGCAATCTCCATGTAATTGCTTTACTTTATCACTAAGTGGTAGCGATAGTCGTAGAAGCAATAGTTGGTGAGACGACAACGATGCTTCAATGGAGATCAAGGTGTCAAGCCGGTGATGATGGTGATCATGACAGTGCTTTGGAGATGGAGATCAAAGGCACAAGATGATGATGGCCATATCATATCACTTATATTGATTGTGTGTGATGTTTATCCTTTATGCATATTTTGCTTAGTATGGCGGTAGCATTATAAGATGATCTCTCACTAAATTTCAAGGTATAAGTGTTCTCCCTGAGTATGCACCGTTGCGATAGTTCATCGTGCCAAGACACTACGTGATGATCGGGTGTGATAAGCTCTACGTTCACATACAACGGGTGCAAGCAAGTTTTGCACACGTAGAATACTCGGGTTAAACTTGACGAGCCTAGCATATGCAGATATGGGCGCGGAACATTGAGACCGAAAGGTCGAGCGTGAATCATGTAGTAGATATGATCAACATAGTGATGTTCACCATTGAAAGCTACTCCATCTCACATGATGATCGGACATGGTTTAGTTGATATGGATCACGTGATCACTTAGATGATTAGAGGGATGTCTATCTAAGTGGGAGTTCTTAAGTAATATGATTAATTGAACTTTAATTTATCATGAACTTAGTACCTGATAGTATTTTGCAGGTCTATGTTGTTGTAGTTCAATGGCCCGTGCTACTGTTCCTTTGAATTTTAGTGCACTCCTAGAGAAAGCTAAGTTGAAATATGATGGTAGCACCTATACGGACTGGGTCCGTAACTTGAGGATTATCCAAATTGCTACACAGAAGAATAACATCCTGGAAGCACCGCTAGGTGCAAGACCCGCTGCAAGAGCAACGCCGGACATTATGAATGCCTGGTAGAGTAAAGCTGATGACTACTCGATAGTTCAGTGTGCCATGCTTTACGGCTTAGAATTGAGACTTCAACGATGTTTTGAACATCATGGAGCATATGAGATGTTCCAGGAGTTGAAGTTAATATTTGAAGCAAATGCTCGGATTGAAAGATATGAAGTCTCCAATAAGTTCTACAACTGCAAAATGGAGGAGAATAGTTCTGTCAGTGAACATATACTCAAAACGTCTGGGTACCACAATCACTTGACTCAACTGGGAGTTAATCTTCCGGTTGATAGTGTCATTGACAGAGTTCTTCAATCACTGTCACCAAGCTATAAAAGCTTCATGATGAACTATAATATGCAAGGGATGGATAAGACAATTCCCGAGCTCTTCGCGATGCTAAAGGTTGCGGAGGTAGAAATCAAGAAGGAGCATCAAGTGTTGGTTGTAAACAAGACCACTAGTTTCAAGAAAAAGGGTAAAGGGAAGAAGTGGAACTTCAAGAAGAACGACAAGCAAGTTGATGCTCAAATGAAGAAACCCAAGTCTGGACCTAAGCCTGAGACTGAGTGCTTCTACTGCAAAGGGACTGGTCACTGGAAGTGGAACTGCCCCAAGTATTTGGCGAATAAGAAGGATGGCAAAGTGAAAAGTACATTTGATATACATGTTATTGATGTATACCTTACTAATGCTCGCAGTAGTGCCTGGGTATTTTATACTGGTTTTGTTGCTCATATTTCCAACTCGAAACAGGGACTACGAATTAAGCGCAGATTGGCTAAGGACGAGGTGACGATGCGCGTGGGAAGTGGTTCCAAAGTCGATGTGATCGCCGTCGGCACGCTACCTCTACATCTACCTTCGGGATTTGTTTTAGACCTGAATAATTGTTATTTGGTGCCAGCATTAAGAATGAACATTATATCTGGATCTTGTTTGATGTGAGATGGTTATTCATTTAAATTAGAGAATAATGGTCGTTCTATTTATATGAGTAATATCTTTTATGGTCATGCACCCGATATGAGTGGTCTATTTTTGTTGAATCTCGATAGTAGTGACACACATATTCATAGTATGGAAGCCAAAAGATATAAGTTTAATAATGATATTGCAACTTATTTGTGGCACTGCCATTTGGGTCATATTGGTGTAAAGTGCATGAAGAAACTCCATGCTAATGGGCTTTTGGAATCACTTGATTATGAATCACTTAATGCTTGCGAACCATGCCTTATGGGCAAAATTACTAAAATCCCGTTCTCCGGAACAATGGAGCGAGCAAAAGACTTGTTGGAAATAATACATACTGATGTATGCGGTCCGATGAGTGTTGAGGCTCACAACGGGTATCATTATTTTCTGACCTTCATTGATGATTTAAGCAGATATGGGTATATCTACTTGATGAAACATAAGTCTAAAACATTTGAAAAGTTCAAAGAATTTCAGAGTGAAGTGGAAAATCATCATAACAAGAAAATAAAGTTTCTACGATCTGATCGTGGAGGAGAATATTTGAGTTACGAGTTTGGTCTTCATTTGAAACAATGCGGAATAGTTTCTCAACACACGCCACTGATACGTCTCCAATGTATCTATAATTTTTTATTGTTCCATGCTATTATATTATCCATCTTGGATGTTTTCTATGCACTTATATGCTATTTTATATGATTTTTTGGACTAACCTATTAACCTAGAGCCTAGTGCCAGTTTCTGTTTATTTCCTTGTTTTTGAGTATCGCAGAAAAGGAAAACCAAACGGAGTCCAATTGACCTGAAATTTCACGGAGATTATTTTTGGACCAGAAGAAGCCCACAGAGTATCGGAGATGGACCAGAAGGGTCCCGAGGCACCCACGAGGGTGGGGCGCGCCCTAGCCCCCTGGGCGCCCCCTACCTCGTGGCCGCCTCGGACACTCCCTTGACTTGTTCCCAACGCCAACACCTCTTATACATACCCAAACTTCCAGAACATAACCTAGATCGGGAGTCCCGCCGCTGCAAGCCTCTATAGCCACCAAAAACCAATCGGGGCCCTGTTCCGGCACCCTTCTAGAGGGGGAATCCCTCACTGATGGCCATCTTCATCATCCCGGCGCTCTCCATGACGAGGAGGGAGTAGTTCACCCTCGGTGCTGAGGGTAACCGTTGTGTAACAAATTTGAAGCATGAGGTGTTCACACATTATATTAATCTTTGAGTTGTAAATAAATAGAAGTGTGATGATCATCATTAATAGAGCATTGTCCCGAAAAAGAGGAAAAAAATAAAGGCCAAATAAAAAAAGAAAGGCAAAAAAAGGCCAAATAAAAAAATAAAAAATAAAAGGGACAATGCTACTATCCTTTTACCACACTTGTGCTTCAAAGTAGCACCATGATCTTCATGATAGAGAGTCTCTTATTTTGTCACTTTCATATACTAGTGGGAATTTTTCATTATAGAACTTGGCTTGTATATTCCAACAATGGGCTTCGTCAAATGCCCTAGGTCTTCATGAGCAAGCAAGTTGGAGACTGAAGGAAATATGCCTAGAGGCAATAATAAAGTTGTTATTTATATTTCCTTACATCATGACAAATGTTTATTATTCATGCTAGAATTGTATTAACTAGAAACTTAGTACATGTGTGAATACATAGCCAAACAGAGTGTCCCTAGTATGCCTCTACTTGACTAGCTCGTTAATCGAAGATGGTCAAGTTTCCTAGCCATAGACATGAGTTGTCATTTGATGAATGGGATCACATCATTAGAGAATGATGTGATGGACAAGACCCATCCGTTAGCTTAGCACTATGATTGTTTAGTTTATTGCTATTTCTTTCTTCATGACTTATACATGTTCTTATGACTATGAGATTATGCAACTCCCAAATACCGGAGGAACACTTAGTGTGCTATCAAACGTCACAACGTAATTGGGTGACTATAAAGATGCTCTACACGTGTCTCCGATGGTGTTTGTTGAGTTGGCATAGATCAAGATTAGGATTTGTCACTCCGATTGTCGGAGAGGTATATCTAGGCCGTCTCGGTAATGCACATCACTATAAGCCTTGCAAGCAATGTGAATAATGAGTTAGTTGCGGGATGATGCATTATGGAACAAGTAAAGAGACTTGCCGGTAATGAGACTGAATGAGGTATGATGATACCGACGATTGAATCTCGGGCAAGTAACATACCGATGACAAAGGGAACAACATATGTTGTTATGCAGTTTGACCGATAAAGATCTTCGTAAAATATGTAGGAGCCAATATGAGCATCCAGGTTCCGCTATTGGTTATTGACCGAAGAGGTGTCTCGGTCATGTCTACATAGTTCTCGAACCCATATGGTCCACACGCTTAACATTCGATGATGATTGTATTATGATTTATGTAATTTGATGTACCGAAGATTGTTCGGAGTCGCGGATAAGATCACAGACATGACGAGGAGTCTCGAAATGGTCGAGACATAAAGATTGATTGGACCATGTTATTTGGACACCGGATAGTTTCAGGTAAAACTGAAGTGCCGAAGGGGTCACCGGAAACCCCCGGGGGAATTAATGGGCCACCATGGGCCTCATTGGAGAGAGAGGAGGGTAGCCAGGGGAAGGGGGCGCCCCCTTTCCTTCTCCCTCTCTCCCTCACCTTCCTTCCTCCTCTCTCCCTCTTGGTGGATTCCTACTAGGACTTGGAGTCCTAGTAGGATTCCCCTCTTGGGGCGCGCCCTAGGGGCCGTCCGGCCCTCCCCTCCTCCCTCATTTATATACGTGGTGAGGGGGCACCCTAGAACACATAAGTTGATCTTTTAGCCGTGTGTGGTGCCCCCTCCATAGTTTTACACCTCGGTCATATCGTCGTAGTGCTTAGGTGAAGCCCTACGCCGGTAACTTCATCATCACTGTCACCACGCTGTCGTGTGGAACTCTCTCTCGGTCTTAGCTAGATCACGAGTTCGAGGGATGTCACCGAGCTGAAGGTGTGCAGATCATGGAGGTGTCGTGCGTTCGGTACTTGATCAGTTGGATCGTGAAGACTTTCGATTACATCAATCGCTTTACTAAATGCTTCCGCTTTTGGTCTACGAGGGTATGTGGACACACTCTCCCCGCTCGTTGCTATGCTTCTCCTAGATAGATCTTGTGTGATCGTAAGCAATGTTTTTGAAATACTACGTTCCCCAACATGAATGACATACAACCAAAGCTTCTCCATCAAGTTCCTCACGATATAAAATAGTTCCTCCTACTTCCCAACCTTGCTCCTCTTCCACTTCATCATTGCCACCTTCAGGGGCATTTTCAGACTCCTATTCACCTCGTTCATTGATGATCATAGTTCTTTTGCTTGGACATCCCAAAGAAATATGACCTCTTCCATTGCAATTGTGGCATTGAATGTTGCTACTGTGTGTAGAACTCTTTTCTGGAGGTGGAGCAGAGGATACTCCTGCTATAGTTGATGACCTCTTATCTTGATTGTGAATAGCAGGCGAGGAAGCCATCGAGGCATGTGGGTGTCTAGGTGGTGCACCCTCAAACTGAGAACAATATGGTTGTTGTGCTCGCTGCCATGAGCGTGTGGTGGTGCGGCCTTGGAAAGCACGAGTATGACCATTACACATATTCTTATTGTCAACTCTATAGCTTGATGTACCACATCTTGTAATGTATCATAAGGAAACATCTCCACAAAATCTGATATTTCATCATTTAGCCCATGTAAAAATCTCGCCATCTTTGCCTCATCACTTTCACGGGTTCTTGTCCGAATTAGCAGCACCTCCATCTCTTTATAGTATTCCTCAACAATGCGGGAACCTTGAGTGAGCCCCTGCAACCGCTTGTACAATTGCCTCTCATGGTATGATGGAACAAAACAATGCCTCATGACTTCCTTCATCAAAGTCCAGCTGCGGATATGATTATTGGTTGACATCAACCAATCATCTTGCAGCTGATTCCACCATGTAAGAGCATAACTGGAGAACTCCATAATAGCAATATCAACTCTCTTGGCTTTTGAAAAACCATAGATGTGAAAGATTTGGTCACACTTCTCTTCCCACTCAATATATGCATCCGGGTCCTCTTTTCCCGTGAATGACGGCACATGTAGCTAGACTCTCGCCTGGTTGTCACGGTCATCCTAATCACGACGGTCATAATGATGACCATTGCGACCAAAAACAGCACCACGGCGAGGCGGGAAGTAGGGTTCATAGTCCCCCATGCCTTCTTCTTCGTCACCATGCTCGGAGAGATCTTCAAGGAAGATGGCATCACCATCATGTGCCGCTCGTTGCCGGTGATCAGTAGCAAAGCCGCGGGGGTCCTGGCCTCACCCGCGAGCTTCTCTTCCATGCAGCCCACCATCACGGGGGGCAGCAAAGTCGCCATGCCTCCGTTCAGCACCAACAGCAGGGGCGTCGTGGGTAGCAGCTCCTGCCGCTCTTCCACGACCAACATGGCGATCATTGTTTCCTTGACGTTGCCGATTGTCTGCGGCCACCGAGGCAGCGGGGCTGTTGATCCCCATTACCCACGATAGGAAGACGACCATCGAACATCCTTCGCATAGCTACAACTATACTCTCCTCAATCATATCACCAAGTGTTGCACGAGTTTTTGGAAGATCATCTTCCACATTTGTTGTCCATGTACACTCGAGTTGAATCTTGTCATGTTAACTCTTGCAAACAAGTGGAAAAATAAAAATATATGTGGAGAACACTCAGTTCACCTTCTTGCTTACCCAAATTCTAATGATTCCTTGGTGGCTGTGCGAAAGTAGTAAATCAGGAGTGGACGGACGAATTAAAGGAAGGAAGCTGACGGTTTCTAGGTGGATCTGGGTGGGGTAAAAAGGGAGGGCTAGTGCTGAGATCCAATCGATGCAAACCAAATGAACAAGAAAATTTTGTAGATCCTTGCACCACGTTTGATCTGCAACACTTGCCACTTCAACTTCTGAAATTTCTCACCAAACTAAATATGAATGCACACTTGCTCAACACTTTCTCTTCTCTTTTTTTGGGTCTTTTTTCACTCTTTTTTTCCTCTCTTTTTTTTGCAGCACAAAAGATCCAACAAGACTCAAAGAAAACATCAACAACTTTGGATAGAACTTGGTGCAAACACAAAGAGGAAACCAAACAACTAGATCTCAGCAACAAAGGCTTGGGATTTTTTGTGGCTTTTTGGCTTTGGACTCTAGGACGGGGAAAACCAAACTAAATAGGATGGATCTAGCAACAAAGATACATATCCTACCATTTAAACCTTGCTCTGAATACCATATGATGCGACACCATCTTCGGAGAAGGGGGTGTTCAAGGGGAGGTCCGATCTTCACGGCGTAGGATCGATAAATGGACGGGGATAACTAGCTGCAAGTAGCCGAAAATGGAAAATAAGAGATTATGAGCCGACGAGGAGAAGGCTCACCGAAGCTTGCAATCCGAACATTCGCTGATCCACAACCCACAATACTACCCCACACAACCACGCTCAAGTCGTGGAGCACAGGATAGGTGCAACCCACAAGGGAAACCACGAACTCTAACCCACACAACACGATCTAGTCGTGGAGCATGAATTAGGAGCAATTTCTCAAGGAATCACGATAATAAGGATAACAAGAGCTCTCCAATCTCAGGAGGAGTCTATGTCTTTGGTCTTTGATATAAATGGCAAAAGTTCCCAATAAGGGTAAAGCTAGCCTATTTATAATCGCGACAATCCCCTGGATAGGTGTGAAAGAGAACTAGCTTCTGGAACCAGCTTAGGTGTGAAAGTGAACCAGCTTTGTTTGACTAAATGGTTTCAAGACTTAATGAGGTAGCTTCTAGAAAACTCTCATTGGAGGTGGTTGGTTGTTCCCGACCAAACATTGCTCATTGGGGTCGAACAATGTTTCCTTCAACAGAAAACTCGAGTTCTGGAAATCTTTCACAAGTTGGGATATCCAAACTCGTGCAAAACATTGTTTTGCCAGAATCGGAACAATGTTTCTTCAGCAGACAACTCATTCTTCATGAATTGCTAACTTTGTTTCCTTGCCATAAAACATTGTTTTGCATGGACTGAAATGTGTTTGGCCTTCTTTGATATCGCACCTGAGTTCAACCAACCACAAAAGAGGTGAAGGCACAACCATGTTTTCAAGGTCAGATGATAGACTTAAGTTAGCGTTCACCTGATCATGTATTTGCATTGCACGGCTTCTTGTGATTGGACCATTGATGGTTGGTGGTGTGGTGCCCATGGTTGGGATGTCCTCATCAGAAGGCCTGGCCACCGAGGTAGGCGTGCTTCTAAACGATGTTGTCCAATGCTAAAGTGCAGCAGGCGAAGGCGATTGATGACAACAAGTATAGGAGATCAATCGTAGTCCTTTCGATGAGTAAGAGTGTCGAACCCAACAAGGAGCAGATGGAATTGATAAGTGGTTTCAGCAAGGAATTCTCTGCTAGTGTTGTAAACTAATAGTAACAGACGGTTTGATAGGAAGATAATTGATAGCTAGTGACAAGTACCCAAGGTAATAAGGTGCAACAAGGTGGCCCAATCCTTTTATTGCAAAGGACAAGTTGGAAGTACCTCTTATAGTGACCAAAGCATTCTCAAGGACACATGGGAATTTTGTGTAGTCATGTTCATCACGATTCATCGACTCGCGTTCACTACTTTGATAAATTGTTATGTGGGTGGACTAGTGCTAGGGTGTTGTTCTTACTTGAAAAAACAACCCACTTATGATTACCCCCTCTTGCAAGCATCCACAACTATGCAAGAAGAATTAAGATAAATCTAACCATAGCATGAAACATATGGATCCAAATCATCCCCTTACAAAATAGTGCATAAACTAGGGTTTAAGATTTTGTCACTCTCGCAACCCATCATCTACTTACCAATCACACAATGCCTTCCCATAGGCCCAATCGTGGTAATGTATCATGTAGTCGACGTTCACACGACACCACTAGAAGAAGAACAACATAACCCATCATCAAAATATTGAACAGGGACAAACTTCACGTGATTAATTATAACAAGACTTCTCCCATGTCCTAAAAAGGAACTACTCACAAATCATATTCATGTTCATGATCAGAGGAGAATAACATAGGATTAACAATCTTAACATATGATCTTCCATCAAATAAATCAACTAGCATAAACCACAAGATGTAATCAACACTACTAGTAATCCACATGTACCAATATGTGGTTTTGGACAAACATTGAATAAAAGAGATGAACTAGGGTTTGGAGATGAGACGGTGCTGGTGAATATGTTTATGTAGACGAGTCCTTCCATGATGAGAGGAACATTGGTGATGACGATGGCCTCGAATTCCCCCTCCAAAAGGGAAGTATCCCCGGCGGAATCGCTCCACGGAGAGCAAAAGTGCTCCTGCCCAGGTTCAGCCTCGAGATAGCGGCGCTTTGTCTCGAAAGGCCTTGGAGGCCTGCTGATGGGCACACAAGCTCATGTGGCGCGCCTAGGGGGTGGGCGCTCCACCTGAGCTTGTGGCTCACTGGTGGGTCCCCTCCTGGTGATTCTTCTTCCAGTATTTTTTATACATTCCAAATTAAATCTCCGCAAAATTTTAGTTCGTTTGGAACTCCGTAGAATAGCTATCTTTGTTGTAGTTCTTTTTAGGTCTAGAACTCCAGCTGCCGACAATCTCCCTGTTGTGATGAAGCTTGCAATTTAAGAGACAAAAGACATTAGAATGGCACCTAAAAGTGAAATATAACTTTAAAACAAATAGTAGGAAAACATGATGCAAAATTGTTGTATCAACTCCCCCAAGCTTAGACTCAGCCTTTCCTCAAGCGAATACCAAATAACCAATAATCATGACTGTATGTTTATAGACAAAGGTGTCGAAAAAACAAAATACGGACAAGGTAGCACCATGATCATTACTATAACACCATGTATCAATCAATAACTTCTCATGATCAAGTGATGATTCATTCAGAAGCTAAAGTATAAACAATAAACTTTCTTGAAAACTAACAAAATATGTTCTCAGTCATCAAAACAACACTAGAAAAAACACTTCTGTCATGTTACGTGTTGGTCATAGTAGGTTACGTTTTTTGTCATGCAGGATACGTGTTTGTCACAGTAGGTTACGTTTTCTGTCAAGCAGGATACGTGTTTGTCACAGTATGACAGAATCAAGATAGTCATACCTGTGCTGTCGTAGAAGTAGTGTTCCATGACAATACTGAAATTATCATCATGGAAGTGTCCACTTCCATGACGGTAAATTCCTCATCATGGAGGTGTTTTCGTCAAGGGTAACAGACACGTGGCATCCACCGTAACGGGTTGCCAATGGCATGTTGATACATGGAACGGCCCAATAGAGGGCCATATAGGTTAAAAAGTCGGCCCAAGAAAAGGCACACAAGATTTTGTTAGATCTAATGGGCCGGCCCATTAACAGCCTACCATTTTTTGGTCCAAATTATTGCCCATATTAAATACGGGCTGATAAAATCCTGCAATATTATGGGTTAGTTTACGGCCCATATCAGATCCGACTCGTTAAAAGCCTGCAATAGTTTGGGACAAATTATGGCCCATATTTGATCCGGTCCATTAAATGACTGTCATATTTTGGGCCAAATTATGACCGATAACAGATACGACCTGTTAACAACTACTATGCCTTTGGGCCCATTGGGGGCCCGATTTGCGCTTCGGCCTCTTAATGGTTCATTTAATAGTTCGATTCGATATTAGTTTCGGCCTGTCAGCGGCCCTGTGTACATATGGGCCGCTTTCGGCCCAGTTTCACTTTCCGCCATTTAAAGGCCCGAGCTGCATCTGGGCCTAGTTATGGTACGTAGTGACTTCCGGCCTCTTAACGACCCATAGTCTTCATGGATACATTATAGCCCAACCTGCCTATCGGCCCGTTAAAGGCCCTTGATAGTGTTGGGTCTAATTTTGGCCCACTATGCATCTGGCCTGCTTCCAACCCGTCATGGGATTTGGCCAACCAAGGCCCAACTACATTTCGGCATGTTAATGGCCCATCATATTACTCGGCCAATAATGGGCCGATGTATATTCCAACTTGTTGTCAGCGTGTCATTTGTTCGGCACAATTCAGGCTCAATCTACATCTCAGCCTGTTAAAAGCCCATTTTATTTTCTGGCCCAATTAAGGCAAGCGGTTTACTTGGCTTTTTAAAGGCCCAAAACTAATAGTGGGCCAGATTAAGTCTAGGCCTGCTAATGGCCCAAGATGATTGTTGGCTCATGTTTAGGCCCGTTTATAGCGATTGGTGGGCCGGCCAGTTTTAGTACCAATTTTTTAATATAAACCTGACGTATTGGCCCATTGAGCATCGATCAAAGCTTACGACCTTCTCATAGAGCGGCGACATCATATACAGTAAATAAATTATAGCATCATGATGAGAATAAACCTAGACTATAAAACAAATAAATCACATCATATTGCATCCATTGGGCATCAAAGTTCACCGCTAGTGATAATAAAGGGCAACCAGACAGCAGATTACATACAATTGGCATCAAAGGTCGCCACCAGTGGAAGTAAAGACGCCGAAAAAATAATAGATAAAACTATCATCACTTCAACATAGTTTAGGAAGCTCAAGTAGCTTAGCAACCTGATGAGACTGCGCTTGTGTGACACTTATATCCAGCAACTCAAGTTGCATAGCACCAATAGACATCATGTACTTATGGTTAATCTTGCATAGAGATTGGAGTTCCAGTCGGATTTGAGCTGAAGCACGTCTTTCTGCATGAATTTCAGACAGGAGAAGTGAACAGATTCAGGCGGCGACTTCATCGAGCTTTTAACACTGCTATTAGCGAGTAAGTTCGACACTACATCAAGACATGACTTTGGGGTTGTATCGCTATCCTCAAGATGTGTTGCCTTCTTCTCTGGAATATATGTTAGAAAGACAAGCAATAGGTTCGTCTCATATCGTTGTGGCAGTTCTTCCTACCATCAGTGATGTCACCTTGAAAGAGAAACAAGTAGGTAGATAACAGGTTTTGCATATATAAGCATGAGTGTTGTGAATTCATCTCATCTCTTAGTCAGAAATAAAGAGACATGGTTTAAAATAGCATTAATATAATAGACATTGTTCATAGTTAAGACGACATGAAATAGCATTGTGCAGGAGCAGCCAACTTGACCACACCACTACATTACAAATCAAGAACACAAGCATACCTGTACTGCTAAATATCGTATAAGCATGGATGGTGAGTGTATTGTCAATTTATCCCATTTCAGATTGGTAAATAAAGAGACATGATTTAAATAACATCAACATGCTAAGACATTGTTCATAGTTAAGACATAGTAGGATATGATATTGTGTTGGAGTTGGTAGTTTCACCACACCACTGGATTACACATCAAGAATACAACAATACATACAATGCTAAAGAACATAACTTGTTATGTTTAGTTTAATTTACATGGAATGAATAAGGAACTAGGTTGTACAACTAAAAACTGAAATTGAGAAGGACAAACTTATGTTTATGTACTTCTTCGTAATAAACTTTGAACATGCAATTTGATGCAAACGACAAAAATAAAAAACATTTGTAGTCATAGCTATCCAAATATACACAAGAAAGTTTGACGGCTCGAGGAGGACAAACTTACATTAATAGTGAAGACCGGCTCTATAAAGCCCTTGTCCATATTGATGGGGGGTGGAATTCATGAAGTTTACCACAGAGTCTTCTTGATGGGTATTACCTTTATTCTAAATTTTGTTAAGAGTAAATATAGATATGATAATGTAGGAACAAATGGAGATTATTTAAGCTAAGATGCAGACTATAAATGTAAGTACAACATACATGCAAAAGGCACTGACAAAGCAATGCAGAGCTAAACTTCTTTAGTAGCATTGGTTTTATTCAACATTTTGGCAAGTGTAAATATAGATCTGATGTGTAGAAAATGGAGGGCAAGGGAAAATAAGCTGCAAAGTGTACATGAACAACTAGCTGACAACATAAGTACAGTGATCAAGGATAACAAATACTTACAAGAACAATGCAGATCTAAACTTCTTCATAAGCATTGGGTTTATTCTACATTAATGTAAGGATTAATATAGATATGATAATTTGGAGTCAATAGTGGATAAGCAAGCTATAATGTACAATGATGTCACATAATCCACCAGATATGAATGTAAGTACAACAATAGGACAAGAGGTACTAATAAGAGCAAAGCAGCGAGCATCATAGTTGTGACATCCTAGCTTTTGTGGCGCTGGTTCTATCGCCAATATAAGTGGGGTGCTATTTGATTTCTCCGGTACCACCACCTTCTTCAAGGACTTTGCTTGTACTCCTTCAAGTGCTGCAATCACCCTCTTCCTTTTGTATGTCTGATACACAAGAACAACATTTGAATGGAAAAACATGGTATGACGACAAATGAAATAGGTATTGATAATGGATGGGCATGGAATATTCACATATATCATGAGTAAACTAAGCAGATGGCGGTGCAACGAAGCAAAAGAAATGCAAGATACGTGCAACCAATAAAACCTTGCCAAATTAGAACAGATGCCTTATTGGGTGAACAGGATAGGCCATCTGCCTTTGACTCCTTAAGCTCAAAATAGTCATTAGGATCATATTCTGAATACGAATCTGTAAGTCGGGAGCATGTGGGTTTCACTGCATCCGTAATGGACCTCAGTCCCTTGATGCCAAGTTTGTTACCCATTGAACTGTTCTGCAATATTCTTCTGATGCGTGCATTCTTATATTCGTTGTGGTTAGGTACAATATCTAAGAAGCATGAAAACATAAATAGTAGTGAGATTATCTTTGTAATGCAGAGGATATTCTAATATAATAGGGGCTCCCTGTAAACCCTTGTGTGCTATCACTGGATTCTGATGAAAGAGCCCATGTGTGTTGTAATATGGTGCGTACATTAACATAATCTGGCACAACTACACAAAAAATGGGCTCCCTTTTGGGATCTCCAGATGTAAGGAAAGATGTCAGATGATAGGTTCATAATATACCGCATAGAAAGTTTATTGCCAAGCCAGGATAACAGAGCGCACAGTCACTAGGCAGATCATAGTGTAGATAAAAGGGGTACACTGTACCCATCATAAATAAACCCGGAAAGTGCATCTGGCTAGAAAATATGGGGTTGTATTTCCGCTACTAATTGAAAGCCTATCGATCACCTATAGGCCATCTCTATTCATCTGAAGGCGCACTGCTATTACTATCAGTCTAGTCTATCAAAGATCGCACAGCTCCCACCATTTCCTGGATATTATGGCAGACCAACTCGAAGTGTTGAAATCATCTAGCAGAAGAAGCCTAATAGAGTTGTCGACTGCAGATGTCCCTGCTCCCCTTCCTGACAAGGAACATATTGTACTTACTAAAAAAGAACATAAGAGGAACATGTTAAAGAATAGAAGGGAAAGCATATTATTGAGATTCCGCGTCTTTCTATACAATGTTGGTTGCCCACCCATGATGAATCGGAGTGCCCAAAGACATGCAATTCCATGATGTCTCTCTATATGTGGCCACATGCATTTGGAAACTCAAGTGGGAGCATTAGCTGACCAATGAAATGTGTGTGTGTTAGCTAATGTTAGTATCATATTGATACGTTCATTTTGCATCATGTTTTCCTACTGATACTTATAGTGTTTTTATGCATTATAACACTTTGTGGAGTAATTCTAATGTATTTTCTCTCATAATATGCAAGGTTTACACAAAGAGGGAGAATACCGGTACCTGGAATTCTAGACCTGAAAAACCTACATCCAAGATACCTATTCTACACATCTCCAAATGAGCTGAAATTTAAGGAGAATTATTTTGGAATACATAAAAAATATTGGAGAAAATAAATACCAGAGGGGGCCACCCAGGTGCCCACTAGGCACCAGGGCGAGCCTGCCCCCTTGGCGCGCCCTGGTGGGTAGTGGAGGTCCTGGCCCACCTCCGGTGCCCATCTCCTGGTACGTAAGGTCTTTTGACCTAGAAGAAACAAGGAGAGGACTTTCAGGACAGAGCACCGCCGCTTCGAGGCGAAACTTTGGCAGGAGCACCTTTGCCCTCCGGCGGAGCGATTCCACCGAGGAAACTTCCCTCCGGGAGGGGGAAATTGAAGCCATCGTCATCACCAAGAACCCTCTCAACTTGGGAGGATCAATCAACATCGACATCTTCACAAGCACCATCTCATCTTAAAACCCTAGTTCATCTGTTGTGTTCAATCTTGTATCAAAAACTTAGATTGGCACCTGTGGGTGACTAGTATTGTTGATTACATCTTGTAGCTGATGCTATTTGGTTTATTTGGTGGAAGATTATATGTTCAGATCCAATATGATATTTATTACTCCTCTGATTGAGCATCAATATGATTTGTGAGTAGTTGCTTTTGTTCTCGAGGACACGGGAGAATTCATGTTGCAAATAATCATGTGAATTTGATATTTGTTTGATATTTTGATGATATGTATGCTATGATTCCCTTAGTGAAGTTATGTGAACGTTGAGTACATGACACTTCACATCTTTGGGCCTAAGGGAATGCATTGTGGAGTAGTTATTAGATGATGGGTTGCTAGAGTGATGGAAGCTTAAACCCTAGTTTATGCGCTATTCCGCAAGGGGCTGATTTGGATCCATATTTTTAATGCTATGGTTAGATTTTATCTTAATTCTTCTTTCGTAGTTGCGGATGCTTCCGAGAGGGGTTAATCATAAGTGGGAGGCTTATTCAAGTAAGAAGAGCACCCAAGCACAACTACTTCTTGATCTTGCGTTGGTTTTTCCCTTGAAGAGGAAAGGGTGATTCAACAAAGTAGAGATAAGTATTTCCCTCACTTACGAACCAAGATATCAAACCTATAAGAGGAACGCACAAGTCACCAATGATAGCACTGATGTTGCTTGAAACTGCATCGGTATTTCCCCAAAGAGGAAGGGATGTTGCAGTACAGCTACGGTAGGTATTTCCCTCAATTATGAAACCAAGGTATCAGTCCAGTAAGAGAACCAAGCAACACTATGTAAATCGTACCTACACACAGAGAACAAGTACTTGCAACCCAATGCATAAGAGGGGTTGTCAATCCCTCCAAGGTAACGCGCTAGAAATTGGCAAGTTCACGGGAGAATATTTGTGACAGATTGGATAAATAGCTCTTGATAAAACAGGAAATAAAATAAGTAATAAAAAAGTGCAGCAAGGTACTTTTGGGTTTTCGGAATAATAGATCTGAAAATAAAAGCGAATAAAAATATATCTCAAAGCAAATATGATAAAGAATAGACCCGGGGCCGTAGATTTCACTAGTGGCTTCTCTCGAGAAATAGCACATGGTGGGTAAATAAATTACTCTTAGGCAATTGATAGAAGATCGAATAATTATCACAATATCCAAGGCAATGATCAATATATAGGCATCATGTCCAAGATTAGTAGACCGACTCCTGCCTATATCTACTACTATTACTCCACACATCATCCTCTATTCAGCATGCATCTAGTGTATTAAGTTTGTGGAGAAATAGAGTAATGCAATAAGAACGATGACATTATGTAGATGAGATCAATTCATTTAGGGATAGCCCCCATCTTGTTATCCTTAATAGAAACGGTACATGCATGTCTTGCTACCCCTTCTGTCACTGGGAAAGAACACCACAAGATCGAACCCATCACAAAACACCTCTTCCCATGGCAAGAAAAATCGATCTAGTTGGCCTAGCTAAACCAAAGATTCGAAGAAGAAATACGAGGCTATAAATAATCATGCATATAAGAGATCAAAAGAAGACTCAAATAATATACATGGATATAGATATGATCATAAACTCAAAGTTCATCAGATCCCAACAAACACACCGCAAAAAGAGTTACATCAAATAGATCTCCAAGAGACCATTGTATTGAGAATCAAAAGGAGAGAAGAAGCCATCTAGCTACTACCTACGGACCCTTAGGTCCATGGTGGACTACTCACGCATCATCGGAGAGGCACCAATGAGGATGATGAACCCCTCTGTGATGGTGTTAGATTGGATCTCGTGGTTCTGGAACTTGGGGCGGCTGGAATTGTGTTTCTTCGATTCCCCTAGGGTTTCTGGAATATTTGGGAATTTATAGGCGAAGAGGCGGTGCCGGAGGTCTTCGTGGGGGGCACAACCCCCCTGGGCGTGCCTGGGCTCCTGGGCATGCCCTGGTGGGTTGTGCTCCCCACGGGCCTCCCTTCTGGTGCTTTCTTGGCTCACTAGGTGTCTTTTGGTCCAGAAAAAATCTCCAAAAAGTTTTGTTGCGTTTGGGCTCCGTTTGGTACTGATATTCTGTGAAGTAAAAAACAAGCAAAAACAACAACTGGCACTGGGTAGTATATCAATAGGTTAGACCCAAAAATGAAATAAACCTGCTATAAAATGAATATAAAAATCCTAGAATGATAATATAACAGCATGGAACAATAAAAAATTATAGATATGTTGGATATGTATCAGCATCCCCAAGCTTAATTCCTACTCGTCCTTGATTAGGTAAATGATAAAAATAGAATTTCTGATGTGGAATGCTGCCTAACAAGTTCATCACGTATTCTTTTATTTTGTAGCATGGGCATTTGGACTTTTATATGGTTCAAAGCAATAGTCTAGTTTTGACATGAAGATTTCAATACTCAAGCATATCAATAAGCAACCATGTCTTTCAAAATATCAACACTAAAGAAAGTTATCCCTAGCCCATCATGCTCAATCATTGATCCATTTATGAAACACACTCGCATATTAGCTACATCCAATGCTCAAGTATGATCATAGTGCTCCCTAGCTAGTGCTTTATAAGAGAAGATGGAGACTCAATTAAAAATTAAAATTGCATAAAGTAAATAGATAGGCCCTTCGTGGAGGGAAGTAGGGATTTGTAGAGGTCCCAGAGCTCAAAACTTAAATTGAGAGATAATTTTTTTTGAGAGGCATACTTTTCCCGTCAACGAAAACAAGCGAGTAATTCCCAACACTTTCCACGCTAGATATATCATAGGTGGTTCCCAAACAAAAAAATAAAGTTTATTCCTTTTTCCACCATTCTTTCACAATCCATGGCTAGCCGTATCCACGGGTGCCTTCCATACCAACACTTTCCAAGGAATTTATTATTTGACAACATAAAGTAAATTTCTTTTCCATTTCGAGACTGTGCATCCCTATTACCATTGTACTCGTGCAATGACAAGTGAATAAACACTCATCTTGAGAATAACACATCTAGCATGGAAAATATTGGCCACCCCTGCCGCATCATGAGCGGTACGAGCACACAAAAAAGAAATTCATTTTTAAAATTAGAAATGGCTGATGACCCACAAGTATAGGATTGTCTTCTCGATAAGTAAGAGTGTCGAACCCAACGAGGAGAAGAAGGAAATGACAAGTGGTTTTCAGCAAGGTATTTTCTGCAAGCACTAAAATTGTAGGTAAAGGTAGTTTCATAGCAAGATAATTTGTAACAAGAAAGTAACTGTAATGGTAAATAACATGCAGCAAGGTAGCCCAATCCTTTTGTGTCAAAGGACTGGCCACAGCGCTTTCTTATAGTAGGAAAAGCGTTCTTCAGGGTACATGGGAATTTCTTATAATCACTTTCATCATATTGGTTTGAATCCTGCTCACTACTTTGATAATTTGATATGTGGGTGGACCGGTGCTTAGGTGTTGTTCTTACTTGAATAAACCTCCTACTTATGATTAACCCCCTCGCAAGCATCCGCAACTACAAGAAAAGTATTAAGATAAAATCTAACCATAGCATTAAACATTAGGATAATTGATTTTATGCCCCTAGTTGGGTCACACTCGGCAGGTTTACCCCTAGTTTTCGAAAACACTCGTTCACGCCCAAACCGCTTTGTTCGTCTTAAGCTTTTGCCCTTTGACGGTATGACCATCATTTCAACAAATTCATAAAAAAATTATACTAACTCAGAAAAATGAGAATAAGATATCAAAATGTTAAGAACAACATCACCTATATATGCATGTGATTTGCAGTCATGAATTTTTTTGGGGAAGTCCCCATCTTAGTTTAAGCTCATGTGATCTCAACACGAATAGTAAATTTCAAAAAACTAAAAAACAATTCAAAAAATTCTTAATTTTTTTGTGGCAAACATTGTCCAATGTTTTGAGTGCTTGCCAAGTTTCATCGGGGAATGACATTCATTGAAGTCATGGCGAAAAAACAAAATTAGCACTCCAAAAAGTTTTTTGTTTTCGAGCATCGTTTTTTTTCACCACAACTTCCACGAATGTCATTCCCCTATGAAACTTGGCAAGAACTCAAAACATTGGTCAATGTTTGCTGCCTAAAAAATTAGAAATTTTAGAAGAAAAAATTATTTTTTTCGGATTTTACTGTTAGTGCTGAGATCATGGGAGCTCAATCTGAGATGGGGACCTTCTAACACATTTTTCATGAATGCAAATGACATGCACATATAGGTGATGTTTTTATGAACATTTTCACATCTTGTTCATATTTTTCTGAGTTAGTATGGATTTGTTACGATTTTATTAAATGATGGTCAAACAGTCAAAGGGTAAAAGCATAAGATGAGCAAAGTGGTTTGGGCAAGAGCGAGTGTTTTTGGAAACTAGGGGTAAACATGCTGAGGGGGTCACAACTAAGGGCACAAAATTAATTATTCCTTAAACATTTGGATCCAAATCGGTCTCTTATGAAGTAGCGCATAAACTAGGGTTTAAGCTTCTATTACTCTAGCAACCCATCATCTAATAACTACTCCATAATGCATTACCTTAGGACCAAATATGGTGAAGTTCCATGTAGTGGACGTTCACATGACACCACTAAGGGAATCACAACATACATATCATCAAAATATCGAACACATATCGAGTTCATATGATTACTTGCAACATGACTTCTCCTGTGACCTCAAGAACAAAAGTAACTATTCACAAATGATGATCATGCTCAATATCAGAGGGGTATTAAATAGCATAATGTATTTGAACATATAATCTTCCACCAAATAAACCATATAGTAATCAACTGCAAGATGTAATCAACACTAATAGTCACCCACAGGTACCAATCTGAGGTTTCGGTACAAAGAGTGAACACAAGAGATGAACTAGGGTTTGAGAGGAGATGGTGTTGTTGAAGATGTTGATGGAGATTGGCCTCCCAAATATGAGAGGGTTGTTAGTGATGACGATGCCTTGGATTTCCCCCCTCCGGGAGGGAAGTTCCCCCGGCAGAATCGCTCCGCCGGAAGGCAAAAGTGCTCCTGCCCAAATTCTGCCTCGAGACGGCGGCGCTCCGTCCCGAAAGTCCTCATCTTATTTTTTTTCTAGGTCAAAATGACCTATATACCAGAAGATGGGCACCGAACGTGGGCTGTGCTGGGCACACCCCTCTGGTAGTTATTTGCTCTTGTATATTTATATATTCTAAAATAGTTCTCCATAAATTTTCAGCTCATTTGGAGATATGCAGAATAGGTAACCCTAACGTAGCTTTTTCAGGTCCAGAATTCTAGCTACTGGCATTCTCCCTCTGTCGAGGAAAACGACTCCTATGGGATCCCCGGGAATCCCTTCTACGGTTGGCGGGGTGAAGAGCTGCGCAAAGAGCAGGTCTAGCGATCAACGCGAGGGGAATTTTTACCCAGGTTCAGGCCGCAAATGATGCGTAAAACCCTAGTCCTGCTTGTCTGTGTTTATATTGTGTTCTTCATGTGTTGGACTAGATGCTATGTGTGCCCAGTCCAAAAAGTCCGAATACTTCCACAATATGCCTCAGACCTCCTTTTATATGTCAAAGGGGTCGCCACAGTGGCACGGGAGGTGGAAAGTATCTACAGTGTACAAGTTTTTCTCCTGACACCATAGGACAAACACATTTAATGCGCCGCTTACGTGCCCTCTTGCTTTATCGGGGACGGCAACAGGTCTCGTCCCGTCTGTCGCCGCCTCGCCTTGCTTTGACGCGTGGCCAAGCTGACGAGGCATGCAGCGGCATGTTGGCTGGCTGGTTGCTGCACTAGTGCGGTGACAGGGTCTTCACGGAGATATGCATGCCGCCATGCAGCTGCTTGACTAGTTGGCCTAGAAGCCGCATGCTGCACGCAGGCGATCGCCTAGTTGGCGGGCAGGCTGTCGCGTCGGGGCGGCCGCGGGGCAGTGAAGCTTTGGTAGGTGCGGGCCTGGCTGCAGCCCTGCAGATGCCCCCGGCAAGGGTCTTGCCGGGGTCTCGGCAAGGGTCTTACCGGGGTCTCATGGGCGTCCCCGGTAAGGGTCTTGCCGGGGCGTCTATGGCCATCCACGGCAAGGATCTTGTCGGGGGTCTTCGTTTTCTGGTTTTTATGTAAACTTGCAGGCCTTTGGTCTTCACAAAGATCTGCATGGCACCACGGAGGCGCCCCTGAGCTTTGGTCCTGATGTTGTCGATGGTGTCAGAACTCCCAGGCTCAAGGGTGGCGGCCTTGCTGGTGTTGGGCAAGTCGCCCCGGCAAGGGTGTTGCCGGGGGAAATCCATCTTGCCCCTTTGCTCTTCATGCCTCTGGCTTGGGTGCTACTTTGGTAGTCTCGTAACTTTCCTTCCTCTGCCCCGCCAAGCATGGCCGCAGGTGTGGCTACCACTGCCCGTGCAAAAGTAAAGGGGTATAGAAAGGCCCCTACTTTTGTACACCGACAAGAGCCCCCGGGCCTGGGCCACACATAAGCGCGAAGCATTGGTGGGCTAGGCCCAGAACGGTGTGCGGGCACGCGTGGCAGAGTTTTAACCCCAGTAATTCCTTCGCCAGTTGCACTTCCCCATGACCCGCATTGAGTGCGTGACGTGGGGTCGTGCATGGGATGGTTGCAGCACGCTTGCGTCACCTCTTGGTGAATAGTAAAGAGGCGGCCTGCGTCTTCCCCATAAAAAGGAGGAAACAGCAGGGGCGCTGCTCATTTACCCTCCACACCTTTTCAATCTTGAAACCACCATTCCCCTCTACTTTTTCAAGCAAAAATCGGAGCTCTCGCCTCTGCTCGCAGCCGTTGCGCCCCCATTGCCCTTGATCCCTTGCCCCCTCTCAGCCGTCATGGCGCCCCAGAGAAGCAAGGGCAAGGGATCGGCCAAGGCTGCTGGAGGGAAGGAGGCGCCGGAGAGCGAGTTGGTGGAGCTGCGGACGCAGTACGCCCTCTTCACCTCGACGGTCGATGCGCTCACCCTCAAGGAGAAGTTCAGGCCCTTGTGGAGGAGGGAGACATCAGGGCATCCCGCCACGTGCATCGTCCCTGCTTCCTTTGCCAAGCCCGGTCCAAATCGGTACCCTTTCTTTGTCGACTACTTCTCATGCGGGCTCTGCCCCCCTTTCTCAGATTTCTTCAATGATATCATGCACACCTACGGCTTCCACCTTCAGGATTTTACGCTGAACATTGTGGCGTGCATGGCCCTCGCCCACCTTTGTGAGGGCTTCGCCGGATTGCACCCCACCACAGTGCTCTTCCGCCATTACCTCACCCCTCGCATCCAGCCAGGGTGTGCCATCTCTGGCTGCATCACTTGGATCCCGAGGACCCAAGGCAGGGGCACGTACCTGGAGGGTGCCCAGAAGGAGAGGTGGGATGAGTGGCGGGGCCAGTGGTGCTGGATCAAGGAGATAGATCCACAGGAGTTCTGCCGGGTCCGTCAGAGGCCGCCGGTCCGCAACAAGGATTGGGGCGAGCTCGACACCGACAACAAGAAGCTCACGGTTGCCATCACCAGGATTCATCACCTCACCTCGGTCGGGCTCACTCTCGAGATGATTGGGGCCGACTTCATCCACCGCCAGATTGCCCCATTGCACAATAAGGGGAGGCCAACCTGGGACTTCAAGAATGCAGCCGACATCATGAGGCTCTGCCCCGGCCTGAACCACAATTTCATGGTGCTGCAGCATGCTCATCTTTGTCAGAGGCTTTTCTATCTCAAGGTCGACGAGGTCGGCAGGGTCAAGAGGACTGGCAAGGCCGAGAAGATCGGCAAGGCTGCAAAGGCCAGCAAGTCTCTGTTTGGGTTGCCAGCGGGGGTGCTCCCATTGAGTAACAACTCTTGTCGGACCGCCATCATCGCCATGATGCCGGTTTTCAACATGCACGGCCTCGATCCGTCCTGGGCCGAGCCAGCAATGGAGCGGGTGCAGACGTTCTTCAACAACTTGTCGGAGAGGTATGTTGACGAGCCACACCTCATTCGTGCCACCACCGAAGAAGAGTTGGTGTACATTGCCGCCAGGGCAGAGGAGGCAGCGCTTGCCGAGGAGGCCGGCAGCTTCGGCATGGTGGAGGACGATGCCGACGTGGCTGCAGAGGAGAAGGAGTTTGCTGAGTGGACGGGGTCTGTCAGGGGACCTAGTGGCGCCGGTGCTGGGGTTCCCCTTCTCAAAGAAGTGGCCGAGGAGACGGCCGAAGAGGAGACCAATGCAGACGACTCCTTGGCCCCAGGGAGGAAACATGTCCTGTGGCGGGCTGGCTCCGGCGAGCCGGTCTGGCCCGGCAGGACTATGCAGCAGCAACAGGCCCAGGCGTAGCCCATGCGCCAGACGAGGGCTGCGGCAATGAGGGCAGCGACAGCGAAGAAGATTGTGGTTGCCGCCTCCTCCTCGTCCAAGTGGCGCAGGACCCCATCCCCTTCTCCTCCCCTTGCGGACGCTGGCCTGGAGGCTGATTTTAATCTTGGGTCCTTTAGCCCGAAGAGGAAGAGGAGACGCTGGCTCAGAGGGTGGCGAAGAGAGCCAAGGCTTCAACGGGCGACAAGCCCCCGGCGAGCGCTTCACGCACGCTGGACTTGGTGGTGCTTAGCCCGAACAGCAGCCCTCAGCGCAAGCCCCAGCGTGAGTCCATTGCTCACTCCCCATCGACGGGTGTTGGGGCGTGTATTCTTGGTGCTGACCTTGCCGGATTCACATGAGGAGAGCGGCAACAGGAGGAGCCGCTGAGGGCCGCCCCTGACATGCCACCCCCATCAACCACGCCACCCAGAGGGGCGTCACCAGCAAGGGCACCCATCGCCGAGCCCACGCGCATGGAGCAATAGGGGACAATCACGGGCACTGGTGGCTCTGTCCGGCAACGAACGTTGGCGGGGAGGGAACCACTTCTCCTCAGCACGGCACGGGTAAGATGGCTGCCTCCCGTCCCCCGCTATCTTTGCCACGTGATTTTCTCTCTTTGCTCTGTTCTGAATTTTGATTTTGGCCTTGCTTCATTCTGCTTTCTGGTTTCCAGACCCTCCCTCGACGGACCAGGAGGACATCGACACTGTCATCGAGGAGGTCACCAAGGATGCCGAAGCCGAGGCCGCCAAGATCGCTGCCGGGGAGGCCGCCAAGGCCACCGCCGAGGAGGCCGGCAAGGCTGCTGCCGAGGAGGCCGCCAAGGGGCCTGTAGGGGAGGCTGGCAAGGCTGCCGCCAAGGAGGCCGCCAAGGACCCTGCTTGGAAGGAGGTGGCCGACGACCAACCTTCCTTCCCTACAGCCCCCGCCCCAGGCAAGTACTTGAAGGTGGGAGATGATCTGTTCGTCCGCCTCCCAGGGATGGCAGGAACTAGAGCGCCAGCCAAAGGGGAGGTTTTCGATGATGAGGCCCTCGCCACTACCGGGCTCTAGGTTGTCGACAAGCCGAGCGCGAGCGGAGGTGGTTCCCAAGAGGAGCAGCTCCTCCGGGCCATGAGCGCCAATTTCCAGAAGCTTCAGGCCCTCCATCGTGCCTGCAAGGATAAGGTGAACTCCAGGACGGTGGCTGTGGACAAGGCAGAAGCAGACTTCCAGGAGCGCATCGCTCAGATGCAAGTCTGGTTCACCGAGGCACGACAGGACCTGAGGGCCACCCAGGATCAGCTGGACGAGCGCAAGCGAGAGCTCCTCCTGAAGACCGCTGACATCGAGAAGGCCCAAGAGGCAGCGAAGGAACAGGCCGCCAAGGACGAATCTGACCGGTGGCAGCAGCAAGCTTTGCTAGACACTCAGGAGGAAGATCTCGTTGCTCATGAACAGGCGCTTGCTGCCACACTCCGCGGCAAGGACGAGGAAATCAAGAAGATCATCACGGAGCGGACCCAGGAGCTGGAGTGGAAGCACAAGGACACACTTAATGCTCTGGCCCTGGACCAAGCCGGCAAGGTGGAGAAGCTGGAGCTGGAGTGTGAGCAGCTGAAGAAGGAGATCCCAAAGCTGACGGAGGACAGGGACACAGCTAACCGCACTCTAGCGGATTTGCAGGTCACCATCTCCGACAAGACCAAGCTGCTCGCCGAGGCCGACAAATCCAGCGATGATCTGAAGCTGAAGCTGGACACCCTGGAGGGGACGCTTTCGGAGGGTAGGGCCCGTGAGGAGACCCTGAACAAGGCCCATGAAGACGAGAGGCAGCTGCGGCAGGATGACGCCGTTGCCCACATGGACTATGTGGACAATGTAGAGCTCTGGATCAGCCGCCTCATTGACGTTGCGGAGAGGCTCACCATGCAGCTAGCCGTCATGGGCATGGCGAACTTCAGGTACTCCCAGGAGCCGAACATAAGCCCCAATGCCAGGCTGACCTTATTTTTCGAGGGTGTCCTCGAAGCCCTGGAGCAGTTTTGCTCCAGTCGAGCGACTTATCTAGCCAATGAGGCCCGGAAGCTTCGTTGGGGCGCCCTGACCAAGGTGCTCACCAAGGTGGCGTTCTGGAACCCCACCGTCGACTTCGCTAACGCGCTTGAGAGCTTGCCGGAGGATGCGGACCTCACGGCGCTCGAGGAGCATATCGAGCCCATCATCATCTCCATCGATGGAGTCATGAGGTTGGAAGGTCAGCGTCGGGACTAGCCACCCCGTTTCTCATTGCCGCTGTGAGTTAATGCCCAGGACAATTTTATCTTAAGTTAGAACCGTGGCAACCACTGATGTAATATAACTTTGCAGTATTCTGAAATAGTGTGTGCCATTTTCCTGTTTGATCTTTCCTTGTATGTAGGTACCGTACGCTTAGTTGGATAGGTTTTCCGGAGCGTAAACCCGTGTTGTGGCGCTTTGAGGAGCGGATCCTTAGCAGCCTGCCAGGGGCGCTTGCTGCCGGGGCAAACCACCTTGCCATTCTCGGCGTAGCCGCTTGAACTATTGGCGGACTCGAAACAGAACAAGGGCGTTACCGATAGCAGAAGGGTTCCTTTACATGCAGGATCTCCATACAAGGGGCAAGATCTTTCGAGGAAAATAACCTTATAAAAAGGAAATTGCTCAAGGTTTTGCATGACTTGGCTTTTTTATCGCCATGTGGATGGTTGTTGCGGCTGCAGACGACACCGCTCGCCTGGATGATGGCACCAGAGTGATGGAGATGACTTTGACCTCCTCTGCCGCCAGCGTTTTCCCTGTCGCTCGCCTGAACTGGCGTGGATAGACCGGCTCCAGACAAGTTGACCGTCGGGGCCGCCTTCTTCTTCGGAGCCATCGCGATGGAGTCGATGTGCTAACTTGTAGACCAGATTTTCACAGCCTCAGGCCCCCTACCTGGCGCGCCAAAGATGTCGGGGCAAACGACACCTATTGGATCCCGGGGAATCCCTTCTACGGTTGGCGGGGGTGAAGAGCTGTGTAAAGAGCAGGTCTAGCGGTCAACATCTGGGGAATTTTTACCCAGGTTTGGGCCGCAAATGATGCGTAAAACCTAGTCCTGCTTGTCTGTGTTTATCTTGTGTTCTTCAGTTCTTGGACTAGCTGTTATGCGTGCCCAGTCCAAAAAGTTTGAATCCTTCCACAGTACGCCTCGCGCCTCCTTTTATATGTCAAAGGGGTCGCCACAGTGGCACACAGGAGGTGGAAAGTATCTACAGTGTAGAAGTTTATCTCCTGACACCGTAGGACAAACGTATTTAATGCGCCTCCTACGTGCCCTCTTGCTTTATCGGGGAAGGCAACAGGGCTTGTCCTGTCTGTCATCGCCTCGCCTTGCTTCGACGCGCGTCCAAGCTGACAAGGCATGCAGCACCATGCTGGCTAGCTGGTTGCTGCGCTGGTGCGGTGACAGGGTCTTCATGAAGATCTGCATGCCACCACGCTGGTGCTTGACTAGTTGTCCTAGAAGCCGCGTGCTGCCACGTAGGCGCTCGCCTAATTGGCGGGTAGGCTGCCATGTCGTGGCGGCCGCGGGGCAGCGAAGCTTTGGTAGGTGTGGGCCTGGCTGCGGCCCGCAGATGCCCCCGGCAAGGGTCTTGCTGGGGTCTCGTGGGCATCCCCAGCAAGGGTCTTGTCGGGGCGTCTTCGGCCGTCCCCGGCAAGGATCTTTCCGGGGGGCTTCGTTTTCTGGTTTTTATGTAGACTTGCAGGCCTTTGGTCTTCACAAAGATCTTCATGTCACCACGTAGGCGCCCCTGAGCTTTGGTCCTGATGTTGTCGATGCTGTCAGAACTCCCAGGCTCAAGGGTGGCGGCCTTGCTGGTGTTGGGCAAGTCGCCCTGGCAAGGCTCTTTCCAGGGCTACGTAGGCCGCCCCAGCAAGGGCGTTGCCGGGGGAAATCCATCTTGCCCCTTTGGTATTCATGCCTCTGGCTTGGGTGCTGCTTTGGCAGTCTCGTACCTTCCCTTCCTCTGCCCCGCCAAGCATGGCCGCAGGTGTGGCTATGACCGCCTATGCACAAGTAAAGGGGTACAGAAAGGCCCCTTCTTTTGTACACCGACAGGAGCCCCCGGGCCTGGTCCACACATAAGCACGAAGCATTGTAGGGCTAGGCCCAGAATGGTGCGCGGGCACGCGTGGCAGAGTTTTAACCGCAGTATTTCCTTCACCAGTTGCGCTTCCCAGTACCCGCATTGAGTGCGTGACGTGGGGGTCGTGCGTTGGATGGTTACAGCATGCTTGTGTCACCTCACGGTGAATAGTAAAGAGGCGGCTCGCATCTTCCCCATAAAAAGGAGGAAACTGTAGGGGCGCTGCTCATTTACCCTCCACACCTTTTCCAATCTTGGAACCGCCGTTCCCCTCTTCTCCAATTTCTTTTTCTCCTCTCCTCTTCTTTATCTTCTTCTTCTTCCAACTAAGGTAGGTAAAAATGCCATTTTATCTGTGAAATTCTGTGAAATTGAATGAATTTAAGAAAAAACAGAAAAAACAGGGGTTGTACAGGCTCTTTGAGAATACTTTCAACAAGCATAACAACACATATACATACCAAATCATATCCCTGCCATATGGATATGATCATCCAACACATATACATACCAAATCAAAAGTCCATATGCAACATATATAGCTAGCCAACATATCCAACAACAAGCATACAATGGTTTCATCCATACATACATATATAGGTAGCATGTTTCACATTGTTCATCCTACAAAATCAAAACAGAAAGGAAGCACAAGGAGAAGAGTAGACTCCATCAACGCAAGCTTCCTCATCGAAAGCAAATCTGCAAATTGGGAAAGAAGGAAGTTAGAAGAAGAAGAAGAAGACTAGAAGAAGAAGACTAGATAGAAGAAGAAGAAGAAGAAGAAGAATTTTTCTTCTCTTTCTTTTTCTCCTCTCCTCTTCTTTATCTTATTCTTCTTCTTCTAACTAAGGTAGGTAAAAATGCCATTTTATCTAACTTAGATAATTATGCCATTGAGGAGGAAAATAAGCTAAGTATGCATTTGTTAAGCAAAACATTAGAGAAAACTTATCCTCATCACAACAAATGCGGTGAAGATCGCAACTAAGGTAACAATTGATCCAACGGCATAATGATACCAAGTCTCATTCTCAATGGCATATTTTCTAATCTTCTTAAGCTTCAGGCGCATTGCATCCATCTTCAAGAGCATTGCATTCATCATCATCTTGTGATCATCGACGACATCGACAACATACAACTCCAATGTCATCTTCTCTTCTTCAATTTTAATTTTTTTCTTTCAAATACTCATTTTATTTTTCAACTAAATTTAACTTCTCGACAAGAGGGGCGGTTTCAAATTCCGGTTCACATACCTCCTAGATTAAAATATCTCTATGTCAACTTGATGGCCATAATTGTCATAAATGTGAAATGGAACAAATAGTTATAAAAGGGAATTTACCACATCTGAATTATAATGCGGGCAAGGGCTGACGGGGACAGACATCAAGATCATGGCAGTATGTATAAGAAACATTCATATAGAGTAAGAAAATTATACAAGTAACTATATAAATCATACAATCATACAAGTAACTATATAAATCAAGTACAACATAAAAAATTGAATACATAATAATAATCTGGATCGCTGGGTTCAATAGATGCTCCGGGATCAATAAATGCATCATTGTCATCACTATCAGTAATGGCGTGCTCATCATCATCATTAATAAATGCATCATCATGTGGAAGGCCACCTTTACGTAATCGGTCAAGCATTGATGGGTCATCCGCAACAGTAACCTCTTCTAGTTCAGGCTCTTCTTGTTCCGACTCAGGGGTGAAGTCGGGTTCACTGGCATTCTCTACTTCAATGTTCTGGGGTGAAGTAGAGTGGTTCTTGAAACATTTTTTGGAAAGACGTGTTTCTTGGAAAAATTCTCCTTCATATGTGTCTGGGTTAATGTGAGGTTCATAATCCTCTTCATTGGGGGGGTCTAACACATGGTGGCACTTCATAAACGACATCCCAACCATTGAGATTTGGATCACTTTGACAAGCCCACGGTAGATAGAAAACTTTGGTTCCCTGTTGAGCCATAATATAGACACCGGGAACATCCAAATGTGTGCTTTGTTTGATTTCCACTAGACCTAAGTGTTCATGAGTCCTTCTAGTCTCCTTCGGCTGGAACAATAACATTTGAAGACTACAACGTTTTGTGGGTTTGCACCATAGAATTGAAGTTCATAAATTGCTTCAACTCTTCCATAATACTCGGTATCTCCTTCGCCGATAGCAGAGACACAACAATTTGTAGACTTTCGGTCAGCCATAGATATCTATTTGCCCTAGGTACGAAAGCGATACCCATTGATGTCGTATTTGTCAAATGAGCGGACCTTAAAGTACATTACCGACTTGTCTCAAATCGGCATCCATGAACTCCGAATTAGCCTACAAGTTTAATACGAAAGGGATTGTTGCATTAGCCAAAAATTAGACGAAGAAATGAAATGGTCTAATGGAAATTACCATTTGTTTGAACCAAGAGATGAAACCGGGATAGCCACCTCCAAGCTTTGCCAGAAGCTCATACTCTTTGACGGAATCCTTTTGGATCACCGCTCCATACAAGAATTTGGCGATGTATCGACGGTATCAAATTTACCCGGGAATGAGGGCGATTCAAAGGAATTGGAAGTTGCGAAACAATGTACCAAGAACTTACTCGATGTACGGCCGCACTTCTGTTAGGTTGGTGAAGATATACAACAAAATGATCTGCCATTCTTTGAAATCCAACATTAAGGAATTAGAAGCACCGACTGGTGCGAGATCCCCTTTGAATAGGCTGAGGTTGGATCCACCCTTTTTAGGGTTGCCAACATTGTACCGAGACTTCAGATTATGCAAATGACGATTTTTGGCTTCGCAGTGTGCTATCACGAAGTTTGTCGCCTCCTTAGTTATGAATGCATCAACCATCGATGCTTCAATTTTACGTTTATTTTTACATTTTTCTTGTAGTGTCTTCTGCATGCTCTCAGTTGCGTAGCACCAACGATTTTGCACGCCCCCCCCCCCAATCTCACCTCGGTTGGGAGATGCAAAATCAAGTGTTGCATTGGATTAAAGAAGCCTGACAGAAAGATCTTCTCTAACTTGCAGATCAACTCTGGCGCCAACTCTTCCATTTCTTCTAGCAGGCCAGGCGATAGTTGTTTCGCACAAAGAACAGGGAAGAAATAGCTTAGATCTGCTAGTACTAGCCATTAATCCTCAGGGATGAAGCCACGCAACATCATAGGCATTACCCGCTCAATCCATGTGTGCTAATCATGACTCTTGAGACCAAATATCTTCAATTTATCAAGACTCGCTCCCCTCTTTAGATTCGCTGCATACCCATAGGGGAATATCAACTGTTGTTGCACCCACAAGATAATTTCCCTCATAGCTGGCCTTCCAAGATTAAACCATGCCTTTGGCTTTGTCCAGTTCTGCTTTCCTTTTGGTGGTTGGATGTTTTGTAACAGTCTATGACATAGCGCCTCCAGATCGAAGCGCTTCCATGCTTCGCCGTCCGATGTGTGCACCATAATCAGCTTCCCATCTGCATCTAGTTGGGTTCTTTTGCCCGTTTTGTGCCATGTCATCTGTCTGGCCGTCTCTTCGACCATGAAATGACGTTGAAGTCTTGGTACGATTGGCATATATCGAAGAACATTAACGGGGATTTTGGTATGCGTCTTCTCACCCATACTGTTGTCTACCACAACATACCAGGATGACTTGCAAATGGGACAATGGTTCAAGTCCGCATACTGAAGCCTAAATAAGGCACATCCTTTCTCACAGACATGTACCTTCTCATAGGGCATCTTAAGAGCACGGAGGATTTTTTCTGACTGGTACAGGTTTGCAGGTAGTACCTGGCCTTTGGGTGGAAAACATCCAAATACTGTCATCATTGCATCTGACATTTGTACATATTCAGCATGTACATATTCATCAGTTAATAGAGTTTGTCACTTTTATTACGTCCATGCGACCTAGACTCTAATAGGTAAAGGTAGGTCCTAATCCCACCCGAGTATGTGTAGATTGGGTTCGTTCTCCCATGCTTTGCTCCAGATCCGATGCAAAATTTCGGCAGCACCTCCCCACCGTTCTCCTGAAACACGTCTCGGCAATAAGCAGAGAGGATGTGTACCCAGAGAACAACAGGGAGGCACTGACGAAATTCTGCATCGGATCCGGAGCAGAGCATATGGGAAGACGAACCCAATCTTTACATACTCGGGCTGTCCATGGATAATGTTGGACAATTCGAAAGGATCATGGTTATAAATATGCAAATGCATCCATATTTATAGAAGTAACCCTTTCGAACGGGAGACGCATAGTGTTCACGTATAGTGATGATTGAAGACACCTATAGCAAGCAAGTTTCATCGGCACGAAGACCAGAACAGAGCAAATGACAGGGGAGGAGGATATGTCATTTGTGCTCACCCACGAACGCGAGGCGGAGCTCATCGAACACTAGACCCTCGCATCGACGAAAAAAACTGCACATTTAAATTGAAAGACGAGTAACATAGCTATTTTGTTTTTTTCCGTCAACCTAAATAAATATTTACAACAGGACGAGCGGGTTAGGGGGTTCCTCAGCATTATGGAACCCTAAATAGCAAGTATCATCGATGCGAGATACATGTGGCGCTCGGCGTTGAACACTAGATCCACATCCCACAAGTGACGCCGGCGCCCGACATCTCGCGCGCATCAATAGTTCTGGGGGCCGATGACGTTCGAACACCTTGGCGAATTTGTGTGGCAGCCTATGCGATGAGGATTAAAGCCAAGTTTTGAATCTTCAAACAACCAAACCGACTTGAGTCAGTTTGGGTGTTTCAAGTTTCAAGACTTGGCTTTTACTCGTCATCGCAGAGGCCGCAAGAAAAAATCGCAAAGGTGTTCGACCGCCATCGACCTCGAGAACTGTTGCTACCGGACGCCGGTGTCACTTGAGGGACGTGGATATAGTGTTTGTTACTGATGACCACATGTATCTCGCACCAACGATACTTGCTATTTAGGGTTCCATTGACGTCAAGGAACCCCCTAACCCGCTCGTCCCCGGGCGCCCCCTTTTCCTACTTCTTTTTTTCATCTTCTACTTCCACTTCTTCTTCTTCTTCTTCTTCTTCTTCTTCTTCTTCTTCTTCTTCTTCTTCTTCTTCTTCTTCTTCTTCTTCTTCTTCTTCTTCTTCTACTACTACTACTTATTGTTCTTTTTTTATCTTCTTCTTCTTACTCTTATTCTTTTTCTTCCTCTTCTTCTTTTACTTCCTCTTCTTCTTTTTCTTCCTCTTCTTGTTTTACTTCTTTTTTTCATCTTTCTTGTTTATTCTTAATAAATAGGAAAAAAAAACCTAAACAAAACTATAAAATAAATGTAACCTAAAATAAACTAAATTAACCTAAACTAAACTAATCTAAACTAAACTAAACTAAACTAACCTAACCTAACCTAAACTAACCTAACCTAAACTAAACAAACATAAATTAAATCAAAAAAAACAGGA
>NC_041383.1:405958658-406010444 GCF_002162155.2 Triticum dicoccoides
GGGCGGTCGGTGAAGGGGGTGGCGCGGGGCAGCGGCGGCTCGGGCACGGGCGGGTCGGCCGGCGACAGGGGTGGCAACGCGGGTGAGGGACGGCGGCAGGTGAGGGGCGGCGGCGGCTCAGGCATGGAAGAGAGAGAGCGGACAGAGAGAGGGGTGGGGCGCGTGCTAGCCGCTTTTTAGTTAGGTCACAGCTCTTTGCCGTCTGCTAGCAGATGACAAAGAATGTGGCCAACCTAACATCCGTTAGCTAGGCTCTTTGCCGTCTGCTAGCAGACGGCAAAGAAAGTGGCCGTTAGGTGGTTCTCGCTAGTGGGCCACCCTCCCTCTTTGTCGTCTGCTAGCGAACAACAAAGCTTCTATGTCGTCCGCTAGCTGACGACAAACATGATCTTTGTTGTCACCTCTTTCTTTGCCGTCAGCTTTCCTTTAGCTCACGACAAAGATCTTCTTTGCCGTCAGCTAGCTGACGGCAAAGAGCTGGCTGGTGGCAAAGATCCTGATTCCAGTAGTGATACCCGAAGGAATTTCAAAACCAAAATTTTCGGTAGGTGCAGTAGGTTGAGGGGCAACTAATTATGCCTCCGGTCGAGGTGAAGATACCTTGAACAAACCCCTCAAAGGATGGTTCTCAATAGTAACAAGTGACAATAAATTTCAGCATGTAGTATGAATTTTTCCTTACCAATTTCCACTTACCAAGAGCGCTTCACTCCCCGGCAACGGCGCCAGAAAAGAGTCTTGATGACCGACAAGTATAGGGGATAAATCTTAGTCCTTTCGATAAGTAAGAGTGTCGAACCCAACGAGGAGCAGAAGGAAATGAAAAGTAGTTTTCAGCAAGGTATTTTCTGCAAGCACTGAAATTGTAGGTAACAGGTAGTTTGATAGCAAGATAATTTGTAATGAGCAAGTAACGTTAATGGTAAATAAAGTGCAGCAAGGTAGCCCAATTCTTTTGTGGCAAAGGAAAGTCCAAAACAGTTACTTATAATAGGAGAAGCGATCTTGAGGGTACACGGGAATTTCATCCAGTCACTTTCATCATATTGGTTTGATTCGTGTTTGCTACTTTGATATTTTGATATGTGGGTGGACCGGTGCTTAGATGTCCTTACTTGAACAAACCTCCTACTTATGATTAACCCCCTCGCAAGCATCCGCAACTACGAGAAAAGTATTAAGATAAAATCTAACCATACATTAAACATTTGGATCCAAATCGGTCCCTTACGAAGTAGCGCATAAACTAGGGTTTAAGCTTCTTTCACTCTAGCAACCTATCATCTAATAACTACTCCGCAATGCATTCCCTTAGGCCCAAATATGGTGAAGTGCCATGTAGCCGATGTTCACATGACACCGCTAAGGGAATCACAACATACATATCATCAAAATATCGAACACATATCAAGTTCATGTGATTACTTGCAACATGACTTCTCCTGTGACCTCAAGAACAAAAGTAACTACTCACAAATGATAATCATGCTCAAGATCAGAGGGGTATTAAATAGCATAATGTATCTGAAGGTATAATCTTCCACCAAATAAACCATATAGTAATCAACTACAAGATGTAATCAACACTACTAATCACCCACAGGTACCAATCAAAGATTTCGGTACAAAGGTTGAACACAAGAGATGAACTAGCATTTGAGAGGAGATGGTGCTGTTGAAGATGTTGATGGAGATTGGCCTCCCAAAGATGAGAGGGTTGTTGGTGATGACGATGGCTTCGATTCCCCCCCCCCCCCAGGAGGGAAATTCCCCCAGTGGAATTGCTCCGCCAGAAGGCAAAAGTGCTCCTGCCCAAATTCCGCCTTGAGACGGCGGCGCTCCGTCCCGAAAGTCATCCTCTTATTTTTTTAGGTCAAAATGACCTATATATATACCAGAAGATGGGCACCGGAGGTGGGCTGTGCTGGGCACAACCCACCAGGGCGCGCCTGGGGGGCCAGGCGCGCCCTGGTGTCTTGTGCTCACCAGGTGGGCCCCCTTCGGTAGTTATTTGCTCCAGTATTTTTTAATATTCCAAAACAATTCCCCGTAAATTTTTAGCTCATTTAGAAATGTGCAGAGTAGGTAACTCTGACGTAGCTTTTTCAGGTCCAGAATTGCAGCTGTTGGCATTCTCCCTCTTTGTGTAAACCCTGCATATTATGAGAGAAAAGGCATTAGAATTACTCCATAAAGCAATATTATGCATAAAAACATTGTAAATAACAATATGAAAAAATGATGCAAAATGGACGTATCAATGGCACATACAAATTTGCTTAGAATGACATGGAAATACCGCAGATAGGTAGGTATGCTGGACTCATATAGCAAAACTGGGTTTAAAGATTTTGGATGCATAAGCAGTATCTACTTAGTACAAGTGGCAGCTAGCAAAAAGATTGAGAAGCAACCAACGAAGAAACGAAAAATTCACATAAGAAAGCATTAAGCATAACTAGCACCGAATAATGCACCATAAGTAGGATGTAATTTCATTGCATAACTATTGACTTTCTTGCTTGCATAGGGAATCACAAACCTTAACACCAATATTCTTACTAAAGCATAATTACTCACCAACATGACTCACATATCACTATCATCATATCTCAAAACTATTACAAAGAATCAAGTTTATTTTGTCCAATGATCTTTGTGAAAGTTTTTATTTTATCCCTCTTGAATATCTATCACCTTGGTACTAGTTTCATATGTTGCAATTGCTTTTGTTAAGCTCAAACGATTTAAGTGAAGAACATGAGCATAATTTTTTTCATCTCTCAAAATAATATAAGTGAAGCATGATAGAATTTCTTCAAAAAATTACTAACTATCAAACAAATCTAAGTGAAGCATGAGAGAATTTCTTCAAAAATAATAAAGCACACCGTGCTCAAAAAGATATGAATGAAGCAATAGAGCAATCCACTCCTCAAAAAAATTAAGTGAGCATATAGAGCAATTCTAACAAATCATAGCATAATTTTGGTCTCTCAAATAGGTGTGTCCAGCAAGGATAGTTGGGACAAATTAAAAAGCAAAACAAGCAAAGATGAATATAATACAAGACGCTCCAAGCAAAACTCATGATATGTGGCAAATAAAAATATAGCTCCAAGTAAAATTACTGATGGTCGTTCGAAGAAAGAGGGGATGCCTTACGGGCATGCCCAAGCTTAGTTGCTCAGTTCTCCTTGAATATTAACTTGGGGTGCCATGGGCATCCCCAAGATTAGGCTCTTTTCACTCCTTATTCCTTCATCCATCGTGATCTCACCCAAAACTTGAAAACTTCAATCAGACAAAAATTAACAAAACCTTCGTGAGATCTGTTAGTATAATAAAGAAAATCACTACTCATTCATATTTTATTTGCATTATATCTATTGTATTCTAACTTTGCCATGGCTTATACCCCCGATACAATCCATAGATTCATCAAAATAAGCACACAATGCAAAGAAAACAGAAACTATCAAAAAATAGAACAGTCTGTAGTAATCTAAACTTCGACCATAATTCTGTAACTCCAAAAATTCTGAAAAAGTAGGACAACGTAGGAAATTTGTATATGATCATGTGTAAAAAAATTAGAATTTTTCGTCGCTTCTGTAAATTTAAACAATTATGTTATTTGACACAAAAGTTTCTATTTTTCAACAAGATAAAATCGACTATCACCCAACATGATCCCAAAGGCTTTACTTGGCACAAACACTAATTAAAACATAAAAACACAATCATAATGGTAGCATAATTGTGTAAACACTCAAGAATAGAAATAAAAAGGCAAAAATAATTTTCTTTTTCATTGGGTTGCCTCCCAACAAGCCCTTTCTTTATAGCCATTAAGATAGGCTTAAGATTTCAACGATGCTCATACGAAAGATAAGAATGAAAACACAAAGAGAGCATCATGAAAGATATGACAAACACATTTATGTCTAACATACTTCCTATGCATAGGAATTTTATAAGCAAACAAATTATCAAGACAAGAATCATCTAACATATGCAGAGAAGAGGAATAAAACATTGACGATCTCAACATAATGAGAGGTAATTTAGTAACATGAAAATTTCTAGAACCATGTTTTCCTCTCTCATAATAATTACATGTGGGATCATAATCAAATTCAACAATATAACTATCACATAAAATATTCTCTTCATGATCGACATGCATGCAAAGTTGACACTTTTCCAGAATAGTGGGATTATCATCAAATAAAGTTATGACCTCTCCAAGCCCACTTTTATCAAAAATTTCATAAGATTGAATACTCTCCAAATATGTGGGATTATTTTTAACTAAAGTTGACACTCTTCCAAACCCACTTTTAGTGTTATCGCAAGCATAGTCATCATGAGGTTTAAATAAATTTTCAAGATCATAAGAATCATTATCACCCCAATCATGATCATTGCAATAAATAGTGGACATAACAAAACAAGCTTGGGGTTTTGCATATCACTAACACAATTGACAGTAATAGAAATTATAATAACATCATTGCAATCATGCTTTTCATTCAAGGAGCTATCATGAATCACTTTATAAATTTCTTCGTTTAACGATTCATCACAATTTTCAGATTCATGAATCTCAAGTAAAACTTCATAAACATAATCTAGTGAACTCAATTCACTATCGATTTGTTCATCATAATTGGATCTTTTGAAAAGATTAGCAAGTGGATGAGGATCCATATCAATAGATTTTTAGCAGCTAAGATGCAAGCAAATAGAAGGCACATGGCAACACAAGCAAACAAAAGATCGAACAAGAAAAAGGCAAACGAGAAGAAGGCAAATATTTTTGTGCTTTTCACAAAAAATGTTTTAGAAGTGGGGGAGATGAAAACAAGAGGCAAATGGCAAATAATGTAAATTGCAAGGAGATGATATTTGTGATTAGGAACCTGATAGATGTTGATGATGTCTCCCCGGCAATGGCGCCAGAAATTCCTTTTGATGTCGCTTGAAACTGCGTCGTATTTCCCCGAAGAGGAATGGATGATGCAGTACAACTAAGGTGGGTATTTCCCTCAGTTATGAAACCAAGGTATCAATCCAGTAGTAGAACCAAGCAACACTATGTAAACGGTACCTGCACAAAAAGAACAAATACTTCCAACCCAACGCGTAAGAGGGGTTGTTAATCCCTCCTAGGTAACGGCGCCAGAAATTGGCAAGTTGACGGGAGAATATTTGTGATAGATTGGATAAATAGCTCTCAATAAAACGAGAAATAAAATAAGTAATAAAAAAGTGCAGCAAGGTATTGTTGGGTTTTTCGAATAACATATCTCAAAATAAAAGTGAATAAAAATAAATCTCAAAGCAAATATGGTAAAGAATAGACCTGGGGGCCATAGATTTCACTAGTGGCTTCTCTCGAGAAATAGCACACGGTGGGTAAACAAATTACTGTTGGGCAACTGATAGAATATCAAATAATTATGATGATATCCAAGGCAATGATCAATATATAGGCATCACGTCCAAGATTAATAGACCGACTCCTGCCTGCATCTACTACTATTACTCCACACATCGAGCGCTATCCAACATGCATCTAGTGTATTAAGTTCATGGAGAAACGGAGTAATGCAATAAGAACGATGACATGATGTAGACGAGATCTATTCAAGTTGGAATAACCCCCATCTTTTTATCCTCAATAGCAACGATACATGCGTGTCTTGTTGCCCCTTCTATCACTGGGAAAGAACACCACAAGATCGAACCCATCACAAAGCACCTCTTCCCATGGCAAGAAAAATCGATCTAGTTGGCCTAACTAAACCAAAGATTCGAAGAAGAAATATGAAGCTATAAGTAATCATGCATATAAGAGATCAAAAGAAGACTCATATAGTATTCATGGATATATATCTAATCATAAACTCAAAGTTCATTGGATCCCAACAAACACACCGCAAAAAGAGTTACATTAAATAGATCTCCAAAAGACCATTGTATCGAGAATCAAAAAGAGAGAAGAAGCCATCTAGCTACTGCCTACGGACCGTTAGGTCTATGGTGGACTACTCACGCATCATTGGAGAGGCACCAATGAGGATGATGAACCCCTCTGTGATGGTGTTAGACTGGATCTCGTGGTTCTACAACTTGCGGCGGCTGGAATTGTGTTTCGTCGACTCCCCTAGGGTTTCTGGAACATTTGGGAATTTATAGGGCGAAGAGGCGGTGCAGGAGTTCTCTGTGGGGGGCACAACCCCCCGAGCGCGCCCTGGTGGGTTGTGCTCCCTACTGACCTCCCCTATGGTGCTTTCATGGCCCACTAGGTGTCTTCCAATCCAGAAAAAAATCTCCAAAAAGTTTCCTTGCATTTGGACTTCATTTGGTACTGATATTCTGCAAAGTAAAAAACAAGCAAAAACAGCAACTGGCACTAGGCACTATGTCAATAGGTTAGTCCCAAAAATGATATAAATTTGCTATAAAATGAATATAAAACGTCCAAAAATGATAATATAACAACATGGAACAATCAAAAATTATAGATACGTTGGAGACGTATCAAGCACCTGCACAAACAAACAAACACTTGCACCCAACAAAATAAAGGGGTTATCAATCCCTTCACGGTTACTTGCAAGGATGAGATCTGATAGAGATAGGTATAAAAGACAAATAAAAGTGCAAAATAAGGTAAAGGTAAATAAATTGCAGCAAGGTATTTTGGGGTTTTGGTTTTATAGATCTGGAAATAATATGATAAGAGTAGACCCGGGGGCCATAGTTCTCACTAGAGGCTTCTCTCTTGAAAGAACGTGTAACATCCCAAATTTTCAATTTGGAATGTTATACATAGATCATCCATGCATATCAAATTTTATTGCATTTCCGCTCCACAATCCTCGAAATCCTAAACAACTCAAGGACCCACGGAGAGAGTTGGGGATTTCCTGATTTTCATATTTGATTTCCTATCAAATAGTGAAACGAGGATTTTCGATTTTAATTATTTTTCTCTCCGAAAAATATTTCTTATAAAAATATATGAGAGGAGATAATATGACTTCTCCAAAGCAATTGAAGTATTGGAGGAAAAATGTTAAAATCAATTGTTTGATTTTACTTGAGTCTATTTGGATTTTATTTGCAATAGAAAAGTTGCATGTTTTCAAAATTTCATTTTAGGGCCAAGAAAATGTTCATCTCATTCTAAATATTTTATTTAGATGATGAAAATTGGTTTTGGCATTTTTAGGTTTTTATTTTATTTTCTAGGATTTTATTTCTGTCGGCAAAATTATTTTAAAAAAAATCTTCCCCGTGCCCGACTGGGCCTAAGGCCCAGCCGGACCAGGTCGGCCCGCGCCAGCAGCCGCCCCGCGCGCGCTCGCCTCCCTGCCGCCGCTCGGACGAGGAGTCCGAGCCGGACTCCGTTGCCGTCGCCGCCTTGGCCCCTCCCCGAAGCCGCCTCTCCCCCCCTTTAAATACCACCCCGGGGCCCCCCTGGAGCACCAAGTGGCCGCCGCCGCCGCAGCCGCCCGCCGCCGCCTGCAGCGCCGCCCGCCCTGCAAGCCCTCCGCCGAGCCCCGCCTCGCCGGAGTTGCCTCGCCGGAGGTAAAGCGCTGATCCGCCGCCGCCCGGTTTTTTTTTTAAAACCGATTCGGAATTTTTTAGAAACTCTAGTTCGTTTTTTTAGATTTGGTTCGCCGGTTTTTTTCTCGGTTTGTCTAATTAGCAGACGTTCGTCCATACGTTCGTTTAAATGAACGGTTTTGTTCCGTTAATTACAGATAACGAACGTTCGTTCGTTAGTCTGTTCGTCAGTTTTTTTTATCGGATTTATCTGCGATTATTTTCAGTCGCGATTTCTGATCCGATCTTAGATTCTGTTTTTCTTCGCGCTCGTTAGTCAGAATCAGGTGATTCAAACGCCTAGAGTTTCGTCTCGAGACCTTCTTTCTATTTAAACAACTTAAACGAGATTTTGATACTATAAAATTTGACCTTAGTTCAGATTAGTAAACGGATCTTATTTCTTTCGCCGTTTGAGTTTCATTGCTCCGTTTGGTTTGCTTCTTTTTGCAAACGGAGTTCTTAAGTTGAACTTTCTGGTCAATCTCTTTTAATTGAAGTTTTGCTCGTGCATCTTTTCTAGTTGCTTATGTATGTTATTTTTTGTTTACGCTAGAATTCCCGGAGTGCGAAGCGTGTTACTACGAGTCTCTAGGATTCACGGATCGCCAGCAAGGCAAGTAACACATTGATCATACTCTTTCCATACCCGGTTTTTATTGCATTAGTTCAATCCTCAAAATTTGCATGGTTAGGATGTCTTTAACTTGTGGGTTGGGAAGTAGTTGCGGAGGTAGAACCTATTGCCCTGTTTATTATCTAACCCTTGGGAGTTACTTCTACGCGTTGCTTATATTGCCATGCTATGCTCGTAGACGTGGTATGGGTTTGAGTGTATCCATGACAGATGTGAGATTGTTAATTAATGGTTTACTTAAGGTGGCAACTTTAATACACATCTGGGTGGATTGAGGCACCTGGGGAACCCAGTGTTGTCTGTTTTATTTTTGGAAATCCCGGGGTACCCGTGTGATCTTCCTATGGACCGCCACCCAGGCTGAAAGGGAACTGAGATGATTCATGCTAGAAACTTCCGTGTGCAGCCACAAGCTACTATGGGCTCTAGCATAGTTGAGTAAGTTACGTGAAGCTCTTGAAGATGTAGATCAGCAGGTAGTGGGTTTTGTAGGTTGGTACGGTCTACCCGGAGTAGAGATTTAATGTTCCTGAAAGACTATGTCTCGGTCATCCGTTTCTCAAACACCATGCAATGCGAGAAATTCAACGGAAGCGATCGAGTCTTGTGGGGAAAAGTGTGCAAACCTCTGCAGAGTGTACAATCTAATCATGGTTAGCCGTGTCCCCGGTTATGGACAATTTGAGTATCTAGTACTTGAGTTATCACATGTGTCTCATCACCCATAATTAATATTGTTGGGTTGATAATTACTTTAATTTGGGATTGAGTTGGGGTTATACCTTCTCAATGTTTCAACCACCATGATAGTTAAATTAAAAATTTATTCCTTTGTTGTAGGGAAAAAATTGCTTTTCACAAAACTATAACCATAGAGCTTTCCACCAGCCATATATGCATGTAGTGATAGCATTATTCTGTTTTTGCTCTACTGTGTTATATTGCCAGCATATTCCATGTGCTGACCCGTTTTCGGGCTGCAATGTGTTATGTTGCAGACTTTTCAGACGAGGAGTAAGGTTCGTTAGGTCATTGCCGTGCAGCTCAGCTATGCCGTTGGAGTTGATGGACTCATTTTATCTTCCAAGCCTTCCGCTATTATCACATTAGATGGCCTTAAGCCATATTATTGTAATAAGTTCTCTTTTGAGACATTCGATGTAATAAGTGTGTGATTGCTACTCTATTATAAATCCTTCGAGTACTGTGCGTGTCAGCATTACTAATCCAGGGATGACACTGAGGCACAGAGACTTGACCGTTTGAGGTTGGGTCGCTACAGAACGTATACGGTGGGTAGAAAAAGTACTATTGAGCAATTGATAGAAAAGCAAATAATTATGACAACATCTAAGGCAATGGTCCTGAATATAGGCATCACAATCGTGACAAGTAGACCGACTCAACATTAGTCATAAATAACTCACATACTTATTGCAAAAGTTTATTAGCCCTTGAAACAAAGTATTAATGCGCATGCTCCTAGGGGGATAGATTGGTAGAAAATTCCATAACTCGTCCTCGACCACCACTCATAAGGAAGACAATCAAAAATAAATCATGCTCCAACTTCATCGCATAACGAGAGACCATACATGCATGATTCGGGAATCACAAACTTTAACACAAATATTCTTAATAATCCACAATTACTCACTAGCATGACTCTAATATCACCATCTTTATATCTCAAAACAAATGCAAGGAATCAAACATCTCATATATTCAATGATCTTCATGAAATTTTTATTATATCCCTCTTGAATACCATATCATATTAGGACTAAATTCATAACCCAAGCATATTGCCATACTATTTATTAGACTCTCAAAATAATATAAGTGATGCATGAGAGTTCATCAATTTCTTCAAAATAAAACCAACATCGTGCTCTAAAAAGATATAAGTGAAGCACTAGAGCAACTACCTAGCTCAAAAGATATAAGTGAAGCACATTGAGTATTCTAATAAATTCACGATTAACGTGTGCCCCTCTCAAAAGGTGTGTACAACAAGGATGATTGTGGCAATCTAGAAAAAATACTCATATAATAGAAGACACTCCAAGAAAAACACATATCATGTGGTGAATAAAAATATAGCATCAAGTAATTTACTGATGGATAGTAGACAAAAGAGGGGATGCCATCCGGGGCAACCCCAAGCTTATACGCTTGGTTGTCCAAGAATATTAACTTGGGGTACCTTGGGCATCCCCAAGCCTAGGATCTTTTGACTCCTTATTCCATAGTCCATCGAAACTTCACCCAACACTTGAAAACTTCACAACACAAAACTCAACAGAAAACTCGTGACATCAGCTAGTATAGTAAAGCAAATCACCACTTTTAGGTACTGTTGTAAACTTATTCTAATTTTATATTGGTGTTATATCTAATGTATTCTAACTTATCCATGGCTCATACCCCCCGATACTACCCACGGAATCATCAAAATAAGCAAACAACACAATGAAAACAAAATCTGTCAAAAACAGAACAGTCTGTAGTAATCTGGACTTCAGCCAAACTTCTATGACTTCAAAAATTCTTAAAACTAGGACAACATAGTAAATTTGTATATCCATATTGTGTAAAACATTATGACCAAAAGCATGTTTTTGTGGACTTATGAAATTCCAGAACTGACCGCAAAGGTTTCGGTTTTTCAGCAGAATCAAATCAACTATCACCCAAATCATACGAAAGGTCTTACTTGGCATAAAAACTAATTAAAAATAAAACACAATCATAACATAAGTATAATTGCATAAACTCATAAAAACAGAAAAGAAAAATATTGGGTTATCTCCCAACAAGCGCTTTTCTTTAAAGCCTTTTAGCTAGGCATTAATAATTTTAATGATGCTCAGATGAAAGATAACAATTGAAACACAAAGAGAGCATCATGTAGCATGTGAAAAGCAAGTTTAAGTTGAACATAATCCTATGCATAGGCATTTTATAATCAAACAAATTATCAAGACATGCAAAAACTAGCATATGCAAGGAAGAAGAAAGAAACAATAGTAATCTCAACGTAACGATGGGTAATTTCGTAACATGAAAATTTCTACTACCATATGTTCCTCTCTCATAATAATTACATGTAGGACCATAATCAAATTAAACAATATAGCTATCATATAGAATTTTCTATTCATGATCCACATGCATAGAAGTTTTAAAATCTTCCAAGATAGTGGGATTAACATCAACTGAAGTCATAACCTCTTCAAACCCACTTTTATCAAAAAATTCATAAGATTGAACACTCTCCAAATATGTGGGATTCTTTTTTCCTAGAATTTACACTCTTCCAAACCCACTTTCAATATTATCGTAAGCATATTCATCATGAGGCTTAAATAAATTTTCAAGATCATAAGAAGAATCAACCCAATCATGATAATTGCAATAAGTAGTGAACATATCAAAATTAGCATCCTCAAGCTTGGGGTTTTGCATATTATTAGCATAATGGAAATTAATATAATTTATAATGACACCATTGCAATCATGTTTTTCATTCATGGAACTATCGTGAATCACTTCATAAATTTCCTCTTTTAGCACTTCATCACAAATTTTAGATTCATGAATTTCAAGCAAAACTTCATAAAGATAATCTAGTGCACTCAACTCACTAGCAATTGGTTCATCATAGTTGGATCTTTTAAAAATATTAACAAGTGGATGAGGATCCAGAAGTGTTTTCTTATTTTCAATAAAAATACAATTATACCAAACGAATAAGCAAACAAACCAAGTAGGAGAGAAAGGCAAACGGAAAGGCGAATGGAAAGAAGGAAAATAAAAAGGCAAATATTTTTGGTTTTTTTTTGAAAAAGTTTTAGAAGTGAGTGAAAGAAAAATGAGAGGCAAAAGGCAAATAATGTAAATGCAAGAGATGAGAGTTTATGATGGGTACTTGGTAGGCTTTATGTAGATCCTCCCCAACAACTTTGCCAGAAATTCTTCCTGCTACTTGTTGAGCTTGCGTTGATTTTTCCCTTGAAGAGGAAAGGGTGATGCAACAAAGTAGAGATAAGTATTTCCCTTAAATAAGAACCAAGGTATCAATCTAGTAGAAGGAACACACAAGTCTTCAATCATAGCACCTGCACGAACAAACAAATACTTGCACCCAATGTGATAAAATGGTCATCAATCCCTTCACAGTTACTTGCAAGGATGAGATCTGATAGGGATAGGTATAAAAGATTAATAAAAGTGCTAAATAAGGTAGAGGTAAAAAAATTGCAGCAAGGTATTTTGGGGGTTTTGGTTTTATAGATCTGAAAATAATATGATAAGAATAGACCCGGGGCCATAGTTTTCACTAGAGGCTTCTCTGTTGAAGGAACGCATACGGTGGGTACACAAATTACTGTTGGCCAATCGATGGAAAAGCGAATAATTATGAAAACATCTAAGGCAATGATCATGAGTATAGGCATCTCGTCCATGACAAGTAGACCAACTCCTGCCTGCATCTACTACTATTACTCCACACATCGACCGCTATCCAGCATTCATCTAGTGTATTAAGGTAACAAGAACGGAGCAACGCCTTAAGCAAGATGAAATGATGTAGAGGTATAGATCCAATCAATATGAATAAACCCCACCTTTTTATCTTTAATGGTGATAATACAAATACGTGTCATGTTCCTTTCTGTCACTGGGATTGAGCACCGCAAGATTGAACCCATTATAAAGCACCTCTCCCATTGCAAGAAAAATCAATATAGTTGGCCAAACCAAATCAATAGATTAGAGAGAAACACAAAGCTATCTTGAACATGCATAAAAGAGTTCAGAGAAGACTCAAATAATATTCATAGATAATCTGATCATAAACCCACAATTGATCGAATCTCAACAAACGCACCGCAAAAGAAGATTACATCGAATAGATCTCCAAGAACATCGAGGATAATATTGTATTGAAGATCAAAGAGAGAGAATAAGCCATATAGCTACTAGCTATGGACCCATAGGTGTGTGGTAAACTACTCACACATCATCGGAAGGGCAGCAAGGTTGATGTATAGGCCCTCCATGATCGAATCCCCCTCCGGCATAGTACCGGAATAGGTCTCTAGACAGGATATCACGAGGACAGAAGGAAAAGTAATTTTGGTGTGCCCTCTGGTATACGGGGAATATTTGGGTATTTATGGAGCTAAGATTAGGGTTAGAGGTGCCATGGTTGGCCCACAAGCTCGGGAGGGGCACCTCCCCATCCTAGGGCGCGGCCTCCAAGCTTGTGGCCAATCTGTGGCCCTTCTAGCCTCCTCTCGAAGCTTCGTAGGTGTCTTATTATCCAACAAAAAATGTCAAAAAGTTCCGTTTTGTTTGGTATTGATTTCTTGTATAAGACAAAAACAAGGAAAAACGGCAACTGGCACTTGGCACTAGGTTAATAGGTTAGTCCTGAAGAATGATATAAAATAGCATAATAATTCATACAAAACATCCAAGATGGATAATATAATAGCATGGAACAATAAAAATTATAGATACACTAGAGACGTATCAAGCATCCCCAAGCTTAATTCCTGGTCATCCTCGAGTAGGTAAATGATAAAAACGGAATTTTTGATGTGGAATGCTACCTAACATGTTTATAAATGTAATATTTATTTATGTGGTATGAATATTTAGATCCATAAGATTCAAAACCAAAGTTCAATATTGACATAAAAACAATAATACTTCAAGCATACTAAAAAGCAATCATGTCTTCTCAAAATATCATGGATAAAGAAAATTATCCCTACAAAATCATATAATCTTGTCATGCTCTATCTTCATCACACAAAGTTTTTATCATGCACAACCCCGATGACAAGCCGGGCAATTGTTTCATACTTTTGACATTCTTAAGCTTTTTCAACTCCCACGCAATACATGAGGATGAGCCACGGATATAGCACTATAGGTGGAATAGAGTATGACGGTGGAGGTTGTGTGGAGAAGACAAAAAAGGAGAAAGTCTCACATCAACGAGGTTAATCAATGGGCTATGGAGATACACATCAATTGATGTCAATGCAAGGAGTAGGGATTGCCATGCAACAGATACACTAGAGCTATAAGTGTATGAAAGCTCAAAAGGAAAACTAAGTAGATGTGCATCCAACTTGCTTGCTCACGAAGACCTATGGCATTTGAGGAAGCCCGTCATTGGAATATACAAGCCAAGTTCTATAATGAAAAATTCCCACTGGTAATATATGGAAGTGGCAAAATAGGAGACTCTCTATCATGAAGAATATGGTGCTACTTTGAAGCACAAGTGTGGAAAATGATAGTAACATTGTCCCTTCTCTCTTTTTTCTCTCAAATTTTTTTATTTTTGGGATCTCTTTTTGTTTTATTTTATTTTAGGCTCTTTGGCCTCTTTTTATTTATTTTAGTCTGGAGTCTCATCCCGACTTGTGGGGGAATCATAATCTCCATCATACTTTCCTCACATGGGACAATTTTCTAATAATGATGATCATCACACTTTCACACAACTCAAAAATTACAACTCAATACTAGAACAAAATATGACTCTATATGAATGCCTCATGCACATGATTATCCAAATAAATATGACAATGATGGTGTGTGTCATAATAAAACGGAACGGTGGATGTTGCACGGCAATATATCTCGGAATGGCTATGGAAAAGCCATAATAAGTAGGTATGGTGGTTGTTTTGAGGAAGATATAGGGTAGCTTATATGTGAAAGAGCCTATCATGCCATGGGATTTGGATGCACCAGCGAAGTTTGCACCGACTCTCAACGTGAGAAAGGGCAATGAATGGTACCAAAGAGGCTAGCAATGGTGGAAGGATGAGAGTGCGTATAATCCATGGACTCAACATTGGTCCAAAAGAACTCACATACTTATTGTAAAAGTTTGTAAGCCCTCGAAACAAAGTACCAATACGCATGCGCCTAGGGGGTATATTGGTAGGAAAAGACCATCGCTCGTCCCCGACCTCCACTCATAAGGAAGACAATCAAAAATAAATCATGCTCCAACTTCATCGCATAACATGAGACCATACGTGCATGCTGTGGGAATCACAAACATCAACACAAATATTCTTACTAATCCATAATTACTCACTAGCATGACTCTAATATCACCATCTTTATATCTCAAAACAAATGCAAGGAATAAAACTTCTCATATATTCAATGATCTTCATGGAAGTTTTTATTATATCCCTCTTGAATACCTTATCATATTAGGACTAAATTCATAACCCAATCGAATTGCCATACTATTTATAAGACTCCCAAAATAATATAAGTGAAGCATGAGAGTTCATCAATTTCTTCAAAATAAAACCACCGCCGTGCTCTAAAAGGATATAAGTGAAGCATTACAGCAACTACCTAGCTCAAAAGATATAAGTGAAGCACATAGAGTATTCTAATAAATTCACAATTAATGTGTGTCCCTCTCAAAACATGTGTACAGCAAGGATGATTGTGGCAAACTAAAAATAAAATACTCATATAATACAAGACGCTCCAAGCAATACACATATCATGTGGTGAATAAAATATAGCCTCATGTAATTTACCGATGGATTGTAGACAAAAGAGGGGATGCCATTCGAGGCATCCCCAAGCTTAGATGCTTGGTTGTCCTTGAATATTACCTTGGGGTGATTTGAGCATCCCCAATCCTAGGTTATTTCCCCTCCTTATTCCATAGTCCATCCAAACTTCACCCAAAACTTGAAAACTTCATAACACAAAACTCAACTAAAAACTCGTGAGATCCGTTTGTAAGCAAATCACCACTTTTAGGTACTGTTATAAACTCATTGAAATTTTGTATTGTTGTTATATCTATTGTATTCTAACTTCTCCATGGCTCATACCCCCCATACTACCTATAGATTCATCAAAATGAGCAAACGATAGAATGAAAACAAAATCTATCAAAAACAGAACAATCTGTAGTAATATGGACTTTAGCCAAACTTCTGTAACTTCAAAAATTCTTAAAAATTATGACAACTTATGCAATTTTTATATCAATATTGTGTAAAAAATTTATATCAAAAGAACTTTTGTGTAAATTTATAAAATTCTAGAACTGACCACAAAAGTTTCCGTTTTTCTGCAGAATCAAATCAACTATCACCCAAATCATCCCAAAGGTCTTACTTGGCATAAACACTAATTAAACACTAAAACACAATCATAACAAAAGTATAATTGCATAAATCATAAAAACATAAAATAAACATATTGGGTTGTCTCCCAACAAGCGCTTTTCTTTAAAGCCTTTTAGCTAGGCATTAAGAATTTTAATGATGCTCACATGAAAGATAGCAATTGAAACACGAAGAAAGCATCATGTAGCACGTGAAAGCAAGTTTAAGTCTAACATAATTCCTATGCATATGCATTTAATAAACAAACAAATTATGAATAAGCAAAAACTAGCAAAAGCAAGGAAGAAGTAAGAAATAATAGCAATGTCAACATAACGAGAGTTAATTTAGTAAAATGAAAATTTCTACTACCATATTTTCCTCTCTCATAATAATTACATGTAGGATCATAAAAAAATTCAACAATATAGCTATCATGTAGAATCTTCTCTTCATGGTCCACATGCACAAAAGTTTTAAAATCTTCCAAGATAGTGGGACTAACATCAACTAAAGTCATGACCTCGTCAAACCCACTTTTATCAAAAATTTCATAAGATTGAACACTCTACAGATATGTGGGATTCTTTTTTCCTAGAATTTACACTCTTCCAAACCCACTTTCAGTACTACCGCAAACATATTCGTCATGAGGCTTAAATAAATTTTGAAGATCATAAGAATCACCCCAATCATGATCATTGCAATAAGTAGTGGACATATCAAAATTAGCATCCCCAATCTTTGGGTTTTGCATATTATTAGCACAATTGACATTAATAGAATTTATAATGACACTATTGCAATCATGTTTTTCATTCAAGGAACTATCATGAATCACTTCCTAAATTTCCTCTTTTAGCACTTCATCACAATTTTTAGATTCACGAATTTCAAATAAAACTTCATAAAGATAATCTAGTGCAATCAACTCACTAGGAATTGGTTCATCATAGTTGGATCTTTTCAAAAGATTAGCAAGTGGATGATGATCCATAAGCTTTTTCTTCTTCTGATTTTCAATAAACATACATTTATACCGAACGAACAAGCAAACAAACCAAGTAAGACATAAAGGCAAACGAAAAGGCGAACAGAAAGAAGGCAAATAAAAAGGCAAATATTTTTGGGTTTTCCGGAAAATGTTTTAGAAGTGTGGGAGAGAGAAACGAGAGGCAAAAGACAAATAATGTAAATGCAAGAGATGAGTGTTTATGATGGGTACTTGTTAGGCTTAATGTAGATCCTCCCCGGCAATGGCGCCAGAAATTCTTCATGCTACTTCTTGAGATAGCGTTGGTTTTTCCCTTGAAGAGGAAAGGGTGATGCAGCTATTAATCCAGTAGGAGGAACACACAAGTCTGTGATAATAGCACATGCACAAACAAACAATTATTTGCACCCAACGCGATAAAGGGGTTGTGAATCCCTTCACGGTTACTTGCAAGGATGAGATATGATAGAGATAGGTATAAAACATAAATAGAAGTGCAAAATAAGGTAATGGTAAATAAATTTCAGCAAGGTACTTTTGGGTTTTTGGTATTATAGATTTGAAAATAATATGATAAGAATAGACCCGGGGGCCATAGTTTTCACTAGAGGCTTCTCTCTTGAAAGAACACATATGGTGGTAGACAAATTACTGTTGAGCAATTGATAGAAAAGTGAATAATAATGACAACATCTAAGGCAATGATCATGAATATAGGCATCACGTCCGTGACAAGTAGACCGACTCATGCCTGCATCTACTACTAGTACTCCAGACATCGGCCGTTGATACGTCTCCATCATATCTGCTTTTCCTAACGCTTTTGCTCTTGTTTTGGACTCTAATTTGCATGATTTGAACGAAACTAACCCGGACTAACGCTATTTTTAGAAGAGCTACCGTGTTGTTGTTTTTTGTAGAAATAAAAGTTCTCGGAATTGGACGGAACTTTTTGGAGAAATATTTTGGAATAAATAAAAATTACTAGAACTAAGACCCACTGGATGGGGGGGCAGCTGCCCACGAGGCACCAGGGCACGCCACCCCCTCTGGCGCGCCCTGGTGGGTAGTCGGGCCCACGAGGCTCCGCTGACCTTAATTCCGTCGCTATAAAATCCTATTTTTCCAGAAAAAATAGCACATGGAGTTTCATCACATTTTACGATATGGAGCCGCCGACACCTCCTGTTCTTCATTGGGAGGCCAGATCTGGACCCCGTTCGGGGTTCCGGAGAGGGGGGTCTTCGATCTTCGTCATCACCAACCATCCTCCATCACCAATTTCATGATGCTCACCGCCGGGAATGAGTAATTCTTTCATAGGCTCATTGGTCGGTGAGGAGTTGGATGAGATTCATCATGTAATCGAGTTAGCTTTGTTAGGGCTTGATCCCTAGTATCCACTATGTTCTGAGATTGATGTTGTTATGACTTTGCTATGCTTAATGCTTGTCACTAGGGCCCAATTACCATGATTTAAGATCTGAACCGTTTATGTTTTCACCATTATATCTATGGTTGTGATTTGACTTGCAAGTTATATGCACCTATTATGTGTTATGATCCATAAACCCCAAGGTGACAACAATTGAGATACTTTCCGTTGATGACCGTAGTTTGAGGAGTTCATGTATTCATTATGTGTTAATGCTTTGTTCCGGTTCTCTCACTGGTACAACGAGGTGCTATACAAATGGTTTTAAACCCCTTTCCGCGACGGCATTTGGAACCGCTGTCGGTGTCAAACCGGCGGATCTCGGGTAGGGGGTCCCGATCTGTGCGTCAAGGCTGATGGTAACAAGAAGTAAGGGACACATGTGTTTACCCAGGTTCGGGCCCTCTCGATGGAGGTAAAACCCTACTTCCTGCTTGATTAATATTGATGATATGGGTAGTACAAGAGTAGATCTACCACGAGATCGTAGAGGCTAAACCCTAGGAGCTAGCCTATGATGGTATGAAGGTAATTGTGATTGGCCTTCTAAGGACCAACCTCTCCGGTTTATATAGACACCGGAGAGGGCTAGGGTTTACATGGAGTCGGTTACAAGGAAGGAAATATAATATCCGGATCGCCAAGCTTGCCTTCCACGCCAAGGAAAGTCCCATCCAGACACGGGCCGAAGTCTTGAGTCTTGTATCTTCACGCTTCAATAGTCCGGACGTTGTACATAGTCCGGCTGTCCGGATACCCCCTTATCCAGGAATCCCTCAGTAGCCCCAAAACCAGGCTTCAATGACGATGAGTCCGGCGTGCAGTATTGTCTTCGGCATTGCAAGGTGGGTTCCTCCTCCGAATACTCCAAAATGGTTATCGAACACGTAGACCGTGTCCGGATCTGCAGGACGGTCTTTGTATCACCATCCAGCAAGCCTACGATGGAATTACTCACGCACGGCGGTGAGCATCATGAAATTGGTGATGGAGGATGGTTGATGATGACGATGGCGACGAATCCCCATCACCGGAGCCCCGAATGGACTCCGGATCAGCCCTCCCGAGAGAGATTAGAGCTTGGCGGCGGCTTCGTATCGTAAAACACGATGAAACTTTCTCCTTGATTTTTTCTCTGCGAAATGGAATATATAGAGTTGGAGTTCAGGTCGGTGGAGCATCAGGGGGCCCACAAGACAGGGGGGCGCGCCCAGGGGGAGGGGCGCGCCCCCCACCCTCGTGGAGAAGGTGTGGGCCCCCTGGCCTTGATTCTTTCGCCAATATTTTTTTATATTTTCCAAAAGTTATCTCCGTGGATTTTCAGGTCATTCCGAGAACTTTTGTTTTCTACATAATAAACAACACCATGGCAGTTCTGCTGAAAACAACGCCAGTCTGGGTTAGTTTCATTCAAATCATGCAAGTTAGAGTCCAAAACAAGGGCAAAAGTGTTTGGAATACGTTGGAGACGTATCAAGAACATCATTTTCTAGGGTGGCCAAGACTATGATGTCTAAGAGACCCAAAACCAAGATGGTTGCGACCACTTCATGCAAGGCCAAGAGGGCATGGATGGCCACGGCAACCAAGAAGACACTGATGGCCGAGGTGACCAATGGCAACAAGACACCTACGGTCAAGATGAAGAAGACAACATGAACATCGAGTAGGAGCCTTTGTTTGCTGATGGGCTCACTACCCAAGACAATGCGCAAAAGAGGAGCCAGCAAAGCATTCAGATGAAAGGAGACACAAAGGATGAGGACAAATTGATTTTTGAAGGTTGGAAGGAAATTGGACAAGATCCCGAGATCAGTGTCAAGCGAAAAGGATCAATATTTTGGGAGAGAGTTCTTATAGACTCCCATGAACGTAGGAAGTTCCCGGCCTACAAGTTTGAGAGCTACCGTGGCAATGTGTCCATCTAAAAGTGGTGGGGACCCTTGAGAGCATCGAAGGTCGTCCCGTGAGTGGCATAGGCATCAAAGACATTGTATAAATTTCTTCTCCATGTTCATATGTGTGTATCATGTTTATTGATGCTTTCATGTCCATTGCATACAAATCTACGTTGTTGCCTTCATTTTCATTTGTAGGCATACCAAGCTTAGGAAGCCTTCAAGGCCCAACACGGGGACAAGCCATTAAACATGGGACGATCATTTGTGATTGCCCAATGTTTAGGGAGCAATGTGCCACCCAAAAGAAGAATGGAGGGCATGCGACCGTCATTGATCATGGTGAAGGAGAGAAGCGTCCGAGGGGGAAGACCAACTCCAAGTTGGATGAGAAGCGTGATGCGGCGAATTAGCCTTGCAAGAAACTTTGCAAGGGTTAATGACCCAAAAGGAAGTAAGGGAGGAGAGGAAGCGTCAAGAGAAAGAGGAGCAAATGAGGGCATACATCGAGATAAAAAAGAAGAATCTCGAGATCGAGGAGAACGTCCAAACAAATAAGCTCGAGATCGAGGTGACCAATGCAAAGACAAAAGCAAAAGGGTGGCACTCGCTAATGGCTAACAAAACGGAGATCATGACGATGGTGGACCTGAGAAAGGTGTCCCCGAGGAGAAGGGTTTGGTTCAAGAAGAGGCAAAGAGAGATGCTCTAGCTAGACAATTGAACTATGGCGAGAGCGCCATCATTTTTGTATGCCAACATGGACCACGGTTGTGATGCATGTACTATGTTTGGTTTTGTGTGCTCGCAAGTGTGCTAGCATGAACTATGGCATTTTTTGAAGGTTGGCATGTATGTCGGCCGTCGGCATGTACGTAGGCATGAACTATGGCCACTGGCCCTAAATTTAGAGATTTTTTCTTTCAAAAAATATGGCCACATAGACGAAATGGGTTGGTTGATTGGGAGCACCGACCAGCTTTGGGCGAACGCGGCCAAACAATGCGCCTCCAGATGATCCAAATGGAGGAATAGCAGACAAAAATCTTGTCTGTTTGTGTCGGCTGGTTGGAGTTGCCGTAACACTGCCATAGGGTATGCAATGCCCTAGTATGTTGCTTGCTCTAAGCAACTTTCTACTTGAAGGATTCATGATCGTTGACGTTAAACGCATGTAAGCTAATAAATGGAGCCTTTGGGCACCTTCTTGGTCAAAAGAAAAGAAAAAAACTTGAACCCCTTATACTATAGGCCCTACACTTCATTAGATTAGAGGAAGACGTCACCATACCGACTCTTTAGTGCACGTCAGGGCATCTCCAACTCCGACCCTCAAACTGCATGTATCTGTGCGGACGTAACAGTTCAGACCACCCAAACCATCCAACACCGACCCCCATCAGTCCTCGGGGCAGTCCAGACCACAATTTCTCCACAAAGTCGAAACAAATTGGGGGGGCTTTTCCACATAGGACTCCAACACTCCCAGCCTACCAAAAACTAAGGCAGAGCCCGCGCTTTTGTAGCTAGCCGCACTGTTTTCACGGCAAAATCCCCCGATCTCTTCTTCCATCCCGCAACTCTCCACCAAATCCCTACCCTTTCCCTCACTGTCTTCTTCTCTCTCGCCGCCGACCAATGGACCCGGCGGAGACCTCGTTGAAGACAAAGGTGGTGGGGGATCTGAGCATCACGCTCGCCCAGAATATCAACTCGGCGACATGACAAATATGTCCCGTCAAAGCAAAGGCCACAAAGGAGGAAAAACTTAATAAGCAGAAGGCCGAAGGAGGACCTACATGATGGAGGTCGGGGCTCGAGCCGTGGAGCTACACCGACCGTGCAGACATCGCCATGGCCCATTACAACACTCCGTACTACTACGCCACCAAGCACCTGGGTAGGAAGTCCCAGGCATCCCCCATCGTGTCATTCATCATCAGCGTTAACGCAGTGTTGCTACTTTTCTCTGGGTGTTCATCGCTGTCGCTTGTCCAAACGTGGATGACGGGAGTGGAGCAGATGGGTGCCCGTATGCTGTTCACTGGTATGCCTAAAGCGTGAGAGCCAGCATAATATGACTTAGACGAGGAGATGTACGAGATCATCCATGAGGGAGGCGGAGGAGGAGGTTCCTATGAGGATGGGCAGGTGGATGACTCAGAGCCCACCCTGTCTGGCAGCTACAACCAGTCGGGAACGCAACAAAACACCTAGTTCGACACCTACACCCAGTCAAGCACATAGTAGGACTACACCGAGCTGTGTGTGGACACACAACAGTAGGATTGGGACACCATACGGGTGGGGAAGGAGGACGAGGAGGATGATTCGGATGATTTAGGTGGCCATTCAAAGAAGATGGGCAGAGTATAAAGCTTCAACCTGCGGGAGGACGAGCTTTTGTGTGATGCATGGTTGGCTACTAGCCTCGATCCGATCCATGGCACTGAGCAGAAGGGCACAACCCTTTGGACCAACATTCATACTTGGTTCCATGAACACAAACATTTTGCACCCTACTCCGCTGCGGTCATCCATAACAGTGAATCAAAGTCCCTCAACCATCGATGGTACACCATCCAAGAGGTCGTGTTGAAGTATTGCAGCCACTTCAGGCAACTCATCTCACGGTGGCCTAGTGGTGCGCAAATCACCGAGCAGGTAAGTTGTTAATATGTGTACATCACTTCTCGAATATGCATTGTTGTGTAGATCATTTGTAGTTTTGTAGCCAAATTTGTATGCATTGTTGTCTAGGTCATTTGTAGTCAGATATGCATTGTTGACAATGTTTATTTTGCTAACTTCTCGTGTGTGTAGTGTGTTCAAGAAGCTAGAGAAGAAAGACTTTACCATTATGCATTGTTGGTTGAAGTTGAATGGACAACCCAAGTGGAACTTATGCATTGCCAAGATCTTCGCCCAGGCACCGAGGAAGAAACCAGTTACCCAACTGACCCAACAAATGAACCGCCCAAGAAGGTAAGAAGAGGGTTTCAAGAAAAAATAGGAGGAGAAGGCGAAGCAAGAAGGTGCGGTGGCGAAGATGACAGAGAGGTTCAAAGACATCTTGACTAAGAAGGAGGAGGCATACGTCAAGAAGGTGGAAATCACAACCGCTTCAGAGGATGCAAGGATGCTCACCTTGAAGGTGTCAGAATTGGATGACGATGCAAGAATGATCGCGCCAGCCATCCATTTCAAGATGTTGCAGCAGCAGAAGGATGAGCTGGATAGGGCGGAGCGGGAGGAGAAGGAGCCAGCAGAGAAGGGGGGATGTCGAGGCGGAGGTGGCCTACACAGCGGTGACAACAGATTGAGTATGGAGCCTCGGGTTGACGGTCCGGTAGGGCAAAATGCATGGACTACCGGACTGTTATTCTTTTATGATAGGGCAAGTAAAAAACTAAGCATACTTTCCTTTATTTGTTGTGATCGACCGATGAAGTGATACAACACTGATGTGATCCGGCGCGCGCTATGGATCGGACATATTTGTATTTCAAATTGTCTTTTACTAACAAACATATAGGGCACGTTTGGTTGCCTACAATAGGTCGGTCCAGGCCTGCACGGTATGAAAATGGACTGTTTGGATGCATGTGTTTACTGTTTGGCCCGCATAGCATGAACCTCAAAGTACCCCTCAGCCAGGCCTGCTAGGAACGGCTGAATCGGTCGTTTCCAGCGAGCCAGGATTGAGCGATGCAAGGGAGGGGAATGTCGTGCCGCGCTGCTGCAGATAGGGAGATGGAGGGAGCGATGGCGCATCTTTGAAAAAGCGGCAGGATGAATTCGAGTCATCGCCTGCCAATTCGGTCGCCCTATATCGAGGGTGACCATCGTGGAAAAACTCCCACCACCATTTCCGCCCTCTCGAGCTTTGCCTCAGGCGCGGATCCGCTTCAATGACGAGGTAAGCATCACAGCTACTCCGGCGACCGGTTGACTGCGGCGGTGGATCGACTCCTCCTCCTCTCTGATGTGCGAGGCACCTCCTCCGCGGCTCTTTCGATGGCGTCTGTGCGTTCAATCACCACCTCCTCTCTACTAGTTCTAGCTAGATCTGTCCATGTGGTAGGGTTAGATCTTCCGATCTGTTTGACTATAATGTTGTAGTGGCTAGCTGTGATGGATTTGGAGCATGTTAGGGGTTGTTGCCATGTGGGCAAGTGTCGGTAGCTAGTGGTCATCGATGGATTATGCTAGTGTGCAAGTGTTGAACAAGATCATCCATGTGTCCATGATTAGTGCTATGTTATGCTGTGTTGAGCTGTGGTATGTTTTGATGGATTTGGTAGTGCTGTCTTCAACTAGATCATCCATGTGTGCATGTGTTAATGCTAGTTCGACCTGTCAATGTTGTACTGCTAGTTCCAATTATACATGTGTAGTGTGTTGTGGTGTTGATGACGCTTACGTTTGTAGGACATGACCACACAAGAGTTTAGTCAGGCCCTCATGTTTTCCGAGAGCCAGTTCCCGCCGTCGTACATACTCCCAGCCTCCTATGGACCAGATGCCTCCTGATTCAGAGGTTTTCGAGGTGCCGCCTATGGTTCCTCCATTTCTGCTGGCTCAGCCCAATGTTGTTGCTCGCTGCTGCTCAAAAGGCAACTGCAAAGGAGAAGAAGGATGGCATGGGGGAACAACATGAAATGGCATCGGTTCCTCTCCACTTTTGTGCTTAACAAGATGTGTGAGATCATAGCTAGTGGGGTGAGGACTGACAAGGGCTTCAAGGAGGTGCACTTGAACCTTGTTGCAAAGTAGGTGTTCGACTTTCATCGACAGGAGAAAATTATTTTATTCGGTTAAATTAGGGGGAAATTGCATTTTTAAAAATTGCATTTTAGCCTAGAAAAAATTAATTTTGGAATTTTAGGATTTTTATTTTATTTTATTTTCGATTTTCTTTCTCTGCGGCAAAATTATTTTAAAAAAAATCCGAACAGGGCCGGCCCAGCTCAAGCCAGGCCGCGGCCCCGTTGCGCGCCGCCTCTCTCGTCCGAGCGGGACGGAGTCCCGCTGCCCGCCGCCCGCCGCCCGCCGCTGCTCGCCGACGCCAGCCGACACCGCCGCCGCCGGAGCCCCGCCTCGCCGCCGATGCAGCCTCGCCGTTGGTTTTCTCGCCGCCGGCCGAACCCTTGAGAACCGGTAAAAACCGGTCGTTTTTTTTTGTTTTTAGATTAGATCGGTTTTATTTATTTTATTTTGTTAATTAGCAAACGTTCACCCGTTTAGATCTGTTAACAAAGGAATTCGTTCGTTAGTTTTTGTTAGCGGACGTTCGTCTGACAAATTTTTCTTTTTCTATTTGTTTTCGGCTAGGGACCTATCCATGAATAGTCTCTTTACATATTAGTCTCTGATCTTCAAACCCTCACTACTTTTTACTCGTTTATCCAAATTTAGTGAAACCAATGCCAAAATCTTCGTCTTGTTCCCCTCTGTCCGGATAATCAACTTGAACATGATTTTGTAAATTTAAAATTTGGTTTCAAGAAGATTTGAATTTGAACTTCTTTTGATCGTAGTTTGAGCGTAACCCCGATTCGATTGATTCTTTTTGCAAATCGAAGCTCTTCACTTGAACATTTCGTTTAGATCTTTTCTTATGGTTTTACCTTTGCATCTTATGCTTGAGTGCTTATGTATGCTATTGTTTGTTCACGATAGAGTTTCCGGAGTGTGAAGCGTGCTACTACGAATCTCTAGGGTTTTCCGATCGTCAGCAAGGCAAGTAACACTTTGATCATATACCTTTATTGCCCAGTTTTTATGCATTAGTTTCAATCCTCAAACACTGCATGGTTAGGATTTGACAACATGTGGGTATTGGGAAGTAGTTGATGAGGTAGGAACCTATTGTCTTACATCAAACCCTAGGTTTCTACGTTATGCTTATACTGCTATGCTATGCTCGTAGAAGTGGATTGGTTTGTGAGATTCATGAAAGATGTGAGAGTTATAATAACTAAGGGAAACTTAAGGTGGCTACTTTAATACACATCTGGGTGGATTGGTTGTGGGCACCTGGGGTTATACCAGTGTTGTCCTAGGAGATCCCAGGGTACCCGTGTGATCATCCTATTGTTTTCCACCCAGGCTCAAAGGGATCATAAATTATTCATGCTAGAAACTTCCATGTGCAGCCACAAGCCATTATGGGCTCTGGCATAGTTGAGTAAGTTGTGGGAATCCTTTCCATGATGGGCTAGTAGATGTAGGGGATTGTAGGTGTACCGGCCTATCTATCGGTTAAGGTGGCCTCTTCAGAAAGACTGTGTCGCGATCATCCATTTCTCAAACATCATGTAGTGCCAGAAATACAATGGAGGAGATCGAGTCTTGTGGGGTAAAGTGCGCAAACCTCTGCAGAGTGTATAAACTAATCATGGTTAGTCGTGTCCCTGGTTATGGACATCTTGAGTATCTAGTACTTGAATTATTGATTTGATCTCATCACTTTACTTAATTAATTTCTTGGGTTATTAATATAATTTAGGGATTGAGTTGGGGGTACCTACTCAATAATATCATCAAACTTTGTAGTTAAATACAATCTATTCCTTTGTTGTAGGGAAAAACTAGCTTTATGCAAATGATAACCATAGAGCCTCCACCAGCCATATATGCATGTAGTGCTAGCTGTTATTTGTTCATTGCTCTATAGTGTTATCTTGCCAGCATATTCCATGTGCTGACCTACATGGCTGCAACATATTATGTTATAGAATTTTCAGACGAAGAGTAAGGTGCGCTAGGTCGTTGTCGTGCACTCAGTTTTGCCGTGGAGAGCGATGGACTCATTTATCTTTGATGCTTCCACAGTTATCTTATTTAGGTGCCCTTCAGCCATATTATTTTAATAAGTACTCTTTTTGAGACACTCAATGTAATAAGGTGTGATTGAACTCTGTTATAAATCCTCGAGTATTGTGTGTGTGTCAGCAATACCGATCCAGAGATGACATTTAAGCATAGAGACTTGACCGTGTGAGGTCGGATCGCTACAAGATGGTATCAGAGCACACGCTGACTGTAGGACGCGGCCACTAGGAAAAGCCACGGGATACTCTTCTCTACTCATTTCTAACTCTTCTCCATTTCTACTCTATAGATGGCGGACCCAAGGAACAAGTTCACTCAACCGGATGACTACACCCCTTTCGGACGGCACTTGAAGGAAGTCACTAGGTACCTAAACATCGGCATACCGAGTTTCACTGGAACTTTCACCGCCACTTTACCAGAAGAGCAGCGCTGGACGATTCAAGTTCGTGTTCCAGGAAGGACTTTCACACCAGTTACCGAGCCCATCGAGTTTTCCTTTGATGCACCGACATGGAGTTTAGGAAAGAGCATGGCCGCCCACATCTCCATTGGACGCATAGGCAAAGTGTACAACAAGGATATTAAGGACACCATATACCAGATATGTGGACGCCGAGATGAGCAATGGGAGATGATTTGCACCAGGAAGGATAAATCTATTGCAGCCTACATATAGGAGTTGAATCAGCACATTCATAATTAGGAGAACCAGATGCGCGCCAACATGATAGACACGGAGAAGGTGATGACCCGGAACATGGAGCTAGAAGAGGAACTCAAGTCTACGCGCGATGGTTATGAAGAAGAAATTGATGTACTACTAAGAAGAATGAAGACCCGAAGAAGAAGCTAGGAATATTCATGGGGGATCCCGAACCTGAAGAGGACATCCGTTCTGAAGACTACATCGTAATAGACGACACAGACTCCGACCCCGACAGCGATGATGAAGACAGTGATGATTATGAAGACGAAGTTGGAGCTGACATTATGGAGTCTTCCACCGATCAAAATTTCTAGTCGACCACCATAATACCATTAGAAGTTCTTCCATGTATATAAAATAGTCCGTGTGATTTTGTAATGGTAGATTAGATCGATTGTATGAATCTTGTTTGTTATTGAGTGGTGTGGAATGAATATGTTTGTCTCATGTGCATATGGGTAGTGATTTCTCTTTAGACCCTATTCTATTTTGTTCTCACCCCTCTAAACCTATCAGATGCCTCCGAGACGTGACCCTGCATTCGCCTTCCCACTGGAGCTCACTCAGTTGATCCAACAGCAGAATGCCTTGATGCAGTTGCTAGTCAAGAACCAAGGCAACAACAACAACAACCCACCGCCACCACCCCTAGTTGACAACTTAGCTCGCTTTCTAAGGTTGAATCCGCCGGTGTTCTCTAGTAGCACTGAGCCGATCGTTGCTGATGACTGGCTATGCAAGATTGGAAGAGAGCTGACCATTGCAGGTTGCACAGATGCTGAGAAGGTGCGCTTTGCCGCACATCAAATGGATGGACCCGCAGCCTCATGGTGGGAGAACTACACTGCCACTTTCCCCGTGGCCAATGTCACTTGGGATCAGTTTCAGCAAGCATTCCACACTGCACATGTCTCAGCTGGAGCTATGAGCATGAAGAAGCATGAGTTCCGCAACTTACGCCAGGGAAATCGTACTATGGCACGGTACCTGGATGAGTTCAGCAAGTTAGCTCGTTACGCCCCAGATGATGTGGCCACAGATGCCGCGAAGGAGGAGAAGTTTATGGAGGGGTCGAATGATGAGCTGAGTATGCAGTTGATGGTGGCAACATTCACCGACTATCAGGAGCTGGTAGACAGGGCTCTCATGATTGAAGGCAAGCAGCAGCAGATAGAGAACCGCAAACGCAAGTATGGATAGGGGAAGTACAACTCTGGAGCTCTGCAGAAGCCTCGTTTTACCCCAAACTCGGGAGGACATACCCATCATAACCATGGAGGCCATTCTCACACTGGAGGAAGTTCACATAACCATAGTGTCCCTAAGAATGGAAATGTGAATGGAGGAAGCAGTAGTCAGAGCCGTTCCAACCCAGCAACACCCGCCAAGAAGGATCTGAGTAACGTTACCTGTTTCAATTGCGAGAAGACTGTACACTACGCCAATGATTGTTCTGAGGTAAAGAATGGAAATGGAAGCTCTGGAAAGAAGCCCAATCCTTTCACCAGAGGATAGGTGAACCACGTCAACGTGAAGGAAGTTGAAGAGCAGCCCGATGCAGTTATTGGTAAGTTTATGATTAAGTCATTTATAGGTATTGTCCTTTTTGACACTGGTGCATCACATTCATACATATCAAGGGGATTTGTAGATAAGTTTAAGTTGCCCACCATAGCCCTTAAGAGACCTATGTTAGTGAGCTCACCTGGAGCGGAGTATATGGCTAGCAGAGGATGTTTTCAGTCACCATTGACCATAGGTAGGCATGTTCAAGTGAAGAGCTTCGATTTGCAAAAAGAATCAATCGAATCGGGGTTACGCACAAACTACGATCAAAAGAAGTTCAAATTCAAATCTTCTTGAAACCAAATTTTAAATTTACAAAATCATGTTCAAGTTGATTATCCGGACAGAGGGGAACAATACAAAGATTTTGGCATTGGTTTCACTGAATTTGGATAAACGAGTAAAAAGTAGTGAGGGTTTGAAGATCAGGGACTAATATGTAAAGAAACTATTCATGGATAGGTCCCTAGCCGAAAACAAATAGAAAAAGAAAAATTTGTCAGACGAACGTCCGCTAACAAAAACTAACGAACGAATTCCTTTGTTAACAGATCTAAACGGGTGAACTTTTGCTAATTAACGAAATAAAATAAATAAAACCGATCTAATCTAAAAACCAAAAAAAACGACCGGTTTTTACCGGTTCTCGAGGGTTCGGCCGGCGGCGAGAAAACCAACGGCGAGGCTGCGTCGGCGGCGAGGCGGGGCTCCGGCGGCGGCGGCGTCGGCGGCTGGCGTCGGCGAGCAGCGGCGGGCAGCGGGCAGCGGGACTCCGTCCCGCTCGGACGAGAGAGGCTGCGCGCAACGGGGCCGCGGCCTGGCTTGAGCTGGGCCGGCCCTGTTCGGATTTTTTTTAAAATAACTTTGCCGCAGAGAAAGAAAATCCAAAATAAAATAAAATAAAAATCCTAAAATTCCAAAATTAATTTTTTCTGGGCTAAAATGCAATTTTTGAGAATGCAATTTTCCCCTAATTTAACCGAATAAAATCTCAAATAAAATCTCAATTGTTATTTGTGTGTTCCAATGCTTGTTGCTTGAACTTATTGCTCATTTGCACAGTCAGGGCAAGTGGTATGTGGTGTTCGAAGGTAGGTTCCAGGGGTTTACAGTTCATGGGAATCTTGCAACAAACAAGTTTCCGGTGACATCAACCATAGAGGAGGGTTTAAGGCTAGGCATGCAGCAGAAGATGTTTACTCCAAGTATGTGCGAGAGCATTCATGCAACAAGGTTGAGGTTGGCAAGGTGGATCGTCCGTTAGGGATGAAGAGGGCTGAAAAACTTCATCATCTTCATCCGGTTCATCCTCATAGCAATGTTGTGGCGTTGGTGTGCTCGGTGTGATCATGTGTAAGGTGTAGTAGTATTGGTAAGCTCACCAAGTAGGGTACAAGGTGAGCACAACTGTATGCTCATATGTAACCAAACAACATGCACTCGTGTGAGTACATGCGAGCAACCAAACACGGTGCGTAGAGGCGTCGCCACGATGGAGGGAGAAGACATGCAAGCAAACAATCAACATGTAGATGTTGGTTTTTTGCCTACATATACTCAGTCAAACCCAACTAGGATAAGTATGCAAAGTGGCAAAAACGATGCATATAACCAAATGCGCCTATAGTGATTAGCATTGAATGATCGTCTCCTACATTTGTGTGTGGGCTGATTCCCTTCAAGTGCCGTCCGAAAGGGGTGTCATCATCCGGTGAGTGAACTTCTTCCTTGGGCCCGCCATCTATAGAGTAGAAAAGGAGAAGAGTTAGAAATGATTAGAGAAGAGTATCATGTGGCTTTTCCTAGTGGTCACGTCCAACAGTCAGCGTGTGCTCTAATACCATCTTGTAGCGACCCGACCTCAGACGGTCAAGTCTCTGTGCTTAAATGTCATCCCTGCATCGGTATTTCCGACACACACAGTACTCGAGGATTTATAACAGAGTTCAATCACACACTTATTACATCGAGTGTCTCAAAAAGAGTACGTATTACAATAATATGGTTGAAGGACATCTAAATAAGATAACCGCGGAAGCATCAAAGATAAATGAGTCCATCCAACTCCACAGCAAAACTGAGTGCGCGACAGCGATCTAGAGCACCTTACTCTTCGTTTGAAAATTCTGCAATATAATACGTTGAAGCCGTGTAGGTCAGCACAAGGAATATGTTGGCAAGATAACTCTATAGAGCAATGAACAAATAACAGTTATCACTACATGCATATATGGCTGGTGGAGGCTCTATGGTTATCATTTGCATAAAGCTAGTTTTTCCCTACAACAAAGAAATAGATTTTATTTAACTACAAAGTTTCATGATATTATTGAGAAGGTACCCCCAACTCAATCCCAAAATTATATTAATAACCCAACAAATTAACTAAGTAAAGTGATGGGATCAAATCAATAGTTCAAGTACCAGATACTCAAGATGTCCATAACCTGGGACACGGCTAACCACGATTAGTTTATACACTCTACAGAGGTTTTTGCACTTTTCCCCATAAGACTCGATCTCCTCCATTGTATTTCTCGCACTACATGATGTTTTAGAAACGGATGATCGAGACACAGTGTTTCCGAAGAGGTCACCTTAACCAATAGATAGGCCGGTACACCTACAACCCCCTACGTCTGCTAGCCCATCATGGAAAGGATTCCCGCAACTTACTCAACTATGCCAGAGCCCATAATGGCTTGTGTCTGCACACGGAAGTTTCTAGCATGAATAATTTTATAATTCCTTTGAGCCAATGTGGCAAACCACAGGATGATCACACTGGTACCCCGGGATCTCCTAGGACAACACTGGTATAACCCCAGGTTCCCACAACCAATCCACCCAGATGTGTATTAAAGTAGCCACCTCAAGTTTCCCTTAGTTATTATAACTCTCACATCTTTCATGAATCTCACAAACCAATCCACGTCTACGAGCAAAGCATAGCGGTATAAGCATAACGTAATAAACCCAGGCTTTGATGTAAGACAATAGGTTCCTACCTCATCAACTACTTCCCAATATCCACATGTTGTCAAATCCTAACCATGCAGTGTTTGAGGATTGAAACTAATGCAAAAAAAACTGGGTAATAAAGGGATATGACCAAAGTGTTACTTGCCTTGCTGACGATCGGAAAACCCTAGAGATTCGTAGTAGCACGCTTCACACTCCGGAAACTCTATCATGAACAAACAATAGCATACATAAGCACTCAAGCATAAGATGCAAATGTAAAACCATAAGAAAAGATCTAAACAGAAAGTTCAAGTGAAGAGCTTCGATTTGCAAAAAGAATCAATCGAATCAGGGTTACGAAACTCAAACTATGATAAAAAAATTCAAATTCAAACTGCTTGAAACCAAATTTTAAATTTTCAAAATCATGTTCAAGTTGTTTATCCGGATAGAGGGGAACAAGACGAAGATTTTGGCATTGGTTTCACTGAATTTGGATAAACGAGTAAAAAGTAGTGAGGGTTTGAAGATCAGGGACTAATCTGTAAAGAAACTATGCGCGGATAGGTACCTGGCCGAAAACAAACAGAAAAAGAAAAATATGTCGGACGAACGTCCGCTAACAGAGACTACTGAACGAATTCATTCGTTAACAGATCTAAATGGGTGAACGCTCGCTAATTAACGAAATAAAACAAATAAAACCGATCTAATATAACAACCAAAAAAACCGTAGAAACCGATTAGTTTATACCGGTTCTCGAGGGTTTGGCCGCTGGTGAGAAAACCAACGGCGAGGCGGCATCGGCGGCAAGGCGGGGATTCGGCGGTGGTGTCGGCGGTGGCTGGCATCGGCGAGCAGCGGCACGCGGCAGGCAGCGGGACTCCGTCCCGCTCGGACGAGAGAGGCGACGCGCAACTGGGCCGCGGCGTGGCTTGAGCTGGGCCAGCCCAGTTCGGATTTTTTTCAAATAATTTCACCGCAGAGAAAAAAAATCCAAATTAAAATAAAATAAAAATCCTAAAATTCCTAAAAAAATCACGGTCCTCTCCTAATATTTAGGACCACGTGAACATTTTTTGGGGCTAAAATGCAATTTTCCCCTAATTTAACCGAATAAAATTCAAATAAATATATGTTTATTCAAAATTAAATTTCCATTATTTCCTCATTATTTTCAAGAAGTCATGTTATCTTCTCTCATTATTTTATTTATTTTGAAATAATTGGAAAAAATAATTTCAAATAAAAATCACCTTGATCCAATGTACCCCTTTTTGAAAATTCAAAAATGGAATTTTATGAAAACCTCCAACTCTCTCAAATGGTCCTTGAGTTACTTAAGGTCTTTAGGATCAAAATGTCCAAATAAACCAAATTCAAAATGCTCAAAATATGGATGCATATGATGACCTAATGATTAACATCCAAATTGAAAATTGGGATGTTACTAACCTACCCCCATTAAGATGAATCTCGCCCTCGAGATTCAGGTTGGCTAGCAAATAGGTGTGGGTGGTCTTTCCGTAGGTCTTCTTCTCGCTCCCAGGTGGCTTCTTCCTCGGTATGGTGGCTCCACTGAACTTTGCAAAACTTGATGACCTTGCTGCGTGTAACTCTGGCCGGCAAACTCGAGAATCTTGACGAGTTTCTCCTCGTAAGTTAGGTCACTGTCCAACTGAATTGCTTCCAGGGGCACTGTATCTCTCAGAGGAATATCGGCCATCTCTACATGGCACTTCTTCAACTGGGAAACGTGAAACACATCATGAACTCCTGACAATCCTTTGGGTAATTCCAACTTGTAGGCCACTTCTCCCATACATTCCAAAACTCGGTATGGTCCTACAAATCTTGGGGCTAACTTTCCTTTAACTCCAAATCGTTTAACTCCTCGAAGTGGTGACACATGAAGATATGCTCTATCTCCGACTTCATAGGCTACCTCCTTGCATTTATTGTCGGCATAATTCTTCTGCCTGGACTGAGCTACCTTCAGTCTATCGCAAATCAACTTAACCTTCTCTTCAGACTCCCTGATTAAGTCTGGTATGAATAATTGGCGGTCTCCAACTTCATCCCACACCAACGCTGTCCTACACCTCCTTCCATAAAAAGCTTCAAAAGGGGCCATCTTCAAACTGGCTTTGTAGCTATTGTTGTACGAGAACTCTACGTAAGGCAAATTATCATCCCAACTAGATCCATAATCTAGCGCACAAGCTCTCAACTTGTCCTCTAGAATCTGATTGACTCTCTCGGTCTGTCCATCTGTCTGCGGATGAAAGGTTATACTGAACTCTATCCTGGTACCCAAACTCTGGTGCAACTAATTCTAAAACTTTGAGGTAAACTGTGTTCCTCTATCTGATATGATGGTCCTCGGAACTCCATGCACACATACGATCCTGGTCATATATATCTTTGGCCAACTTCGCGCTCGTATAAGTGGTTTTCACGGGGATAAAGTGAGCCACTTTGGTCAAGCGATCAACTACTACCCAAATAGAATCATATCTTGATTGTGTCCTGGGTAATCCGGTGATGAAACCCATGCCAAGCTTATCCCACTTCCATTCAGGTATCGACAAAGGCTGAAGTAATCATGCGGGCTTCTGGTACTCTGCCTTCACTCTCTGACATATGTCACATACTGCTACATACTCGGCAATATCCTTCTTCATTCCTGTCCACCAGAAACGTTCCTTCAAATCCAAATACATCTTGGTGTTTCCTGGGTGAATCGAGTATGGCGAATCATGAGCTTCCTGAAGAATTAACTTCCTGATCTTTGGGTCATTTGGCACATAAACACGATCCTCAAACCATAAAGTTTCGTGTTCATCCTCACGAAAACCTTTGGCTTTTCCTTTACTCATCTTTTCCTTTATCTTCGCAATCTCCTTATCTATCTTCCGGGCTTCTCGAATCTTCCCCAACAACATGGACTGAACTTCCAATGCCGCAACAAATCCTCTCAGAACTATCTCCATCTGAAGTTCTCAGAGATCGTCGCCTAACTCCTGAGGTAATCCCCCGGTCACGAGAGTATTAACATAACTCTTGCAACTCAAAGCGTCTGCTACAACATTGGCCTTTCCTGGATGATAATGCAACTTCATATCATAATCCTTTATGAGCTCCAACCATCTCCTTTGCCTGGGATTCAACTCCTTATGTGTGAAGATGTACTTCAAACTCTTATGATCCGTGTATACATCACAACGGTTTCCAATATGAAAATGTCTCCAGGTCTTGAGCGCATGCACTATGGCTGCTAACTCCAAATCATGCATAGCATAATTCAACTCATGAGGTCGAAGCTGACGTGAGGCATATGAAACAACTCTTCCGTCTTGCATAAGTACACCTCCAAGTCCCTGGCGAGAAGCGTCGCAATATACTTGGAAATCCTTGCGTATATCCGGAGAATTAGCACTGGGGCTGTAACTAACTGTTTCTTCAACTCCTGAAAACTGGCCTCACATTCTTCGGTCCATTTGAACTTGGTATCCTTCTTCAATAACTCCATCATGGGCTTCGCAATCTTGGAAAAATTCTCAATGAATCTCCGGTAATATCCTGCGAGTCCAAGAAAATTGTGTATCTCTCCAACTGAGGTGGGCGCCAACCACTCAGTAATGGACTGAACCTTGGAAGGGTCTACTGCTATACCTTCTCCCGATATAACATGTCCGAGAAATCCAACTTCCTTCAACCAAAACTCACATTTGCTAAACTTGGCATATAGCTGATGTTCCCTGAGCTTTTCGAGAACCAAGTGCAAATGTTCCTTGTGTTCTTCTTCATTCTCCGAGTACACCAATATATCATCAATGAACACCACAACAAACTTATCCAAGAACTCCATGAACACCTTATTCATCATACTCATAAAAATAGGCAGGGGCGTTAGTCAATCCAAAAGACATGACCGTGTACTCATATAGCCCGTACCTTGTGGTAAAAGTTGTCTTAGGTATATCATGTTCTCGGATCTTCAGCTGGTGGTATCCTGATCAAAGATCGATATTGGAGAATACTTTAGCTCCCTGCAGCTGGTCAAACAAATCATTGATCATCGGTAGTGGGTATTTGTTCTTGATCGTCACCTCATTCAGTGCACGATAATCAACAACCATTCTCAAAAATCCATCCATCTTCTCAACTAAGAGTACTGGGGCTCCCCACGGTCATGAGCTGGGTCGACTATAACCTTTCTCCAATAACTCCTTAATCGGCTCCTTAATTTTCTCCAGATCATTTCCGGGCATCCGATATGGTCTCTTCGATATTGGTCCGGTGCCTGGTAACAGCTCTACCAAAAATTCTATATCTCGATGGGGCATGCCTAGTAGTTCCTCTGGAAATACATCGGGATAATCCTTCACAACTGGCACTTCCTCCTGAACAACTCCCGAGAGTGAATTCACTTGAGTCCTCCTTGGCGCATGCCTTGACACATACTTGATACTTTTACCCTCTGGGGTGGTGAGGAGAATTGACTTACTAGCACAATCAATATTTCCTCCATACATCGATAGCCCATCCATGCCTAGTATCACATCCAATCCTCATGACTCCAAAATAATTAGGTCTGAGCAGAAAACATGCCTACCTATGGTCAATGGTGACTGAAAACATCCTCTGCTAGCCATATACTCCGCTCCAGGTGAGCTCACTAACATAGGTGTCTTAAGGGCTATGGTGGGCAACTTAAACTTATCCACAAATCCCCTTGATATGTATGAATGTGATGCACCAGTGTCAAAAGGGACAATAGCTATAAATGACTTAATCATAAACTTACCAATAACTGCATCGGGCTGCTCTTCAACTTCCTTCATGTTGACGTGGTTCACCTGTCCTCTGGTGAAAGGATTGGGCTTCTTTCCAGAGCTTCCATTTCCATTCTTTACCTCAGAACAATCATTGGCGTAGTGTACAGTCTTCCCGCACTTGAAACAGGTAACGTTACTCAGATCCTTCTTGGCGGGTGTTGCTGGGTTGGAACTGCTCTGACTACTGCTTCCTCCATTCACATTTCCATTCTTAGGGACACTATGGTTATGTGAACTTCCTCCAGTGTGAGAATGGCCTCCATGGTTATGATGGGTATGTCCTCCCGAGTTCGGGGTAAAACGAGGCTTCTGCTGAGCTCCAGAGTTGTACTTCCCCTATCCATACTTGCGTTTGCGGTTCTCTATCTGCTGCTGCTTGCCTTCAATCATGAGAGCCCTGTCTACCAGCTCCTGATAGTCGGTGAATGTTGCCACCATCAACTGCATACTCAGCTCATCGTTCAACCCCTCCATAAACTTCTCCTGCTTCGCGGCATCTGTGGCCACATCATCTGGGGTGTAACGAGCTAACTTGCTGAACTCATCCAGGTACCGTGCCATAGTACGATTTCCCTGGCGTAAGTTGCGGAACTCATGCTTCTTCATGCTCATAGCTCCAGCTGAGACATGTGCAGTGTGGAATGCTTGCTGAAACTGATCCCAAGTGACATTGGCCACGGGGAAAGTGGCAGTGTAGTTCTCCCACCATGAGGCTGCGGGTCCATCCAGTTGATGTGCGGCAAAGCGCACCTTCTCAGCATCTGTGCAACCTGCAATGGTCAGCTCTCTTCCAATCTTGCGGAGCCAGTCATCAGCAATGATCGGCTCGGTGCTACTAGAGAACACCGGCGGATTCAACCTTAGAAAGCGAGCTAAGTTGTCAACTAGGGGTGGTGGCGGTGGGTTTTTGTTATTGTTGCCTTAGTTCTTGACTAGCAACTGCATCAAGGCATTCTGCTGTTGGATCAACTGAGTGAGCTCCAGTGGGAAGGCGAATGCAGGGTCACGTCTCGGAGGCATCTGATAGGTTTAGAGGGGTGAGAACAAAATATAATAGGGTCTAAAGAGAAATCACTACCCATATGCACATGAGACAAACATATTCATTCCACACCACTCAATAACAAACAAGATTCATACAATCGATCTAATCTACCATTACAAAATCTCACGGACTATTTTATATACATGGAAGAACTTCTAATGGTATTATGGTGGTCGACTAGAAATTTTGATCGGTGGAAGACTCCATAATGTCAGCTCCAACTTCGTCTTCATAATCATCACTGTCTTCATCATCGCTGTCGGGGTCAGAGTCTGTGTCGTCTATTACGATGTAGTCTTCAGAACGGATGTCCTCTTCAGGTTCGGGATCCCCCATGAATATTCCTAGCTTCTTCTTCGGGTCTTCATTCTTCTCAGTAGTACAACAATTTCTTCTTCATAACCATCGCACGTAGACTTGAGTTCCTCTTCTAGCTCCATGTTTCGGGTCATCACCTTCTTCGTGTCTATCATGTTGGCGCGCATCTGGTTCTCCTGATTATGAATGTGCTGATTCAACTCCTATATGTAGGCTGCAATGGATTTATCCTTCCTGGTGCAAATCATCTCCCATTGCTCATCTCGGCGTCCACATATCTGGTAGATGGTGTCCTTAATATCCTTGTTGTACACTTTGCCTATGCGTCCAATGGAGATCTGGGCGGCCATGCTCTTTCCTAAACTCCATGTTGGTGCATCAAAGGAAAACTTGATGGGCTCGGTAACTGGTGTGGAAGTCCTTCCTGGAACACGAACTTGAATCGTCCAGCGCTGCTCTTCTGGTAAAGTGGCGGTGAAAGTTCCGGTGAAACTCAGTATGCCGATGTTTAGGTACCTAGTGACTTCCTTCAAGTGTCGTCCGAAAGGGGTGTAGTCATCCGGTTGAGTGAACTTGTTCCTTGGGTCCGTCATCTATAGAGTAGAAATGGAGAAGAGTTAGAAATGAGTAGAGAAGAGTATCCCGTGGCTTTTCCTAGTGGCCGCGTCCTACAGTCAGCGTGTGCTCTGATACCATCTTGTAGCGATCCGACCTCACACGGTCAAGTCTCTATGCTTAAATGTCATCTCTGGATCGGTATTGCTGACACACACAGTACTCGAGGATTTATAACAGAGTTCAATCACACCTTATTACATTGAGTGTCTCAAAAAGAGTACTTATTAAAATAATATGGCTGAAGGGCACCTAAATAAGATAACTGTGGAAGCATCAAAGATAAATGAGTCCATCGCTCTTCACGGCAAAACTGAGTGCACGACAACGACCTAGCGCACCTTACTCTTCGTCTGAAAATTCTATAACATAATACGTTGCAGCCGTGTAGGTCAGCACATGGAATATGCTGGCAAGATAACACTATAGAGCAATGAACAAATAACAGCTAGCACTACATGCATATATGGCTGGTGGAGGCTCTATGGTTATCATTTGCATAAAGCTAGTTTTTCCCTACAACAAAGGAATAGATTGTACTTAACTACAAAGTTTGATGATATTATTGAGTAGGTACCCCCAACTCAATCCCTAAATTATACTAATAACCCAAGAAATTAATTAAGTAAAGTGATGAGATCAAATCAATAATTCAAGTACTAGATACTCAAGATGTCCATAACCAGGGACACGACTAACCATGATTAGTTTATACACTCTGCAGAGGTTTGCGCACTTTACCCCACAAGACTCGATCTCCTCCATTGTATTTCTGGCACTACATGATGTTTGAGAAATGGATGATCGCGACACAGTCTTTCCGAAGAGGTCACCTTAACCGATAGATAGGCCGGTACACCTACAATCCCCTACATCTACTAGCCCATCATGGAAAGGATTCCCACAACTTACTCAACTATGCCAGAGCCCATAATGGCTTGTGGCTGCACATGGAAGTTTCTAGCATGAATAATTTATGATCCCTTTGAGCCTGGGTGGAAAACCATAGGATGATCACACGGGTACCCTGGGATCTCCTAGGACAACACTGGTATAACCCCAGGTGCCCACAACCAATCCACCCAGATGTGTATTAAAGTAGCCACCTTAAGTTTCCCTTAGTTATTATAACTCTCACATCTTTCATGAATCTCACAAACCAATCCACTTCTACGAGCATAGCATAGCAGTATAAGCATAACGTAGAAACCTAGGGTTTGATGTAAGACAATAGGTTCGTACCTCATCAACTACTTCCCAATACCCACATGTTGTCAAATCCTAACCATGCAGTGTTTGAGGATTGAAACTAATGCATAAAAACTGGGTAATAAAGGTATATGATCAAAGTGTTACTTGCCTTGCTGACGATCGGAAAACCCTAGAGATTCGTAGTAGCACGCTTCACACTCCGAAAACTCTATCGTGAACAAACAATAGCATACATAAGCACTCAAGCATAAGATGCAAAGGTAAAACCATAAGAAAAGATCTAAACGAAAAGTTCAAGTGAAGAGCTTTGTATTTGCAAAAAGAATCAATCGAATCGGGGTTACGCTCAAACTACGATCAAAAGAAGTTCAAATTCAAATCTTCTTGAAACCAAATTTTAAATTTACAAAATCATGTTCAAGTTGATTATCCGGACAGAGGGGAACAAGACGAAGATTTTGGCATTGGTTTCACTCAATTTGGATAAACGAGTAAAAAGTAGTGAGGGTTTGAAGATCAGAGACTAATATGTAAAGAGACTATTCATGGATAGGTCCCTAGCCGAAAACAAATAGAAAAAGAAAAATTTGTCACACGAACGTCCGCTAACAAAAACTAACGAACGAATTCCTTTGTTAACAGATCTAAACGGGTGAACGTTTGCTAATTAACAAAATAAAATAAATAAAACCGATCTAATCTAAAAACAAAAAAACGACCGGTTTTTACCGGTTCTCAAGGGTTCGGCCGGCGGCGAGAAAACCAACGGCGAGGCTGCGTCGGCGGCGAGGCGGGGCTCCGGCGGCGGCGGTGTCGGCTGGCGTCGGCGAGCAGCGGCGGGCGGCGGGCGGCGGGCAGCGGGACTCCGTCCCGCTCGGACGAGAGAGGCGGCGCGCAACGGGGCCGCGGCCTGGCTTGAGCTGGGCCGGCCCTGTTCGGATTTTTTTAAAATAATTTTGCCGCAAAGAAAGAAAATCCAAAATAAAATAAAATAAAAAACCTAAAATTCCAAAATTAATTTTTCACGGTCCTCTCCTAATATTCAGGACCACGTGAACTTTTTTCTGGGCTAAAATGCAATTTTCCCCTAATTTAACCGAATAACATCTCAAATAAAATTCAAATAAAAATATATTTTTATTCAAAAGTAAATTTTCATTATTTCCTCGTTGTTTTGAAGAAGTCATATTATCTTCTCTCATTATTTTATTTATTTTGAAAGGATTGGAAAAAATATTTTCAAATAAAAATCACCTTGATCCAGTTTACCAATTTTTGAAAATTCAAAAATGGAATTTTATGAAAACCTCCAACTCTCTCAAACTGTCCTTGAGTTGCTTAAGGTCTTTAGGATCAAAATGTCCAAACAAATCAAATTGAAAATGCTCAAAATATGAATGCATATGATGACCTAATGATTAACATCCAAATTGAAAATTGGGATGTTACATCAACCCGGCAATTCGACCCATGAGAGGCCGCGCCCATGGGCACCCGATCCGAATAGGTAGGGTATGGGTCGCCATCTTCACCCATGGGTAAGCCCGATGGGTAACCCGATTAGTCGTGGGTAGGGTATGGGTACGAGTTCATGCCCGTGGGTTACCCATGGGTCGCCCGATTAATATTAATAAGTATATATGTGTTTTATTTTACATGACTTGTGAACATTTTTGGTGAGATTTTTTAGGACAACATGCACCCAGGTTGCTTTGTTATTGCTGTAGACAGACAGAAGCATGAAATAACAAAAGCTTAGCTCAATAGCATCAATGGAGCAACACGTTCGGCTTGTTGGGCCACCAAAGCCAGCCCATGTGTTGCTCTGCATGCACGTAGCAAGCAGAATACGCAGGTTGTCGGCCGCATTAGTACCACCTCGCCTAGCGAGCGCATAGGAAGTAGAGCGCTGCCTATATAAGTCAATAGAAGAAGTAGTATGCGAGTAGAAACCCTTGGTTCGGAGGAAATGCATGACCCCAGCTGGGAGCATAAATTAAATAATAATAAAAGTATTACACCCGATGGGTTCGTGCATGGGCATGAGATTCGACCCATGGGGTAGAGTCGTGGGTTGGTTGTAGATCGGGCATGGGCATGAAATTCGACCCATGGGGTAGGGTTGTGGGTTGGTTATAGACCCGATTGCCAGGTTGAGTTGGAGATGCCCACAACATGACAAACAGGTGGAGGAAGAAAAGCAAACAATTTCTAAAATGAAAAACGAACATTACAGTACATCGCAGGTAGCTAGAGATCAGATGATGAGTGGTACTGGTGCCTGCGGGGCCCAGCCCTCACGAGGGACAGGGATGACGCACAGAGGAAGCAACATAGGCCACACGTACGTTACTCTACGTAGTAGGTCACCCATAAGCAATCTGCAATCGCATCGCTACTGTAGACATGAATTTCACTTCAAGTCCCCGCAAAAAAAAAAAGAATTTCACTTCAAGTAAAGTGCGGTCATTTTTTCTCTTCGGGTTACATTTGCTGGCTAGGCTTTTAGCTGGCTAGTCTTGCGGTGAGACAGAGTATGTACTCCCCTCTGTTTTAAAATAGAAGACCCAACTTTGTATTACATGCAGTCAAAAAGGTGACACGGTAGGTCTTGGACAATTGTCTCGACACTTTACCTACTACAAGCAACCAAGCAGAACTAACGAGAGACAGGCGTCAAGTCAAGTACCGCCATCATGTATAATCTCATGTTCCTAAACGCAAGCCACATCTATAGTTGGTCGGGGCATAAACATGCATACTTGCATTCATATATAGCTAGCTAGCAGCGACTCTACTCAAGGGCCTGTTTTTTTTTCTTTTTTGACAATTCTTTCATAATTAACCCTCTCCTCAGTTTCTCCCAGAATTGCCACTCCATTGAATTGCCCAAACGAACTGGCCTGAAATAGGTTTTCGCCTCGTTTCATAAATAAAGCAACGGTTCGTATAAGCATCATCCAAATTTCAGATCAAGAGCGATGGCTGGGGCAACAACACAATCATGTCCAAGGAAAACACAAGAGAAAAGGAACAAAAGCCACCTAGTGGCAGCCGTGGCACTATGAGGACGACAGTCAACGCGTTGTAGCTAGAAGCGCATCCATCGTAAGGCTGGTCACACTGCCACGAGAGCGGGTGCCAATGCTGCAGAAAAACAAGGAATTTGAAGAAGTCAGATGCCTGCCTCGGAATGACCTTCTCAGTCACCATTTTGTTACATGTCGTCTACAAAGTCCGTGTCGTCTACAAAGTCCATGACATTGCCGCAAAGATGAGCCAAAATAAGTGGTGATGTCGGTGGTTTATGGTTCATAGCCCTGGACTGGAGGAATTCCGCGAGGTTCAGGGCCTCCCAGTCAGGCCTAAGCGCCTCGCAGACGAACGTCCATAGCCCGGCCCGTCGTACAGGAGAATAGGATATAGGTCCCCATCTCTGGTACCTCACATAAGGGGCACATGCCACCGCTCGGGCTGTGCCGCTTAAGTACCTCGGTCCCCGAAAGGATGCGATATCGTAAAAGTTGCCACACAAAGATCTTAATCTTTAGGGGTAGCGGGGCTTTCCATGGGGAAAAGCCAAAGAGTTCTAGGTGACTAACGTAAGGCGTCGTATGCCGCGCTCACCAAAAACTTCACTGTCAAAAAGAGCCGCCAAGTCACGCTGTTCAGATACTCCGGTAGCACCAATGGTAAGGCAACCCGTAATCTAGTCCAATAGTCATATGGGCGATCGCGATCCGTGCACCATATGAATATAAAGGAGGCGACGACTGCGCGCGCGCACAGAGTCATCATATGCGGTCTTTAGATCCCCACCCCAATAATTACATATTTAATTTGACCGATTTGAACACTGATTTGAGACAACATTGCATTACAAACTTAACGAAAACTATATTCGGTGGACAAAATGTGCTCTTGACATATAATTAGCGACATGAATGTCGTTTAATGACATCTTAAAAATCTTCGTCCCCGAAAGCTCACAAGAAGGAACACATCCTCCACGAGTACTGCCCCGCGGTCATCGAAGAGGAGCAGTGGCAGCTCGCGGCTGCCGCTCATGAATCCGACCCCTCTCCTACCTCGACGATCTCTCTTCGTCGTTGTCGAAGGAAGAGTAGGATGATTACGAAGGAATGAAGGAGGACAACGACGAGGGCGACAAGTAGACGGTGCGACCACCACTTAGTATAGGTAGTGGTACGGGGTAGCGATTTTAATTGCTAAGCCGCAACACCACGTCGAGAAGGTCCTCCGCCTGCAGCTTTGGCTCTGACTAGGCTGCCACAGGGACGACCTTTTTCACTGGGACGACGCGGCCAGCGGGGCCGACAGGATCAACGCCATCCTCCTCCTTGACCTGGACGAGGGGATGAAACCCCCATGGCCAGCACCGGCGCCTTGGGGAGCGCTAGTTCCCCCGCACCTGACATATCTGTCATGGCTACCAGGTCCAGCTATTACGACGCGGGGAGAGTTCATGGCGTTGGTGCGCGACACTTGGAATAGAAGGTTACTCCCTGTCGTAGTGTTGTGCGAATGGGTAGCATTCCTGTGCGGCGACATTGTCCCGGAAGGCGGAGAAGATGGGACGGGAGGACGCAGGGGGAGCCGGGGACTGGTTGAGGCGGCTAGGGCTTTGGTGATGGGGATGGCTCACCGTCGCACTTTATAGCATGGATGAAGTTGTGTGGCCATCCGAATAGCCGCCATGGGAATCGGGCTGGAGCAGATGGCACCACTAATAGGTGGGTATTTATCTATCTGTCATCATTGCTCGCCGGTGATCATTAATGCGTCCATTTTGCATCATGCTTTTATATCGATACTTATTGCATTATGGGTTGTTATTACACATTATGTCACAATACTTATGCCTATTCTCTCTTATTTTACAAGGTTTACATGAAGAGGACGAATGCCGGCAGCTAGAATACTGGGCTAGAAAAGGAGCAAATATTAGAGTCCAATTCTGCACAACTCCAAAAGTCCTGAAACTCCAGAAAGTCAGTTTTGGAATATATATAAAAAATTGGGCGAAGAAAGCACCAGAGGGGGGCCACCCACCATCCACGAGGGTGGGGGGCGCGCCCCCTGCCTCGTGGACCCCCTGGCAGGCCTCCGGTGCCCATCTTTTGCTATATGAAGTCTTTTTCCCTCGAAAAAATAAGAGGAAGCTTTCGGGACGAAGCACCGCTGTCTCGAGGCGGAACCTGGCGAAACCAATCTAGGGCTCCGGCGGAGCTGTTCTGCCGGGGAAACATCCCTCCGGGAGGGGGAAATCATCACCATCGTCATCACCATCGATCCTCTCATTGAGAGGGGTCAATATCCATCAACATCTTCACTAGCACCATCTCATCTCAAACCCTAGTTCATCTCTTGTATCCAATCTTTGTCTCAAAACCTCAGATTGGTATCTGTGGGTTGCTAGTAGTGTTGATTACTCCTTGTAGTTGATGCTAGTTGGTTTATTTGGTGGAAGGTCATATGTTCAGATCCTTTATGCATATTAATATCCCTCTGATTCTGAACATGAATATGATTTGTGAGTAGTTACGTTTGTTCCTGACGACATGGGAGAAGTCTTGCTATAAGTAGTCATGTGAATTTGGTATGTTGTCTTTCCTCTAGTGGTGTTATGTGAACGTCGACTACATGACACTTCACCATTATTTGGGCCTAGGGGAAGGCATTGGGAAGTAATAAGTAGTTGATGGGTTGCTAGAGTGACAGAAGCTTAAACCCTAGTTTATGCGTTGCTTCGTAAGGGGCTGATTTGGATCCATATGTTTCATGCTATGGTTAGGTTTACCTTAATACTTCTTTTGTAGTTGTGGATGCTTACAAGAGGGGTTAATCATAAGTGGGATGCTTGTCCAAGGAAGGGCAGTACCCAAGCACCGGTCCACCCACATATCAAATTATCAAAGTAACGAACGCGAATTGTATGAGCGTGATGAAAACTAGTTTGACGATATTTCCCATGTGTCCTTGGGAGCGTTTTCCTTTATATAAGTGTTTTTCCAGGCTTGTCCTTTGATACAAAAAGGATTGGGCCACCTTGTTGCACCTTTTTTACTTCTGTTACTTGTTACCCATTACAAATTACCTTGTCACAAAACTATCTGTTACCGATAATTTCAATGCTTGCAGAGAATACCTTACTGAAAACCGCTTGTCATTTCCTTCTGCTCCTTGTTGGGTTTGACACTCTTACTTATCGAAAGGACTATGATAGATCCCCTATACTTGTGGGTCATCAAGACTCTTTTCTGGCGCCGTTGCCGGGGGGTGAAGCGCCTTTGGTAAGTGGAATTTGGTAAGGAAAATTTTATATAGTGTGCTAAAATTTACTGTCACTTGTCACTATGGAAAGTAATACTTTGAGGGGCTTGTTCGGGGTATCTTCACCCCGACCAGTAGAGCAAAGAGTTGCTCCTCAACCTACTGAACCTACTGAAAATGTTTACTTTGAAATTCCTTCGGGTATGATAGAGAAACTGCTAGCTAATTAATCCTTTTACAGGAGATGGAACATTACATCCCGATTTGCACCTAATCTATGTGGATGAAGTTTGTGGATTATTTAAGCTTGCAGGTATGCCTGAGGATGTTATCAAGAAGAAGGTCTTCCCTTTATCTTTGAAGGGAAAGGCATTGACATGGTTTAGGCTATGTGATGATATTGGATCATGGAACTACAAACAATTGAAATTTTGGAATTTCATTAGAAGTTTTATCCTATGCATCTGGTTCATCGTGATCGTAATTCTATATATAATTTTTGGCCTTGCGAAGGAGAAAGCATCGCTCAAGCTTGGGGGAGGCCTAAGTCAATGTTATATTCATGCCCCAATCATGAGCTCTCAAGAGAAATTATTATTCAAAAATTTTATGCTTGGCTTTCTCTCAATAATCACTCCATGCTCGATACTTTTTGTACTTGTTCTTTTATGATGAAGACTATTGAATTCAAATGGGATTTATTGGAAAGAATTAAACGCGACTCTAAAGATTGGGAACTCGATGAAGGTAAGGAGTCAGGTATAACACTTAAGTTTGATTGTGTTAAATCTTTTATGGATACCGATGTTTTTCATGAATTTAGCACTAAATATGGACTTGACTCTGAGATAGTAGCTTCTTTCTGTGAATACTTTGCTACTCATGTTGATCTCCCTAAGGATAAGTGGTTTAAATATCATCCTCCCATTGAAGCAAAAGTAGTTGAACCTATTAAAGTTGAAAAACTACTATCACTTATAATATTGATCCTATTGTTCCTACTGCTTGTATTGAGAAACCACCTTTCCCTGCTAGAATAAAGGATCATGCTAAAGCTTCAACTGTGGTTCATAAGAGTAATACTAGAACACCTGCACCCCCTGAGAAAATTAAATTTGAACCTAGTATTGTTATGGTTAAAGATCTCTTGGCCGATAATATTGATGGGCATGTTATTTACTTCTGTGATGAAGCTACTAGAATTGCTAGACCCGATACTAAAAATAAACATAGACCGTTGTAGGCATGCCTGTTGTTTCTGTTAAAATAGGAGATCATTGTTATCATGGCTTATGTGATATGGGTGCTAGTGCGAGTGCAATACCTTGTTCTTTATACGAAGAAATTATGCATGATATTGCACCCGCTGAGTTAGAGGGTATTGATGTTACAATTAAGCTTGCCAATAGAGATACTATTTCACCAGTTGGGGTTGTTAGAGATGTTGAAGTCTTGTGTGAGAAAGTTAAATATCCTACTGATTTTCTTGTTCTTGGTTCCCCACAAGATGACTTTTGCCCCATTATATTTGGTAGACCCTTCTTGAATATTGTTAATGCTAAGATAGACTGCAAAAAGGATGTTGTTACTATTAGTTTAGGGGATATGTCTCATGATTTTAATTTTTCTAAATTTCGTAGTTAACCTCGTGATAAAGAATTTCCTAGTAAAGACGAAATTATTGGTCTGGAATTCTGAGCTGGAAAAGGAGCAAATATTAGAGACCTATTCTGCACAACTCCAAAAGTTCTGAAACTCCACGAAAGTCAGTTTTGGAGTATCTAAAAATATTGGGCAAAGAAAGCACCAGATGGGGGCCACCCACCATCCACAAGGGTGGTGGCGCACCCCCTGCCTCGTGGGCCACCTGGCAGGCCTCCGGTGCCCATCTTTTGCTATATGAAGTCTTTTTCCCTCGAAAAAATAAGAGGAAGCTTTCGGGACGATGCGCCGCTGTCTCGAGGCGGAACCTGGCGAAACCAATCTAGGGCTCCGGCAGAGCTGTTCTGCCGGGGAAACATTCCTCCGGGAGGGGGAAATCATCACCATCGTCATCACCATCGATCCTCTCATCGGGAGGGGGTCAATCTTCATCAACATCTTCACCAGCACCATCTCATATCAAGCCCTAGTTCATCTCTTGTATCCAGTCTTTGTCTCAAAACCTCAGATTGGTATCTGGCGGTTGCTAGTAGTGTTGATTACTCCTTGTAGTTGATGCTAGTTAGTTTATTTGGTGGAAAATATATGTTCAGATCCTTTATGCATATTAATATCCCTCTGATTATGAACATGAATATGATTTGTGAGTAGTTACGTTTGTTCCCGAGGACATGGGAGAAGTCTTGCTATAAGTAGTCATGTGAATTTGGTATTCGTTCGATATTTTGATGAGATGTATGTTGGCTTTCCTCTAGTGGTGTTATGTGAACGTTGACTACATGACACTTCAGCATTATTTGGGCCTAGGGGAAGGCATTGGGAAGGAATAAGTAGATGATGGGTTGCTATAAGTAGTCATGTGAATTTGGTATTCGTTCGATATTTTGATGAGATGTATGTTGTCTTTCCTCTAGTGGTGTTATGTGAACATCGACTACATGACACTTCAGCATTATTTGGGCCTAGGGGAAGGCATTGGGAAGTAATAAGTAGATGATGGGTTTCTAGAGTGACAGAAGCTTAAACCCTAGTTTATGTGTTGCTTCGTAAGGGGCTGATTTGGATCCATATGTTTCATGCTATGGTTAGGTTTACCTTAATACTTCTTTTGTAGTTGAGGATGCTTGCAAGAAGGGTTAATCATAAGTGGGATGCTTGTCCAAGGAAGGGCAGTACCCAAGCACCGGTCCACCCACATATCAAATTATCAAAGTAACGAACACAAATCATATGAGCATGATGAAAACTAGCTTGACGATAATTCCCATGTGTCCTCGGGAGCGTTTTCCTTTATATAAGAGTTTGTACAGGCTTGTCCTTTGCTACAAAAAGGATTGGGCCACCTTGCTGCACCTTGTTTACTTTTGTTACTTGGTACCCATTACAAATTACCTTATCACTAAACTATCTGTTACCGATAATTTCAGTGTTTACAGAGAATACTTTACTGAAAACCGCTTGTCATTTCCTTCTGCTCCTCGTTGGGTTCGATACTCTTACTTATCGGAAGGACTACGATAGATACCTATACTTGTGGGTCATCAATCATCTATGTGCGGCGACGCTTGCACGGGCGGCTAGCTGTTAAAAAACTGGGTCAGAGCACGAGGGGGAAGTCTGTGAAACCTTTCTCCCATGTTGACGGTTGGTGTATGGAGCGAACTCCATCCTAGCCCTCCCAGCCAGTATATACAAAGGCTACGAACTCAATTATGAAGCGAGCTTCATAGTTCACGCCGATCAGGACCATATAAGAGCAACTCCAACGGGGCGACCCATTTCGTCCCCCGCCGTCCGTTTGGGTCGGCGCAGACACAAAAGGCGGCCCAACGCGCCGACCCAAACGGACGCGCGTCCGCTTGGCGTCCGCATGGCGACCCATTCTCGGCCCAATTTTGAGCTGGATTTGCGTCGGCGCCGACACAAGACGTGAAGGAAACATGCCCTAGAGGCACTAATAAAGTTATTATTTATTTCCTTATTTCATGATAAATGTTTATTATTCATGCTAGAATTGTATTAACCGGAAACTTAGTACATGTGTGAATACATAGACAAACAGAGTGTCCCTAGTATGCCTCTACTTGACTAGCTCGTTAATCAAAGATGGTTAAGTTTCCTAACCATAGACATGTGTTGTCATTTGATGAACGGGATCATATCATTAGAGAATGATGTGATGGACAAGACTCATTCCTTAGCTTAGCATTATGATCGTTTCAGTTTCATTGCTACTGCTTTCTTCATGACTTATACATGTTCCTCTGACTATGAGATTATGCAACTCCCGAATACCGGAGGAACATTTTGTGTGCTATCAAACGTCACAACGTAACTGGGTGATTATAAAGATGATCTACAGGTGTCTCCGAAGGTGTTTGTTGAGTTGGGATATATCGATATTAGGATTTGTCACTCTGTGTATCAGAGAGGTATCTTTGGGCCCTCTCGGTAATGCACATCACTATAAGCCTTGCAGCATTGTGACTAATGAGTTAGTTGTGGGATGATGCATTATGGAATGAGTAAAGAGACTTGCCGGTAATGAGATTGCACTAGGTATGAGGATACCGACGATCGAATCTCGAGAAAGTAACATACCGATGACAAAGGGAACAATGTATGTTGTTATGCGGTTTGACCGATAAAGATCTTCGTAGAATATGTAGGAGCTAATATGAGCATTCATCCAGTTTCCGCTATTGGTTATTGACCGGAGATGTGTCTCGGGCATGTCTACATAGTTCTCAAACCCGTAGAGTCCGCACGCTTAACGTTTGATGACGATTGGTATTATGAGTTTATGTGTTTTGATGTACCGAAAGTAGTTCGGAGTCCCGGGTGTGATCACGGACATGACGAGGAGTCTCGAAATGGTCGAGACATAAAGATTGATATATTGGACGGCTATGTTCAGACACAGGAAATGTTCCAGGAGGTTTCGGTTAAAACCGGAGTGTC